>NC_137126.1:10183905-10783905 GCF_949319135.1 Squalius cephalus
TAAAGTATCGCATTCAAATTCCATGCAGGTTTACCAGCAAACTAATTTACACAACACTGGAAATATGCTAATAAAGATGTGCAGTTCTCTGTAGTTTTTGGACATGTGCTAATGCAAATACAAAGTTTCATGCACACTACCGTTCAAAAGTTTGAAATCAGTTTTTAATAAATTAATATTTGTTATTCAGCAAGGATGCATTAAATTGATCAAGTTACAGTAAAAAAAAAAAAGTTTATAAATGTTACAAAAAATACTTTTGAACTTTTTATTAATCAAAGTATCCTGAAAAACTGTATCATGGTTTCCACAAAGATATTAAGCAGCACAACTGATGATAAAAAAAGAATAATTCTTGAGCACCAAATCAGCATATTAGACTGATTTCTGAAGGATCATGTGACACTGAAGACTGAAGTAATGAGGCTAAAAATACAGCTTTGCATCACAGGAATAAATTACATTTTGAAATATATTAAAATAGTAAACAATCATTTTAAATTGTAATAATATTATATTTACAAATCATTCAGTACCATATAATTAAAGTCACTATGAAATCAAAATTGATAATTCTTATTTATGGAATACTGCATTATCTATTATGAATGATTTATCAAAATAACTCTTGCAACAACATCTCTGATGACGTGTTTACTGGTACGAGGACGAGATCACAGCAATAGCAAACAACAATGATTCAATCAATTTCCAATGGACAAAATCAAGCCCCACCCTACATTTTTCTTGTTCGAGAAGCTGTTTCACTGGTATATACGTCACAATAGGGAAGAAAAGACTTGCGCAGCTTCTGTTTCATGCAGAAGCAATTCTAACCTGCAGCGAGGATAGTGCCACAGCCCCACACAGACAGATGAGAGGGTAGATGGGAAACAGAAAGCGCTCTTCTTTATGTGGACGAGTGAAGAACACCAGCATCCATAGGTACATAGGAGACAGTGTTAACCAGTACGGCCGGCCGAGGTTCTGAACTGCAAATTATACATTAAGAAACATGAGATTAACAGGATGCCCAGTACGCCACCAACGTCACAATTATTTTGTTGGGGCTTTAGTTGGCAACTTAAGGAAATGAAAAAAAATAAGTCAAAGACACATTAATCTCTCTTACCATTGAATCTTTGAAGCAGTGCCTCCATTAGCGCCGTGAGAGGAAGAGAAAACAGGGCCAACAAAAACACAATGTTGAAATTAAGAAAACCATTTACAAAGTAGTAATGCCAGGGCTCTGTGCCTGTAAGAGAAAAAAACACTGCAATAAGGTTTAACTGTTGATGAATGATGCCATCTGACGGCACTAAGAAGAATTATCATTTACGTGCTTTACTGTAAACAATTTTTGTTTGTTTTAAAGGTGCAGTATGTAATAATTTAAATTTAAATATTGAAGAGTTATCTCCCACGCCCCCTCCTCCTCAGACTCAACACAAATGCGGGTTGCCAGATTGAGGACACACAATAGGAAGGAGCACAATAGACAATGGAAAGCGACGAGCCTTACACTGTGCGTTGATCAGCTAATGTATACAGTACTTTTACAATGCTATTATTCTTGAGGCTTTGTAGTTCAGGTAGAATCTGGAATCTCTGACCCACTTTTTTGTTAGCTTCAAAGGCTGAAATATGCTCTTGTCCCCCAACTTGGCAACTCGGGGTGTAGAAATACTATTGGGTAAATTTGCAATGGTCAGGGTTAACACAGACCAGAGCAAAAACAGACATTCTGACATTGAAAAAAATCTCAAATTTGAATAACTGGCTGTAGCATTCAGCATTGTTTTTTTTTTGGAAAAACAAGCATTTGAACGTAGCATGTTTCCTAAATCTCAGCAAACATATGGTATTTTTATGTTTTAGTACAGCCAAAAAAAAACTTACATACAGCACCTTTAAGGATGAGTCAATAATTTTTAGAAGTATATACAAATAATTTGAAGCGTACCATAGAGATCTGGCCCATGAGGAGTGAACACATTGTATAGTATTATGTTCAGAGGAGCAATCACTAGCTTGCCATAATAGTAGCTGTCTATTCCAACAACAGGGACCTACAGAAAAATATAACAATGATAAGTGTTATCAGTGTTAACATGTCAGTATAATACAATGATTCTGAATATTTTTTATTTTAAAATGCCATTTTGCTATTGATGAAATTTCAGTGTCTGAAGGACACAAAAACAATTCAGAATCCTAAGACAGACAGAAAGATCTAGGAGTTTCCCAACCAGAAAGAGCAGCAGCGCCACCAGAGTCCACGTGATAAAACTCTTCCACTTCTTCTTCAGCAACAGCAGGTCAAAGGCAATGGGTATGCTGCAAAATCAATCAGTAAACAGATCCTAAATTCACCTAGTTGGATGATCAGGATTATTTTTATGGCTTTTTGCCAAAAGTGAGTAAACATTGACTTTGGTGAGTGAATAAAACAGTTACTACTAGCCATTTTCATTTATTAGGGAACTGCAGGATAATTCATGGATTAAACTACAGTTTGATGATTACTTTTTAGCGCAATTTTCCTACGGACAAAATTGCGATTGTTAACTCATGATTTCTGTTCTGACTGTGCGCACCAATCTTGCACTTCTATCTCCTCCTCAACCAAACCACCTAGAGACTTCGGGTTTTCGGCATTATGTTAAGGAAGGTCTAATCTCGGGAACGCACAAAAAAAAAAAAAAAAAAAAAAAAAAAAATAACATAAAAAGATTTACTATCTCTTAGTGTTGTGATCCCATGACGTCAGAAAATTGCGCTAAAACACTCACTGAGTTTTTATTACTTGTTTATTACTATGTTTGTTTTTTTGCTTTGCATTGTTGGGAAACTAGGTTAGAAAGTAATGGTGAGAGAGAAGTGGGATCAGGACATGACCTGGTCGCAGACGAACCTGGGATTTTTACCTGATGAACATGTTCTGTAAACGGTCAGATTTGAAAGTTACATAAAGTGAAAAAGTAAAGAAATTTGCACCGAAAGTTCAGTCGGTAAGATTGGGGTTTTAATGTTTTTGAAAGAAGTCTCTATGCTCACCAAGGCTGCATTTACTTGTTAAAAAAAATACAGTAATATTGTTAAATATTATTACTTATAACTGTTTTCTATTTGAATATTTTTTTAAATGTAATTTATTCCATGCAAAGCTGAATTTTCAGCAGCCATTACCACAGTCTTCAGTGTCACATTTCCTTCAGAAATCATTATAAAATGCAATTTCATACCAAAGTAAAAAAAAAAAAAATTAATATCAATGTTGAAAACAATTGTGGAAATGATAATACATTTTTTCAAAATTCTTTGATGTACAGAAAGTTTTTAAAGAACATAATTTATTTTAAAAATACTAATTTTGTAACATTAAAGTATTAATTTCTTTAAAAAAAACTTTCTGGCCCAAAGGTTTAAACATTAGTGCATATAGACAATATTATGGTAAAATATTACAATATCTGTTTCAGTTGTGAGCACATAAATACATGTGCTGGAAATAATATGGGATTGAATGTGTTAAAGATCCTATAATGCTATTACCCTATTATTTTAAAGGTTCCTTATTCTGTTTTGGAGGTCTTTTGGAGTTTACATGCATCAAAGGACAAAAACACTTTCATTTTTAAAGCAGCATCACCTCCTTTCTCAAAGAGAAAGATCTAAACCCCTCCTGTCCTTTGCAGACCTTTTACATTTACAAACCGCTATATTACACACTGCATGAATGGTACTATTTGAAAAAGCATAATAGGGACACTTTAAGCCCCCAAAAACTGAAATGTGGAGAACAAAAATCAGGAAAATAATTCTTAAAATAAATCAGCCAAATAATTCTTCCCATAAGGACAAAATATCATTTTTAATATATGTAACGCAAAATACAGTTTCATGGCTGATAATAAATATTTATGGCAGAAAATGTTTTATTTGCCATTGGCAGGTTTTTGACCCTGCTTATCAATATACAAAAATATTAATTGTTGGCCATTTCTTACCCCAGAAGGGCACAGAAGGGCCAGCCCACTATGGCCCCCGCTGCAATACCCAGCACAGCCAGACTCGGGTGTCCCTGGAACCAGCCAGTCATAGCTACCACAGTACTGTACATACAAAACGTACTGGGGAGGAAAGCTGCATAGAACACAAACACACACATTAACCTGCAGTGTATACACAATATATATAAAAAAAAGAAAAATAGTAACAATTATCATCTAAATTCCATGTGATCAAGCAGATAAGCCACAAATGACCCATTTGATTTGACTCACCTGCAGAGGAGCAGAACATCCCTGCACTCAGGACGAGGAACGCCAGCAGAAGCCGTCCCACATGCAGGCCAAACTTCTTACACACGGCCCTGTGTGATACCCATGACATCAGATCTTTAAGCCACTTTTAATTCGTCACACACTGTAAAATTCACCTATTTTAGCCCAATGCTGAGGTGCCATATGTAGTATTCTGCACTTACTTGTAGAAGTAGAGCTCGCACACACAACAGGTAAATGCTAACATGCAGCGCAGGAAATAAAACACAAGGACCTGAATAGGAACATCAGCAAATTAATTCACATCTTCACATTCTACCATGATGTGCCCACAGTAGCACTTTACATTTTAAATAATTCTCATTACGGTAGCTTTACAATAAAAAAAATATAGGCCTATCATTAACCTTTACAAACGCTTACAAAATACAGAATCAAAACTGGTAACAATCTAGAACCTAGTTTGGGGCTGGTGACTAGTTTACCTTGTTGGTTTGTAATATTTTGGCATGAAAGCAGGCAGGAAGGGCATGGAGCCAAAGATACGCATAGGAACGAATTGCGTAGGCCGGGGAATATTCCCATGTCTGCATCCCTGTTCCATATAGCAGGTAGTGAGTCTGGCCAGCAAACAGAGAGAGATCAAAAGAATGTTTTAAGAATGTTTGGTACTTTTCTTTTATATACTAAAGTGAGTAGCTCTCAGAAAAAGGTTGAAATTCAGCAAAATGGCACATTCATAAGGTTTTTAGACCACTCTATAGTCTGTCTGTGATCAGGAATAGACATGACAACCTTCTAGTGAAGACAAATAAAAAGTTCTTGAATCTGAACTAAACCGTGACACAGATCAGGGCTCAACAATAAGGATTTGCTTTCTGCTGTCCCAGTTAGACCAGTATTTTAGCTTTTTACTTGCCCTGTAAATATTTTCTTGTTACATCATAAAAATAATACAATTTAATATATTTAAAAATAAATATGTAAATATGTTATAATATCTAATAGGTTAAAAATTATAAACAAAAACATTTTGCACCATTACGTCATAATTTTCACACACACACACACACACACACACGCGCGCGCGCGCACACACACACACACACACACACACACCAAGGTTATTTTCGTAAACGAAAACTAAAACTAAGACTAAAACTATTGGTCAAAAAACATTTTCGTAAACTGAAATAAAATAGAAATTTCAACATTAATGAAAAACTAAAACTAAACGAAACTAACAACAGTTACTGAAAAACTAACTGAAACAAAATAATAATTCGCAGAAATAAATAATCGTTTTCGTAATTAATAAGCTCTCCTAAATAAGCCTACCGGAAAATCACTTTTTTCCACTGTGCTACTTTATTTTTCAATGTATGACCGTTGCGCTCGAGTCTCGCGTCTTCTGCAGCATCACGTGCTTGACACGACGTTCTAAAAACGCGGCACTCAAGTTAAAATAAGTTCATCTTTTAAAAGACATGTATCGAGACCTTGTGCTTTTTCCCCACTGTGCCCGCGTCTTTATTTTTTCCGTTTTTCAAAGCAAAACCGCTTTCTGTGTGAACCAGCCCTAAGAAGCAGAAAGGCCCAAATAAGTATTTCCACCTCATGCAAATACAGCTGTACCTTAATTCCAGGTATAAGATAACCATCTCATGTGAAACTAGCTTAAACAAGATAGGCCTATACCACACATATTAGACAAGATACCACACTGAGCAAAAAACGGAAAAAACAAATAGCATGTCTATAGCCCAGAAATAGACGTATATTTGTCAGAGTAGAGGTATACTAAATGTCTGGTCTGAAGAGAACATTTGAAAATGTGTATAACTATGATTATATGATTTTAAACGATGCAATAGACAGAAAGCATAAATGGATCAATACAAGAATAATGTTTGAAAGGATTAATAATTGAAATAACCTTAAAGAACAATCATAATAATCATACGCATATCTTTTTCTTTTTCTTATACACCACGTTTAACAAGATTTAATTTTTAATATTATTATATAATTTTTAGTTGCATTTGTTTGGTTCTTTGTTCATCCTCAAACAATTATTTAATTTTTATTATTGAGAGGTTTTCACAAGAGTTAAATGTAAACTGCAAACATTAAACTTTGCTGAAATTAACTGTCTTTAACTGGAAATGTTCTGTTAACTCTGCTAAACTATAATTACTAAAACTGAAACTAAAACTAAATATATAAAAACTAAATAGAAATGTGTTCACAAAATAAAAACTAAACTAAAACTAACAAAACCATTAATGAAACTAACTAAAACTAAACTGAAATTTATAGGAAATTTGAAAATGATATTAAAATAAAAACTAATTTAAAAATGCAAAACTATAATAACCTTGACACACACACACAAACACAAACACAAACACACACACACAAAGTGTTGAACTAAAAGCTGGAGTTATTTAACTTGTCCCATCATAAAAATAATCTATACATCTCTATATCTATATCTATATCTATATATACATGTTAAATGGGTTAAAAATGATAAAACAAATTGCACCATTATTTCATTATTGGGTGTTGAATTCAAAGATGATTATAAGCTGTAGAAATTTGTTTTACACACACACACACACACACATATACATTATATATATATATATACACACACACATATACACACACATATACACACACATATACACACACATATATATATATATATATGACCTTTAATAATAATAATAATTTTCGACCTATTTTTACTATTCAATCACAAGTCGCAATTTTTACTAAATCTTTGTTAGTCAGATAAATAATATTAATGTGGTGACATCAGAATCAGCAGAATTAAAACAACAATAATGAATAAATCACAAAATAAAAATATAATAATAAATGCAAGCAAAGTGTGGAAAGCATAACAACTTAAGACGTAATGAGAACGCAGTGCCAGGCCAAAAGGACCATCAACTAGCCCAAAATGGTCCCGGGCCATTTTTATTACTGTACCCGGAGAGCTTAACAAAAAAATTGTGAACCAGGAAAATATGTAACTCACTGGCTCCCAGTAATTGTAGGTTTCGTCACAGTCAGAGATGTTACTGAGCAGCGCAGCACAGAAGCGGGCTGAAACCAGGCACTTGAAGGCTGTGGAGCCCTCAGGAGCCCACACCTGTCCTGCCTTACTGGATGACCTGTAATGGAGAGCCAGGGGATAGGAGCTAATGTGCTTATCTGGGAGCAAACTAATAAGCAATATGGGAACAGAGCACATGGTAACACAAGGTTGTCATTCATTTATTATTTAAAACAGCGTCAATCTAGGCTACATATAATTAAACTCATTCACAAGCATAATTAATATAGTGAGCATGAGAAATTCCAGCTTTTCGCAGACAAAATAGACAACAATGTCAATGGACTGTCATTGTATTCCTCCTGCGCTGTTCAGCTAATGACAATGTAAGAAGATTATGAAATTGGACATGCGCGAATGTGCACCTGAGATTTTCGTTACACAGCATCAGACATGCTAATAGGCAAATCTGAAAATGTATTCCAGCTCAATAATAACAAGCATTCATTTTAAAAGAACGACCATTATATACACAACTTCTTTTTCAGCGTTTGCTTGTTGCTTGTTGCGTTTGCAGCCGCTGATGAGCGTTTACACACCGGTAGAAGAGCTGCCTTTGAATGAATGAATGAAAGCCGTCATGTTACATTAAAGCGAGCTTATTCGTGTCGCCAGGATACATTTTAGTATTTCTGTCTCTTCGTGTTATTTAGACAGTCTGTGGATATTTCATGTGTTTGCCATCTGTATTAATCGCATATCCAGACAGCCTGACGTTAGCGAGCTAACGTTAGCGACCTGTCAACACCACACAATGTTACACCGCGCGTTAGCTGGACTGGCTTATGGTTACTTACTCATTACGGGGGTCACTAGACTTATTGTCCTCAACACATTTGTCTTCTTTTGATGCTCGGCTGTCAGTGGTAGGTGTGTTGTTCACGTTGTTGGCATCTTGTTTGCTTCCCCGTCTGTTGCGTTGACGGAGACTCTTCGTCGCCATGTTTCTACTAGCCGTGCGTGACGTCATCATTACACAGCCCAGTTCGACGGAGAGCCATTAGCACGCGGATGGCAAACATTATTACCAATATTACATTAGTAGTATAATTGAGATACTGTTATGTTTTTGTAGTTGTTTTGGTATTTTGAATTAGTTATTATTTTTGTGTTTTCCGTTTTAATTTTCATTTTAAAGTTTTAGTTAACTATAATTAATAACCTTACTGCAAACACCAATATAGCATGCTTTCATTGACTTGACCAAAGTACTTTTTACTACAACTAAGTTTTTCGATTTATACAAACATTTCATTACACATTTAATATAAAAATTTTCTCATCAATTCTCATTCAATACATTTGGCTATCTAAGCCATCTGAACAATTAATTAGATTAATATCAGTATTAGGCTATTACTTAGGCTAATAGTAGTACCATTTTATTATGGTACGATGATGGTAATAAACCATAAGTTATTCATTACTACTAATTACATTTTAAACAGTGTAATTAGATTACTAAATTATTTGTAAATTATTCGGTTACACTTTATTTTAAGGTGTCATTGTTACAGTGTAATTATATATTTAAGTGCTGAGTAAAATTAAGCAATGTACTTACTATAGGGTTAGGGTAGGATTAGGATTTGGTTGAGAGTTAGATGCATGTAATTATGCATAATTTACTGTTATTATTACTATGGTGAGTACATGTAACATATGTAACAAGGACTGTAAAATTGTTACCAATTATTCTTGAACTGACCAAAGTATCTAAAGGTGAAGGTTACATTAAAACATAGATGTTTTTTTATGTTAAATCCACTATTGCCTATTGCCTTATATAGAATTGTTTGATATAGTCTATACAGTATTTATCGCAATTACATCATAAGTAACTGTAATTATATCACAAAAAGTCAAAGTAATCCCTTACTTTACTCTTTCAAGGGAAAAGTAATTAAATTACAGTAATTAATTACATAGTAATGCATTACACCCAACACTGGTAATAACATGCTACTGAATGATTACGATATTCATACACCATGTTTCACTGTAAAAAGCCATAACCGGCAAATGTAACATTAAAAGCGTATTTACCCCATAAAAATTAGTTAGATTGGCTTAGTCATTTAAAACAATATTTTTACTTGAATAAAACCAGTTCATTTAGATCATTTTTTTCATTGTTTCATAATACCGTGTTAATGTTTGTTAGTGTGGCTTTGTATATTAGATATGCAATATCTATAAGTAAATGGCCCTAAATTTACATTTAAACAACTACATGTGGAATCATGACATTTCTTCATACATTTTATTATTAGATTTTTGCCAATAAACACTTTCCTGTTTTGTTTTAATTTGTTAGTGTAAAGATTTTACACTAATGAGCCCTCTGTATTTTCGAACAGGAGCATAGTCTCATGATAAATAGTTTGGTACTTGTGTCATGATATATGAAATAATAATTAAAAAACTGCTACACACTTAAATTTTTTTCAAAAAATTCTTCAATGATAGACCATATGATAGACCATTTAGAAATGTTTGCAACAAAATATTACTCTGGTGTGCGTTTATTTTTAGATATGTGCCATAATATAGGAGTCTAAGATTATACACATTTTTCAAACGGTATTTATATCATACATCAATATGGCTGGAATTCAGGCCAGTCTTTTCAGGTTCAGAAAAACATTTACCTCTTTTCGCTTAAGGAGCAGTTTTAAGCATCCCAACCAGTCCAACACTGTTTGACCAAGCGGGTTAGTTTGAGTAATCTGACAACAAGCCATTATTTTTGAGATCTTGTTTAGTTGACACTACTGCCAGAAGAATAGAAATGACACACTTATAAGCAACAATACAATTAAGTCACAAATGATCATAAACATAGACATTCCATAAATATCACAGTATCAAATGCAGCTGCAGATATATTGTAAACATACACGTGCCCTACAAAGAACCTAGAAAATATTTAAGAACATTTTTTAAAAATGCATCCGATTAAATGATTTGCAGTTGTGCATTAATAATTATGTCTCCAAGTTTCCTAATTAAACGAGATCCCTAAACAACATGCTAAAATAATTCATATTAAACAAGGAAAATTAACAGTACCACTGAAATTTGTAAACATTTCTTGGATATCAATATGAATAATGTAAAACTTTGATTTATTAGCATAAGAAATATTTAAACATGATAGGATTTCAAGCACAGCAACAAAAGAATCCCTTTAGCTCAAATAGTTTGATATGTCAGTTTTAAATAAATGGAAATAATACCCCATTTTAATTACAAAAAAATCAGTCAAAATAAAGACTCACTCTTCCCATCTACGAAGCTAAATTTTTTAAATCTTTAAAAATTAAAATCTGAGATTATACATCCATTTAAACCTCTTCACCTCAGCGTGACCTGCAGGCGCAGGGGTAACAGTCTCCGTAGCTGATTCTGTAGTCCCAAGACCTGGCTGTGTGAGAGGGCGCGATCTGACGACTGATACGTCAGCCTATAGCAGAGGCTAGCATGACCCATGTGTGGGTGTCTGAAGCGATCTACTAACGCCACGTTTTTAACAGAACCGCAAGAAGCCTCTCGCACGACTGCATGGAAGTCCAGTTCCTCGTAGATTTCTGGGTCCATCCAGAAACTGACATCATGCGAGTAGCTTGGTGGGTAAAGGGAGAAAGGACTGAAAGGTCCAAGTGGATTGGCCTCGAAATGCTTAAGAAAGCGAGGATCGGCACTCCAAAGCAAGCGCCAGTCAGAAATGCCGAAAATCACAGTGGCTAAATGATCCAAGTTTATTGAGACGCCAATTAACTGTAAACCGTCATCGAGGGCTGAAGACAAAGAGGGTAGTGATGCGATCCGCCCAAACTTGGGAAGCATCTTCGAATTCATCCACACTTGCTGCTCTAGGCCTATTTGCGCCTCTTCAAAGGAGACGCTGTAAGAAGTGAGAAGCGACTCCAAACAATCTTGGAAGCACTGGAGAGGATTGGATTCTGTAGGGAACATTCCCACCAATAGAAGCTGGTGGAATGCAGGAGAACGGCTCAGGGAGATGGGGACTCTCTGAAAGACCAGGCCACTGACCGCATGAAGCGTACCAGGGCTGAAGTCCTCGTTCTGGGTGATCTCTTGGACATGCAGCAACAGAGACGGTCGAAGTGCATAGCTGCCAGTAAAGCTTTGTTGGTCATCCATAGACTCACAGTCCTTTTGCTCATTTTCGCTTTGGTCAAATATATAGGTGTCAGTAGGTTTAATCCAGTAGACCTCTGACTGGGTCAGAGTGGAGTCACAAGCCTCAGATGTTTCTGGTAGGCAGCTTACCAGTTCTGGAAAGTCCTCATTTATACTGCAAACAGGCCAGACTGACTTTAGCTCTCGAAGCAACTGTTCCTGGACAGTTTTCACTGGATGATGGGATTGCTGACCAAGGAAATTCCTGACAGGAGACACAAGAATCAAGTAAATTAATGAAAACACTTAAATTCGTAAGGCATAAGCATACTGACAAAAATATTGCAATTATTGTTTTTCAAGTGAACAGCCCATCTTTTTTTGTATAGTGTAAGACTGATAACAGATTATAATTTGTGATCTTAGCTTGACAATGTCACCATTTACAGATGAGTTTGCATATAAATGATAAATGTCATGATCACGCCATCATCTCTAGTTTTTGAATGCTCATTACCCTCAAACCCTTTAACTGTCACCCCCCCTTTTTTCGCATAGACAAAAAAATCACTAAACAAACTTAAATGGTTGTAATTCAAGAATGCTTTGGAATATAGACATATGGTTGGTCTTGTTTTTAAGAAGACATTTGCCAGATTATTGTAGAAGTGAAATAAATTATGAAAGTGAAACAGAAAAAAAGTTATGTAAGTTTGAGTTTATGGAAATATAGAATATAAAAATATAATTATTTATATTTTATATAAAATATATATATTACAAAATATATTTTACTCTAAAACTGCTAGAAAATTAAAGCCAAAAATCTAAACAAGTTGTGTTCCAAATTTTAGGTTGATATCTCAAAAAATGAGCTTTCAGTGAGATTTTATTTGGGCGCAGTACCAAACTTTTTCACTAGATGGACAGCCAGCTTCCTTACTGACCATATAAGGGCGTCTCCATTTTCATATATGTTTTGAGTGATCTGAACCATGTATTTCCATAATTTCATACAATTTTTGAAGTATACATCCTATTCAGAAATAGTATGGGTGTTTTGGCAGTATTTGATTTGATTTCAACCTCTAATAAACATAAAAAGAGCACGTATGTGCGTTATAGCTCGCTGCCGTTACGTGCCGCATCACAAATCGAGAATCCATAATATTTTTCTTTATATTCTAAACATTTTCAGACCTTTTTTTCTCCTAAAATTTAATTGGTGTTATCTTTTGAACTCTTGGCATGAAAACAAACTGAGGTTTCTACCAATCTTTCATGATTTTTCATGTTTATTTCTATTTCAAAATAAAGGCCTAAACACACGTAATGAATATGAAATATTCTTGTTGCAAATTGATAAATAACTGCTCCTCTGGAATTTATTTTAAGAAACAGCCAGCAAATATTGAAAACTAGAGATTGTAAGCTTTCAAATGATATATAGTTTGTCAATATTACTTTAGGTTTTTACTAAGATATTATTGTTCTAAATATATATGGGCAAGCGTCCCACCTGTGGGACGGTGACAGTTAAGAGGAATAGTTCATGCAAAATAGGAAATTCTATCATTATTTACTCACACTCATGCTGTTCCAAACCTGTATGACTTCTGTAAAAAAGTATCCAGGCCACTTACATTTTCATGTTATTGATAACCATTAAATGGCAATTTTTATTTATTTTTTTTACAAATATTAATCCTATTTTGTCTACATAAAATAAATCCCTAAAATGTAAAAACAATTGTTTTAAAGATTAAAGTTGCCATGAAACGGGAGTTGCGATAGTCTATTCTTACCTATTATGATAAGAAAAAAATCTAAGCAAGGACTTGATTTTGCCCAATTGATTGGATTGTTGTCGTTTGCTATTGTTATTGAAATTTAACATTTTTGATTAAGATATAAAGATTACGAAGACACGAGATTAAAAAAAAAATGATGTGCACATATTAATAATAAATACTGAAATATTCCATAAAAAAAATTAAATTAGTACATTTAAGCATCACTACATTGTAATGTACGGTATGAAAAATGTTTTAATATTTGCTAAAGATTACATTTATAAATTCTAAGTTAAAATTGCATTAATGTATAGTGTACATTTGAAAGATCAACTATGACCTGTAACCTGCATTGTTGGGTAAGCTACTCTAAAAAGTAATTAATTACTAGCTACTAATCACATCTTCAACAGTGTAATTAGATTACTCTCTCTAAAAAGTATTACAATACTTATTGCTAATTACTTTCTAAATCCCATATCAACCTCGACCAGTTGAACAATGCAATGATAGACCTGACACTGCTCTTTTAATTCTTACAAATAAATAATATTCAGTTGCATAAATTCTTGAACTGAATAAAGTATTTAAAGGGAGAAGGTTACATTAAAAACATACATTTTAACATTAGATGTAAAATTTTTATGCTAATTCCACTATTGTTGTATATAGAATTGTTCCATAATCTATATAAAATTTAATGCAATTAAATCAGAGGTAACTAATTAAATTACAGAAAAATAAAAATGAATCCCTTACTTTACTTTTTCTAGGAAATTAATTAGCAATTACTATTCAGTAATTAATTACTTAGTAATAAGTTACACCCAACACTGCCTGTAAACGATGGGAAAGGCAATCAAAATATGATAAATGAACAAGCGTAATTAAATATTCTATATACACAAGACCGATAAATAAATAAAAAATCTCTAATATCAGACAACATGGTACAGCTATTTCATACATCCCTTGCATAAAGCAACATAAAAGTGGTTCATATGACTCTGCTATATTGCAAGTCATTATTCACTAATAATCTTCCCCTCTGCTGTAAATCTTATATGATGCTCTTGACATCTGGTAATGAGACTTGTGAGAACCAATGGTATGGTATTTCTGTAGTCAATGTAACAAAAATTTACTAATAAACCGCACATGTTTCTGTAATTATTCGCGGAAGTTCGCTGTAGTTATTAATTATTCTATAATTAATGTAAAAACAACATAAAGACAGTATATTTTAAATTTTGATCTAAAGGGTTGGAAATATAGAGAAATTGAGTAAAGTTATCAATCTTCACTGCATAACTTATAAATTAAACATAGATTAATCCTAATCCTAAAGCTACAAAATTTCAGTCAAGAGCAGTGAGTGATTTTCTCTTTTTCTTTTGTTCTTTGATTAGCATTAACGACAGACATCACAGCAGCAGGTTTATTAGGCTGCTGTCACTTTAAGATTTGCCCCACATGACGTGGATCTGACATACATCCAATGTCCTCAACTCTTTACGTACATTTAAGACTTCATTTAACTCATTTAAGACTGTGCTTACGAGAATATTTGACAAAGCAGACATTTTGGCATACTTTTATGTGTTTTTGTCCGTTCAAGGATGAAAGAGAACTCAAAGCGGCCATGCATATAGTCTGAAATACGGATTTCTGTGAGCATGAGTCCTCTTTGTCTGTCACACAAAGAGGAGATTCACAGATTGCGCGCCAGTACAGATTTAATTTCTTATTTTTGCATCTCATCGCGCTTGAATGGTTTAACAGCACTTGAATAAATGATACCATGGTCATACACTGTAGCGCAGCCAAAGGATGACAGAAAAAACAGATGATGTGTTAATTGCGTTAAATATTTTTAACGAGTCAAAAAAGTTGCCAGCCACCATCAGCATTTTTTTATTTTCACAAAGATTTCATGGCCGTCAGAATATTTTGTTGTATGAATATCTGAACGTAATATATCAGAAGAAAGAACAGACCATCGGCTTTTAAACAACAACAACTTAAAAAACATTTTATTCTAGCTTCATGCATTCCTTTTTTTATCAAAACTTGAATGTGGGTAAATTTCATTAAAAAAGTGGATCAAAAAAGTTACAAGAACGGGTATTGTTCAAAATCCATGTATAACTTTGAAGAAAGGTTTTGATCCACTTCAAATGTTGACTACTGTATAAAGTTCAATGTTTGATGATCACGTTATTTTACATAGGCATGTGCATAAGCAATGCTTCTATCGCTTGTTTCTGCTTCTTCGCCAGTGCTTTGATCCAGAGATTCTGTACTCTTTCAGAAGATGTGGAATAGCTCCCCCTACCATATAAGTGAAAACAAGGATTGCTGGAAAATTGTGGGAAAGCATTGCATAATAAATGATGGAAAATTTGCTTCAATAGTGGGTAATGAGTTAATGGTGAAGTATGTCTTATCTGTGACACTATTGCCACCTAGGCTAGAACTGATTTGTTTTTCATGCGCATTTGTGCCTGTTTGACGTTAATAACATTATATAAGTCACTTCTGAAAATAAGTAACTGAATGTTACAGATTATTAAAAAGAATGTGACTTCTCTGTAACTAAAAACGTTAAAAAATGTATGCGTTTTGGGCGTTAATTTATAGGACAATGGTGTTTTGGGGCCTGAAAATGCAAACTTTTGAAAACAGGTTTCAAACTGCAAGTTGTTGAATGCGATACCGTTATAGTCTCCGTGTTAACTACAAAAACGTGAATTTGTGAAAACGGTGACGTCAAGCACATGCATATTATTTGTTCAGTCTATAGGCGCGTAGTGTTTCTTTACAAAGTGACATCACCAACTACTGGCCTGGCATGCATAATACAGTGTTTTTAGTGCGGGATCGTTTTGACAACGTTATCGTCTGCACACGAAAAACGCAATGGAAAAATGTTCTGTTTAAACGTACCCTTAGTTTCGCTATTATTCAATAAGCAACAAGTTACCACTCACCTGTTCATATAATTACTCAACTCTGCCGGAAGCTCAAAACAAACAGTCTCCTTCCCAATGCGCTTCTCCATTTTCAGTTTCTCGGGCATGGTGTGCGGGAGACTCCGAGTGAAGATGTGGGTCAGACCTCCCTCTACATGAAAACCTTTGTCTTGACTCCTTAGCAAAATAATTTCATTTATTAAATTTAAAACTGAATGCCATTACATAATTGTAACAGGATCATTAAAAGTTATTTATTCTAGAACTGAACTGAACCAGACGATGACACAATTTTTTGCAGAACTGCTTTATATATGAAATGAACTAATTTAATAATTAATGATCTTTTCAACAGAACTGAATCCAACAACAGCCGAAATGCATAATTTTCCTGTTATCACTGTAAAACTGTGTAGAAATCATCAGTATTGTATAAAGCGCTATATAAATAGAGGTGACTTGACTACACCATGTCAAATCACATTTTAGTGGACTATGTCCACTTGTCCAAGTGCAAAGCTATTTACCTGTAACCAGTACATCTGTAACCTTGATACGTTTCACAGTCAAAGGGACGGATTTCACTGAGAATTAGCCCTGCTTCTGCTGCCATGGCAACCACCTGCCAACTATTGTGCCATTCTCTCATTGGACTGTCACACGGAGTGCCGCCTTGCCCATTGCACAAGGTGACGTGCACTTCCCCATTGTCCTTCAGGACTGCAACGGCACTAGAAAAAAAAACCACACAAAACATCCATCCATTATACATGAAATATGAAGACCTCGAAACTCTTGATCCCCTCAGTATTAACATTATATAACACTGGAAGTCAAGCTTACGTAACACCCTAATAAAGATCTTAGTTGTAGCCACAAGTGTGTCACACTTACCTTTGGAAAAATTTCACCAACAGGATGCGGTTCTTCTTTACGCCACTTTTACGCCCACAGTGAGGGAAATTGAAAATAACACAGTCAAAAAGATGATGCTGGATGGCTTCGTGCTCCTTTAGACATGTGCAGTCCACTTCAAACAGAACAACATTTCCTGCAATGGGAATTGTTGGAAAAGATTATACTGAATTATGTCCTCTGCAGAATTATCATACAGAATTCAAGGAGGCTTTTTAAACCCTCCTCGGTCGTTTCATAGCAACCGGCTGTATAAATTTATGGACTTGGCTGCAGGCATGCAAATTCAGGGCTAAGATACTTATGTGGGAAGAATAGGTATACTTGAATGTTTACATTAGCAGATTGTAAACTCTGGGTTTACTGAAATGTAACAAATATATTTCAGAAATCATGCAGACGGGACAACAAAGACGCAAGAAAGCACTGCAAGAGTATGTACACAAGACAATCTTGACAACATTATGAGGATGAAGAATCACATAACCGACCTCTCTCACGGAGTCGCTGTATGTTCAACACGGCTCCCTCATGTTTAAATGTTTGATCCTCGCTTTGAAAGCAAGTGGCGGTCACGCCGACCTCATCGCCTGCCTTCTCGCTCAAAGCTGCTGAGAAAGAGAAGTTGCCTTCCCCAACAAGTAGCACTTCGCGTGTCTTGGACATTTCCAGAAAATGCCAAGTAGACAATTCAGCAAGCTGTCACAGTCACATTAGTAGGAGAACCAAACTTTTCGATACATTTTGAGCAGGCGTCACTGCGTCCCGTTGACTGTCGAGCTTGAACTGAGCGTTGGGAGCCTGGCAGGACACAATGCGGCATTAACATTAGACTGCATGTCACCATGACGCTCTGGTATCTCTCGCGATACAGCTTGAAATCTAATTAAAATACCAAAGCTTTTAATGACGTTGTTTGGGAGCTAGCGCAACACCTGAAGACCAGAGGTGGTTTTAAGAACGTTTACGTAAGACAGTGTAATTGAGAAAGATAGAGGCGCAATGTCATAAGCTAGCGTGCAGCAGCAACAGCAGTGAAGTTTCGTTCCCCGTGGAATGTCGCATAGTGGAAAACAACCCGTGCTTCTGCCACCGTAAACAAGAACACCGGTTACTATGAGATACGCTGCGAGCTCGATGGCCACTTCGAATGTAGTAAAATAAATAACTATTTTATGTGTCCTGAGACTGAGAGAGTAACCGGTAAAAAAAAAAAAAAAAACACGAAAAAACAACAACAATGTAATAAAAAATATTATGACAGATGATTTCTACCGCCAGCCTTGAGTAGCCTACATTTCAAATTAATATTTTATAACCAAAATATTAATGCACCGTCCACGTTCCAGTTTCCCGTTACCATATTTTTTTTACAGTCTATGGTTACCATGTGTTGGCTGTGTTGCCAGATCTTACTAGAAAAATAACCGGCTGCCGCTGCCGTGCCAATGAGTATCGAAATTGAAATCGAATTGAAGGCGATTTCAACCATCGCAAATAAAATCTTATTTATTCGCCTCTTACCAAATACGTGGACACGATCAAAATATTGAGTTGAATTTAAATAATAGTATTATTTTGTAGAGGCCACGTCGTCGAAGAATTGAGGTTGACTTTTCCCCAGTCATCTCAATGGCAATGGTAAAAGTATCCCAATAAACCTGAATTCAACCCTATTTGTAATAATATAGTTTTCACATGTATATCCTACAAATATTAGTCATTTAAATCGTGAATACGTACTTCTTTTTTAAATTATAGTTAGAAGAGAGTTGGAAACGCAGAAACACGTGACGAAAGAAAAAAAAAACTATTGTGATTAATGACATTATGTAGAGTTGGTTCCACTAACTGCTATTATTGACCAACTTTGAGGGGAAAAAAAGTCGCTTATAATAAGCGGACACGGCAACATCGCTGGTCTCCACGTTTCTCCGTTTATGCGTAAGAGCGCTTCTGGTCAATGAAATACTTTTTATAAAAAGAAGGCGGGTCTACACTATTTGATTGACGTATCACATTAATTTAGCTTCAAAATTGTGAGCACTTTCATTTCAATTCACAAATGCATGAACCAAATTGTTTGACTTCCCCTGATGAGCAAGTGAAACACAATTTTAATCTTTAATTTTTTATTTTTTTTTAAGGGGATTTTTACTCCCCCTGTGCCCTAGCAAAACAGGAAGACGTGTTCAAGAAGAATTGAAAGTGAAAGCTTCCTGTCCTGAGTATAACCAAATAAGAAAGTTCAGACTCGGAGTTTCCTGTAATTTCTTGTTCACTTGCGCGAAGTATTTTAAGGTAGGTTTGTTTCCTTTTAGAATAATATAGGGCTATCTTGATCAATGAATATGTCGAGAAAATAAAATGTAATGTTTTACACGAACTATATGGCGGAACTGCTTACATATAGGCCTATTGTAAATGTTTACACATAATTAATTTTAAAAACTTTAAAGCTGACACTAAATTCGCCTAAAGAACTGACAGTAGGCTACAGCCTACATTAGGAGAGAAATATTTGGATTTGGACAAACTGAATTTATGCTTCATTTTGAATATGTCTGTGATGTTTGGCATTATTGCTAGAAATTCTAAATGTTTTTTTCTTATAAACGTACAATTCATTTCTTTACAAAAGTAAAATTCCATTTATTATATAAGCGAGGCACAAGGTGGTTACTTTGAAAAACTATAATATTGATTTATATTGAAACATTGATTTGTTTAACATTTCTAACTAACATACATTTCCTTACTTTTATTTGTTATTTTATAGTTTTGTTGACTTTACTAGTATTCTAAATTACAGAAAATAGTAATAAAGACTGAGCAGATGCGTCCAAACATTTTACTGGTAGTGTCAAACTGACAAGCAATTTATTATTATTATTATTATTATGATTATTATTATTCCATTTAATCCACAGGAGAAAATAAAAATGTCATCCATCCAATTCTTTGGCTGGGAGGCGTTCTATGATGAAGATCCTCATCTTCAGGCAAACCAGGAAGCCAAATCAGGCAGACACTATACTATGTATCACGGCACCTCTGTGCAACAAGCTCGTCAGATCATAAGAAGTGGGTTCAAGCAATCAGTAGATGGAATGCTAGGACCTGGAGTTTATGTGAGCCGTGACCAGAAGAAAGCAGAGCGCTATCCTCTGAAATCACATCCTACTGACAGAATAGTGCTTAAATTAAGCGTCGACTGTGGAAAAATCAAAAAAATTGATAAGGACAACCATCCCATGCAGAAGACCT
This sequence comes from Squalius cephalus, assembly GCF_949319135.1. Taxonomy (NCBI): domain Eukaryota; kingdom Metazoa; phylum Chordata; class Actinopteri; order Cypriniformes; family Leuciscidae; genus Squalius; species Squalius cephalus. Next base: position 10,204,412 of record NC_137126.1, read on the forward strand.
GGAATAGTCATGGCTATGACACTGCCTGGGTACCTCCTAACTGTGGCATGAAAGCTGTGCCTAGCGGTCTAGAAGAGGACTGTGTCTTTGACCCAGCGCGTATCGAGGTCACAGATATTGCTCTTGCACCCAACATGACCATCTCAACTGAACTCAAACAGCTCATTGCTCAAAACCAAAAGGCTCCAATAAATTCAAACACCTCAGGTACTTGTACAGTGTGCAAGTTAAAAGTAGGTCCTGCTCATGCTGTACAGTTATGCTGGGGATGTGGAGAGACTATCTGCGCTCTCATGATCAAACACAAGTGTGATCGCTATTAATCAGAACTGGTTGTGAAGGATGCTTCATCCAGGCTTGTTTTAGGCTGGTTTGTTGGCATATGTCAAATAATGTTTACAGATGAACTCCACTTTATCTGTGTATATAAGATTTGACTTTCCTCATAGTTCTCAGGGACACGCAATGATCTTTGACATAAATCCTCTGACAATCACTTTTTTCTGCTGTTATGTGGCACCATATTTGATGTTATAAACAAAAATGAAAGTATATATACATATATTGACTGCCTATGACTAAATGAATTTTTTTTCCCTGTTAAACATGTATACAAAAAAATGCATCCATTTTGTGCAATCAGACTAGTATATTAAATGTTTGACAATAGATGATCAGAGCTATTCCTGTTCTTATTACACATGCACAAGTAATGAGGATTTCAATTGCAAAACCTGTAGGAATGTTTGTTATAGTCATATTTCATGGGCCTCAGTGGTGATATCTTTAGAATATCTGTTCTTTTATTTGATTTATTTGAGATTATAGAAATCATTAAATCTTGCTTTATTCACCATTACGCCCTGAAGGAACAGGGAACCTCCTGTCACTGTACCTTGTCATCTAAAAGACATGTCGGATTACTAAATTCCTAGTAACTTATAGGATGAACAGTAACCTACTACACAACTTATTTTTTTACATTTTTTTCTTATTTAGAAAGCTGGAAACGGAAAAACTTCCAGATGAGGAAGGGAATAATTTGGCATATTATGATTTTTTTTTTTTTTGTAAGCTATAAAACTTACATTAAAAGTTTAACATTTCAAATCCTATAGAGGTTTCCCCAAGACCACAATTTAAAATGGTCCCACGCATTTATTTACATACCAGGCTTTACTGATGAATACATACACATTCCATTGAACAGGCATTATAAACTTGAATGGTAAAAAAAAAAAAAAAACCAGATGTACAAATGTGAATGTGACATACACAGTTGCTATGAGGTTGCAAACAAAAAAATTTAACCACGGGGTGGTAGGTAGCCATGATTTTGAAAAAAAAAAATGAAAAAAAAACCTTGTTAAAAACTAATTTGTGTTTGCATCATTAAGACATGAAATGCAAGGGATGCTACCGCTACTTTCAACTGTTTTGCTGTTCTTTATGTTCAATTATGCCTTTTGCAATGAGGTCTGGAATCTCAACAGCAAGCCATGGTCCAAGCTTTGGAAAGAACAGAGATTAGTTATTAATATGAGACGCAATAACTTCAAAGCAACACATTAGTTTAGGAAATGAATGGCATAATACATATAATTTTAGACATGTAACCTTACTTACTCCCAAAGCCATTAGATGAGCCAGACCAAACTTTGGGACATTTCTTGCCCACAGTGGCTTGAAGTGGTCTGTTAGGCAGATTTTTCCACCTCTGTGACAAAAGATGGTTTTGAAAGATAAATAAAGGTACATTTTAACACAATATTACATAATTGTGATGAAATTGAAAAAATATAAACACATGAAGCGAACCTGTACATCTTCGCTGTCTTCCCATCTAACTCAGGAATGGCCACTTCAGGAGCTGTGGCAGGATATGTAACTGGAATCTGGAAATCGGGATGAAGTTAAATACGTTATCTTTCAGGAAATTAAGTTAAATGTACAGTAAGTGAGTTCAAAATGTCTTACATCAAACTCCATGTCAAATTCATATTTTAGAAGCTCGTGAATATACCAGCATTTTCCAAACCACCTACACAGAAAAGGTAGCAAGATGTTAATGAAAATATAATACCCCCTAAAAGGGAGATACTAGTTAAATGGTAATAAAACTGACCTTGTGCCCTCTTTGTTGGACTCTAAACGGAACCAATCATTATCAGCTGCTTTGTTATTTTCAACATACTGCAAGGCAACGCAATTATTATATGAAGCGCACATATTTTGTAACATTAAGTTTATAGATGGTTTGTACGCAAACTGTTAATAAGTCAATAAGACTGAACACTTTTAGCGTAATGACACGTATGGTTATTCGTTCACACAGCTAGTATCGTATATAGCTCCCTAATATGCTTTTGCTACAATACAATAACTCACCTTTATGAGAGCTAAATATTCTTCTCGAAGTCTCTGAACCCATAGTTCTTTGTCTCTTGGTCCTGAATTTGTTTTTAAAAGCGGTATATCAGAAACTGCCTTTCTAGTGGCTTCATCTGCCATGTTGACAGTTGCGATGTCCGATTCGTCAACGAATCGTTCTTTTGAGTCGGATCTTTTCGGTGTATCTCACTACACAAGTGCTACACTGCTTACAGATGGCTTTATTGGAACATGGCACGCAATGGACCACGTGATGAAGTTAAAGAACGACTGAATCTATTCATTGAAATGAACTGTTCAAAGGAACCGAGTCGCAGAAATGAGTCATACCACGCAGGAGAACCCAAAGTACGTGCCCCGTGACGTCAGAATCTGTTCTTTAAAGTGAAGTTTATTATTAAAAGAGCACACCTTGTATTTTATCACAACAATATAGTATGCTAGTAATACAGCGTTGCATTACGCTTCATTAATTCTTCAAATGTCTTGTTTTGAGCGGTGTGCAGAGTGAACAGCAGCATGTTTCTGCACGGAGGTGTTTCATAGCTGCTCCTCTTTAAATGACTGCACTGATCAGCTGGTTCCGCCGCTAGAGTCTGTAGTTGAGTTGTCTCTACATCCCTCAGCATCCTTTCACCTTACTCTCTTCCAGCGGTCACTGCATGTAAAAGCTATATTTCAGTATGATTTCAGGATATCATTTTTGCATACTGTAACGGCACAACCCACATTTATTCAGCGTAAGTAATGCCAGAAAATGCATGATTATTGACGAGCTCAAATGTGCAGGTCATTCGTTATTATCATGTTGATTCGAGTACTTGCAGAGTTGAAAATGATTTACTCCCCCCATTATCTTTTCTTATATCGTTTTTGTGAAATGTGACCGATAGTGTAATTTCTTAGTAAATGAAGAATGCATGATCCAATGTTTTGTATTATTAAATATTTATTATTATAATATTATAATTTTGTCTCTCACAGTTCAGAAGATCAGGTTGAAAGTGTGTGGTCCTCTCATTTGGCTCTGGGTTCCCATGGGCAGTGTGCTGGCCTTGTCAAACCGGCCAGGGCGCCAAAACTTCCCATTTTCACAAGACAGACCCTTGTCACGGTGGGATAGGAGAGATGGACGGCTGCCTAACCCGGGAAGCTTTGATGGTCTGCACCGCAACTGTAAAGGTCTGATACTCTTTTCTATCTCTGTTGATTGTTTTTTTATGCATTTTTAATAAATTAAATTAAAATACATACATTTTAAGTAAAACTTGGTCTATTAGAAGTCATTTTAATTGCTTGTGCTTCTAGATGTATTTCCACAGCAGATTGAAGGTGTAAAACTGGTGATAAATAAGACCCTAAGCAGTTTTTTCAAGGTTTGTTCATACATGTGGTTCAACTATGACACTATTCAGGACAGTTTCACTCATTTTAATGAACATTTTCAGCACAATTTAGCACTAAATATTTGTGTTTCTTCTCTCCTCAGGTCAGTCACACGTTTCACCTCAGTGCTGTTGCTCCGTCCAGTTATCGCTTTCACGCCGAGCACCTACAGTCAGACACTGACAGCAAAGAAACGGTAAGATCTGGATCATGTTCATTTCTTTTTTCTTGCATCTGTTCCTGTTCAAGTGGTTTTCTGTAGCATTACAGCTGAGGTTAGGGGATTTGACAACATCCTTATCAAAAATCCTTGGCAAGAGGCACAGTATGTTTGGACAGGGGTGTCGATATTTGTTGTATTATTATTATTCTGCATGACAATTTGATTGGGTTATCCTGCAAATGACATTACAAGGTTGTGTATATTAGTTAAGCAACTAAGCTGTCACATATTAAACACTGAGAAATTCAGCACTTTTCAGCAGGAAAATTGGACTTGTGATTTTTATTGAATTAGGAGGATAGTAATAAAGACACTTCATTTTTATATAGCGCTTCTAAAGGTGCTTACACTCACACACAAACAAGAATATACATTATATACCATTCAAAATTTTGGGGGCGGTAAGTTTCTTATGCTCATTATTTAATGGCCCTTCACACAGAATGCATTTTTGCAGTTAAAAACAAGAGACGCATACCTTTTAAAAGTATGTCAATATTCTGCCAAAGATTACTTGATAGGAATGTTTTGTTCTGGGAACATTCTCTACTTCATAATGACATGAATATGGACTGATGCTGACTTTTGACATTGTTGGATAACTTGAATGCCTTTTCTTACCAAATTGTAGAGTAGGCTTTGATTTAGGTAACTTATTTAACATTAAAAGTTAGTTATTTTTAGCTTATGACTCATACTGTATATTATGCAATGATTGAATAAATAAAAAACCTGCAGTACAAGTTACTAGGTTTGTTTGAACACATTTCAAAAGCAGTGCATCTTAATGGTCAGTAATGGACAGGTTTAAATAATAATGGACCAATTGCCTGAAGTGTGTTGGGTATATATGCATTAGATAAGTTATGATGAATTTACAATCCAACGATCTTCTGTGTATAAAGGACTCACCTATTCTTATTGGGGAAATGGACTCCTCTGGCAGCTTAAATGCACACTCTTTGTTTCATCTGAGTGAGAAAATAAGAGCTAAAGCAGTATTTCAGGTTAGTAGCAGTATGCAATATTGCTCTAGTTTAATTAAACACTTTTTAACAACGTGGTGTGGACTGACTTCATATTCTTTTATATAGACTCAACAGGCACAGTTTGTCACATGGCAGTTTGAGACGGAGTATAGAGGCAGTGACTTCACAGCAGCGATTACTTTGGCCAACCCTGACATTCTCAGGGAATCAGGTATGATCGCGTGTGTTCCTCAGTACAACAGATGACAGACTGATTTATATACGTCACAGGAATGTGCTTTGGTTAGAACAACACAATGCAGAACTTGCAGAACAGGTTTTTCTGCAGTTGCCCTTGTATGTCATTTCGCTGAATTGTTTGAAAGAAAATATTTCTTATTTTCAAAGATTTTTGAGCAGCACTGCATTCATTTTAAACTCCATAAGAGTCACCCTGCTTCTGTAAAAAAAAAAAAAAAAAAAAAAAAAAAATTCCTTCAGTTGTTTCTTGTCATTAGTGGGTCTGTCTTTAATAGTATGTGGTTTGTGAGTTGATGAAAAACAAATAATTAATCAAAATGAAAAAATCATTAAAATAAAAGATTATAATGAATAAATAATTTTAATAATAGAACCTGCTGAAATAATAACACTTACTAAAAGTGATTATTTTGTTTGTTTACCTGCATGCCAACTGACCATTAACCGACATAAAAGAACTGTGAACATACGAATGTGTTAAAATATTGCAATATTACCTTAAACATTTAGGGTGTACTTCAAGTGAATATTTTAGGTCAAACTTGTTCGGCAATGCATAAAGATGTGCTTGATGTGAGATGTATTCACAGTGAAGTTATTTTTCGTTCTTCGCTTAAGAGTAAATCAAAGTTTGAAATACATGAGCAGCGATATGCTGTTAGCGAACATCCGACACCGCCCACACTACTAAAAGAGCAGCTTTTAGTTGAATATGTAAATATATGCTGCAAGAAGGCAGACAGCTACCTATTACATAATTGCAACAGACCAGTGGTAGTACGAAGTTGTTTACCAGCCATAGCAAACTTTTCCATAGAGTTTGCTTTGAAATGCTGTTTCGAACTCCCAAAGGAACTCCAAATAGACTTTGATTTGGCCTGATTTTGTTCGAAATGTCACATCAGTTCGTTCTTCGATTTCGCTTGAAGTATATCAGGGCCTTAACACCACACTCTTTAGATCTTTGTGTGCTCACACAATTCAATTCCAATCTGGATTCAATCCTCGTGTCTTCGTGTGTTCATACGATTTAATTCCAATCTCGATTCAATCTTCGGGTCTTTGTATGTTCACATAGCCTGGCAAGCCAGACCTACATCAAGATGTTAGGTCTGGCAACTCTCCATAGACACGGCTCAATCAGAGGGGCGGGATAAACGGCTGTCTTTCAAATTCCCTCTGCACGCAATAGGACAGCGCTTCAACCAACCACAGCGTTTTCCCAACAGCGGAGCTAACGTTAGTTGATAGATTCAACTTTTGAATCTGGCCGGCAAAACTACGAACACATCTTCCTTTTTTAAGAATGACTTAAGTGCCGTTCTTTGCTCTTTTCTCAAAGAAAAACTTAACTCCAAGTCCTCCAGAGTCGCGGCCAAAGCTGATTTGAAAGACTGTTCGCCAGAAGCAGCAACTCTTCTTTGTTTTCAAGCAGGGAACCGTCGCAACTCTGTCGTTATTATGTTAAGCCCGCCCCACCTACTCTATACGCGATGTGATTGGCCTGACCCAATTTAGGTTTTTACAGCTCCGAAAGTCAACGGAGAGTTGCTAGACTACCCTGGCTGCAAAATACATTTTGCTGCCACTAGGGTGCGTCTAGATTTCTAGGCTAATGTTCACACAATTCGATTACAATCTTGATTCAATCTTCGTCTCTTCGTATATTTACACGATTCGATTTCAATCTTGATTCAATCTTCAGGTCTTGGTGAGTTCACACGATTTGATTCCAATCTTGATTCAATCTTCAGGGCTTCGGGTGTTCACACGATTCGATTTCAATCTGGATTCAATCTTCAGGTCTTCGTGTGCTCACACAATTCAATTCCAATCTGGATTCAATCTTCGTGTGTTCACATGATTTAATTCCAATCTCGATTCAATCTTTGGGTCTTCATAAGTTCACATGACTCGATTACAATCTCAATTAAATTTTCGAGTGTCCATTTATCTTTATTTCGTGCTATAACTAGTTGTAAAAAGGTAGAGATGATCGGTTTACATGCTGCTTAAACTGAGGCCACCACAGCGATCTGTCACACCCAGGCCCATACCCTCCATTGAGGCCCCCGAGGCCCAGACCTCAGTATATTTCCGAGGTGTATATAATTAAAGTTGTGAAATAATTGCCTAATATTAATTCTACTTTGGTGCTGCAAGGATATTGCAAAATGCCAAGATAGCCGACCTTCTGCATAACAACAATTGCATTAGTCTCACGCTAAATGCTTGTGAGTTGGCAGCTCTGCTCACATTTAAAAAAAATTAAAACTCTAGTTAATGCTGTTATCTGTTTGTGCCTTTTTTGTGCCAGTTATCATGGTTGCACACTTTCTTCAAAGCGTATCCCCGCAGCTGGTACTGGGGGGAGAACTGGTGTACCATCGAGGTCGAGCAGAAGAAGGGGGCATACTTACCCTGGCAGGCCAGTACTCAGGTTAGATTGGTCTTCTGCTTTAGTTCAATGGTCATCCATTTGTTATACACCAGTGTAAGTAGTCTTAAGCAGTTACTTCTTGAGTGAAACTCATCCTATTTGTATGTACAATGTTCTGTTTCTCAAAGGTACTTAAAGCTCAAATGTCATATCATGTTGTGCCTTAGGGCCAAATTGGGTTGCAACTCTGAATGCTGGTAAAGGAGGTGCACATGCTAGCTACTACCACAGGGCCAACAAACAGGTATGGTGGTGTTGATGGATATGTTATTGTTTCAGTGACAAGACACATCAACAGTTTCGTAAAGCTGCAGACTGTTAATTCATCTCTGCAGATTCAGGTGGGAGTGGAGTTTGAGGCAAGTACTAGGACCCAGGAGACAACCTTCTCTTTTGGTTATCAAATGGAACTTCCTGAAGCTAAAATGGTCTTCAGAGGTAAGAATGGCAGATATATTGACTGTACAATATATAAATATCAAAGCGTGGGGTAACTGGCTTTAAAAAAGAAAAAAAACAATTGTCACTCTGTTTTATTAAATCTTAGCATAGTTGAGCCAAGCTATATGAAATTGGGTCTTAAAAGACCCAATTTCGGTCCAGTCTGAATTCTGACAAAATGTGAACCCTTTCTCTTTTTAAACCTGTTTTAAACATTGACTCTTATTCAAATTTGTGTTTTGCTTTTCATACTCCTCATTCTAGATGGCAACCGTAGGGTTCAGGAAGTAAAAATCCTATTCAAAATCTACAGACACAAAATACTTGCTTTCAGTTGGAAACCCTGTCATCTCCCATCCTTTAAGTCCAGAGAATTACACAAAAAGTTCACACTGCAGAAAAATACAGTAAAGACAGTAAAACTGAGAGACATTTGTGCAATTTAAAATAACTGTTTCTATTTGAATATATTTGAAAATGTAATTTATTCCTGTGATGAAAAAGCTGATTTTTTAGCATCATTATTCCAGTATCAGTGTCACATGATCCTTCAGAAATCATTCTAATATGCTGATTTGGTGCTCAAGATTTGCTGCTTAATATTTTTGTGAAACCATAATACATTTATTTTCTATTCTTTGAATAGCATTTATTTGAAGCATTTATTTGAAATTAAAATCAATCATTAAAAAAGTATTAATTTCTTTAGAAAAATAATTTGAATGGTAGTCTATGTATATATTGCAGAATATAACACTTGCAGCCATTGTTGAGTCAGTAGTATTTTAAATGCAAAATGATTAAACTTATGATTAACATGTAACTCATAATTTTGTCAATCATTTTGATGTTTTTTTTAGGAATGTTGGACAGCCGCTGTATCATTGGTGGGGTTCTGGAAAAGCGGCTCTACCCTCTGCCTGCCACCTTGATCATGGGTGCCTTTGTCAACCACAGAGCGGACAAGTTGCAGGTCGGTCTTGGGGTCAATGTTGGTTAGATACGAATCCTAACACAATATAGGCACCGCTTAAGACTTTGGGGACCCCAGAAAACCACCTTCACGTCTGCCCAAAGACACTGGTCCACCACAGACTACGGACAGAACAGGAAATCCAACCAAAGCCCTGTTTGCCATACTGGACAATCATGCCGTTCATGGCCAGCAGGAATGAGGGCTAAAAAAGACCAGGAACACAAATCCCTCTATGTTTGTTCCATCCTGTTTCAAAGGTTTAGCTGTTTTGGTCTTATGTATGCCCCTAAGTAACCTGAGGTGAATAACTGAGGTATGTTCACAGATTTTCTTTATTTAAGAACAAGGTGGCAGCCTCAGCATCTGTTGGCAAATACCATGCAAATGCAGTGACGTAAATGAGTGTCGCAAAATTTCCTGTGACATCTCTATTAAAGATCTATTTTTTGTAGCAAACTCCAGTTACAGTTTAGACTCTAATATCAATGTGTCAAGCCAAACATACTGAAGATTAGCAAAGAGGTCCAAAATGTTTTCATGTTATCCCCTCAATTGACTTCCATTCAAATAAAACACCATTTGCTCTCCTTTTTAAACTAACTTTTACGTCTCTTCTTAGGGGACGGACTCTGGTATAAAGGCTAGTATGACAATGGAAGGAAACAAAGTGACAATGTGAACTGTACAAGGATGAGATGAGATATTACAGGATTTTATTTCTGATTTGACTAAAATCAGACTAGAGTCAGAGCTGTGAAGTGGTAGTGTGAAGCATAAGAGCCATCGGCTCACAGGAATGCAGGTGTGAATCTGGCCACATGTAAATTGGCCACAGAGTGTCAACCACATGTAAATGCGGGAGTATATCCCTTAAATTAACAGAACGTAAGGCCCGGTCACATGGAGGACGATAACTGTGACTATAAAGTTTTAATATTTCTTATAATTCTTTGAGAATAGTGATATTCCACACCACTGCTATAACAAAAATGACAAAGAGGAGCGATATCATTGGAATCACTTTCAGAATGATTTTTCCAGCTGATCAACTATAAAAAACATTTGAGAATCATGTTAAAAAAAAATTGCTTAACTTTAAAGAGCTTGAGCATTTAAAACGACAGATGACAACTGCAGCTTGTGCTTATAATAAACAGAACATTATTGTCTGTGAGTGTATACACTTATTTAGCTATCATTAGTTATCATAACTGGTGTGAAAAGGCATTTACTTCCAAAATTGCGATGATTGACAGTGTTAAAGGTGCAGTAAGCGATTTCTGAGAAACGCTATTGAAAGTGGATAGGACCGAGCTCCAAAACACTCTTGTAACCAATCAGTGTACACTCATTAGGGGGGAGGTGCCTGTGTTGCATAGCGTGTTTGTGAATTTGGGGATGAAGCTATCAAGATACGGGTGTGATCCTTTTTAGGTAGGGGTGTGTTTGTTCTGTTCTTGATCAACAGTGTTTCTCAAAATTTTCTCAGCGCTCAGATTTTCTCAGCGCTTACTGCACCTTTAACAATAGCAACGTTTTTGCATCTTGCAGCCGTTTGGTATTCGCTTTTTTAAAGGTGCAATATGTAATATTGACAGCTAGTGGTTGAAATGGGTACTGCAGTCCAAATTCAAAATTATTGGAGAGAGTTGTTTGCCCCGCAGAGATCTGCGATCTCTGACCCAGTTCGTTTGCTGGCTTCAATGGCTGCAATAAGTTGTGTTTTTTGCCAACTGGCAACCCGTGGAGTCAAATTACTATTTGGTAAATTGGTAGTGGGTGTAATCACACAGACCAAAACAAAAGCAGACACTGGCTGTAGCATTCAGAGTTGTTTTTCAGAGAAACGAGTATGTGAACTTAGCATGTTTCCTAAATATCTGCAAACATATTATGGTATTGTAATGCTTTAGTACAGTCAAAAAATTACATACAGCACCTTTAATCATAGTAATATTAGATACCAAAGGCTTGTTATGGTGCATGCAAGTCCTCCTTGGAAGTTCGTATTTACGAGTTGAGAAGTCGGGTTTACGATGTCAGGTGAGTTTAAGATGGCGGTTCTCTTAATTAACTACACAAGGTTTTGAAACACTACTTCTAGAAACTGGAGAACAAAAATTGTGCAAACAGGTGTATTTCGCTTTTTAATGTTTTTTTTTTTAATTAATTTATGAAGGCACTGTAAACTTTATCATTACACATTATATTGTCATATTACAATGCTATCATATTTTGTGCATTAGCTTATTTTGTTGTAAGTACAAAAGCTTGACAATGTCACTGCTAAATACCTCTTAATATCGTTGTATTACGCCACGTTTCTCACTGACACGCCCCCAACTTGTAAAGAGCGGGGTTTAAAGAAAATCCCAAGCTTCCCAGTATTTATAACTTGCGTTCATGATGGTGTTCTTCTGCGTTCAATTCGTGAATACCACAATCTTTCCGACACGACTTGAATGCACCATAATGTCTGGCAATTTGAACTAAACCCCCGTAAACAAAATGGCGCTGTTTTGTTTATGCTCAGAAGGCTGCTTTGCTGTGTGCTCTCTTGCAGTCTTGTCATCTCGACTTCTAAGCGTCTTTGGGCTTGTTGTTTGGGCTTGCCTCATAAAATGAGACACTTTATGGCGTTAATAATGTAAACGGAGTTAATAAAGGCAGTTGTCGGATGCGATACTTTGGTTTTATTTTCAAAATACAGCATTTGGACTTAATTTATTATGTGATCATTTGCTTTTTTTTTCATAGAAATTTCTGGCAACACAATCTCTTAGACCCTCGACGCAAGGCTGGTGTGGAAAGGCTCTTGCCTCTTTCCAGTGCACACAGAGAAGATAGACACATCTCTGATATACATGTTTATATACAGTACATCATAAAGAAATAGTTATTCAGTTTGGTTCTGTGCACATACTGCATTAAAATTTGTAAATGCAGCTGTTACTACTTGAATTTTCGGGAGTTCATTCGGTTGTAGAATGCGTTTGTCGTCACTCCCATAAATAACTGTGTGTGTGTGTACAGAACAGGATTAAGCACTAAAAGGTGAAGTGACAACAAAATTTAGCTGCAATATGATCAATGTAAACTGTTTGGGGTGCTTTGTCTACTTCTGGTAGGGGTTGATTTTTATTAAAACTAAGAGATTTCAACTTTTTAATTTTTGATATATGAAGGACACATTCAAACGATCTTGGAGACTTTTACCATGGCCTCATCATTTATTTTTGCTAAAATAAATGTCACTTCTGTAGCCTATTGTCAGAAGTATTGTAGACACCTTGGCTTCAGATGTCAAATCTCAATATCATAGAAAAAACTGCTGGAAATAAAGATCTGAGAGAATGTATTCTGTCAGTATTAATTATTTTTGTGAGGAATTCTGTAAACTGAGTGGTCACGAGAAAGTCTGTCAAACCACAGGTCAGTTCCATGAGTCACAGATACAGGACCATTTTAATGAAAGAAGTGTTTTACATTGCATTCACAAAATGTGAAAAAACTGTGAAGAGACATGACAAAAAATAAAGGTGCAAGATCATTGCAAGTTAACTGCACGATCTAAGGGTACATTTACAGAACGATATACTAAAAATGGAAAAATAATTCCAGACGACAATGTTGTCAAAATGATCCCCGTTCACACAGATCCGCGAAAACGTCTAAAAAAACACTGTGTTATGCTGCCAGGCCAGTAGTTGGCGTTGTCACTGTGTAAAAAACATGACGCGCCTATAGACTGAACACGTAATACGCATGCGCACGACTTCATAGTTTTCACAAATTTGCATTTATGTCGTTTACATGGGGAAGAGAACGGTATCGTATTCAAAAACTTGCACTTTAAAAAACATTTTTAAAAGCTTGTGTTTTCAGGCCCCCAAAACTTTATTGTCATGTAAATGAACCCCCAAAATGCATAAAACAGTGTCATGTAAACAGCCCCTAAAACAGTGTCTTCAACCCTACTGCTGAGGGCTCACTGTCCTGCAAAGTTTATTTCCAACCTGCTTCAGCACACTTGCCTGTGCGTTGACAAGTGACCCTGAAGAGCTTGAATAGCTGCTTCAGGTTTTGTTAGATTGAGGTTGGAACTAAACTCTGCCGGACTGTGAGTCCCCATGGAGCAGGATTTGAAGACCTCTAAAATACCTGAAAAAAAATAAAAAATTGCATTATTAATCCTAAAAACTTATCCCACAAAAAGGAAGTTGTTAGGATCTGTTTCAATTAGTTGCTGTTCATCTGAACAATTCATCTCTCCAGGGGATGCCTAACAAACGTGCCCGCATTCTCCACCAATAAGCTGTTGGGAAAAAAACACACCTTGACTCCACAAAGACACGAATATGCTCAAGTTTACTGAAGACAAAATTCGACACACTTCCAAAGTTCATAGAAATGAGTAAGAGGATCCAGCCTCAAACTAACTTAGAATAAAGAAATACTTGTACTTATAGGCATATGGATAATCAGTCATTTCTGCAGGTACAAAGTACAGATCATTTTAGCATCTTCCAAATGTGGGCCATTTCTCAATACTCTTTTTTTTGGGTACTGTTTTTCACATATAGTAGGGAAGTATTAGATTTCGGATGCATGTGACTTGATAGACTACAGAATTAAAAAGAATTCAGTTTTGTGCTATAGTCTGATGAGATTCTCCAGCATACGGTCCATTTCATTTCTCTGCACCTTGTACCCTCAATCTTTCCAATCGTGATATGCTTTTCCAGTTATCTTTCCCTTCGAAAAACACCGAGTTTCAAAATGTGTTGCAAAATATGCTTTTTATTCATATAGGTTTTAGTTTCAAGATCATATTAAAACTAATTTTGTCAAATTATCCAAAAGAAATTGAGATAGTTGACATAGTGACTGAAAAAGGACATGGTAATGGTCATCACCATGTGGGTTCCTTAAAGGGTAACTATCTGGGTGAATGCAAATTTGTTGTATCTTACATATTATAATGATAAAGTGTTTCCAAGAAATAAAGTCCCAACAAAAGACGATTCAAAATATCAGTGTTCCTGGAAATAAATGGAAGAAAGAAGACCAATCACCAATAAATGAACGGAAGACTGATCACAAATAAATGGAAGAAAGTAGACCAATACAGTATGCAAATATGACAAGGACGTAATTACTGTCATTTTGATTTTAAATTCTAATTATATAATTTAAAAAATTATATATTTTCAAATGTAATTTTTTTTAATGACTCTTAAAACTAAAGGTTCCAAAGAGGTTTGTTTCACAGTGATGCCATAGAAGAACCATTTTGGGTTCTACAGTGAACCGTTCTTAAAAGAATATTTTTTTCTTAGTGTGAAGATTATTTGAATAATCTAAAGAACCTTTTGTGGAGTGAAAAGGTTCCATGGATGTTAAAGGTTCTTAATGGGACCTTAAATTCCAATAAAGAACCTTTATTTTAAGAGTACATGGTTTATAAAAAAAATAGAACACTGGAACACTGGAAACTAAAACTGGCTTCTTTTGGAGAAAATTCTGTTGGCTGACAAAAATACACAAACTAACTGGCACATTTTTCCAGAAATGTTAGTTACTTTGTATTATCTCCAAACTCTTGTCTAAAAACAATAGCACATTAGTTTACAATAGACTTACACATGCATTTTACACTTTTGTTTGAGTAATATTGCAGAAAATTATGGAAAAGAAGAAACAGAATGTTTGTGGAACATAGTTACGCACATTACTGCATAATCACTCACATTACTACTTTTTTCTTTTCTTTTTTTTTACTGCAACAGAAAAAAAAAAATCACTGTAAAATGTGGATGGATCTTGTTTGTCCTGATTTACCTGGGTGGAATTACTCCACTTTATGGCATTATAAAGTATTTGCATGTATATATGTAATGCAGAGTGTTTCAGAAACAAGGAAGAGGAGGATCCAAGTGCAGTATGACAGTTTATTAACAAAATAACAAAACCAGGCAACAGGGGACAGGCAAAAACCAGAGTAAATCCAAACAAGGGTAGAACAGAACTGAAACCACAAAACATTCACTAAGGACAACACCAGACAAAGAACATGAGAAACACTTGGGTATATATATACACTCAAGGGGAGAATGGCAAACAAGACACACCTGGGAACAATCAGGAACAAATCAACAAGAAAAACTACAAAGGACTACAAAACATGGCACAGAACAGGAAATAAGTCCACACAAGACAAGGGGAACACAAGACAGGAGTCATGACAATATACGGTATCTCACAAAATTGAGCACCCCTCACATTTCAGCAAACATTTTAGTATATCTTCTCAAGGGACAATACTATAGAAATGAAACTTGGATATAGATTAGAGTAGTCACTGTGCTGCTCGAATAGCAGTATACATTACATGTCCTCTGAAAATAACTCAACATATGCCATTATCGTCAAAATAGCCGGCAACAAAAGTGAGTACACCCTAAGTGAACATGTCAAAACTGTGTCCAAAATGTCAATATTTAATGTGAGCACCATTGTTATCTTGCACTGCCTTAATCCTCCTGGCTATGGAGTTCACTGGGATCCTCTTCCACTCCTCCATAATGACATCACGGAGCTGCAGGCACAAATTTGAACTGCTCTAATACATACATACAAATTTGTATGGTCCTGTCAAGCAGACAAAAACATGAAAATGATGAATAGGACATGTGGCTTTGCATGGTTAAATTATGTACTGCTATTATTACTTAAGGTGTACTCACTTTTGTTGCCAGCTATTTTGACAATAATGGCTGTATGTTGAGTTATTTTCAGAGGACAGTAAATATATACTGCTATACAAGCAGCACAGTGACTACTCTAAAATATATCCAAGTTTCATTTCTATAGTATTGTCCCTTATACTAAAATGTTTGCTAAAATGTGAGGGGTGTACTCACTTTTGCGAGATACTGTACAATAAACATAGAAATAAGTAGTAATAAGAAGTTCCTGGCTATGGCAAATAAGAATATTTTAATCATTTTAATATTCTAAAGATCAAATAAGTACCCTTTTTGCCTTTTTATCTATTTTTATTGTCTGCTGTTCCTTTTTATTAAGAGATTTATGAATCTAATTTAATGTTAATCTATTCCATTAACATTTTCTTTTTTTTTTTTTCTAATCATGTTATCCAAATGCATAAGACCCCCCCCCCCCCCCCCCCCCATTTTTTATTATATTTACATTGCACTTGCACTTGGATCACTTATTATTGTTGTTGTGATTGTAACAGAAGCATGCTGGGTGGAGATTGATGAAGAAGACAGGTGAGATTCCACACTGGAGACTGGAACAACCTGTTTGCATGTTCCAGGTAACAGGGGAGGGGCTTAAGTCCAACATACACCTTTAGATCTGTAGAGAGGTCTGGACTTGTTTCCTATGCTGTCAGTGTAATTTAAACCTGAAGATAATAGTTCTACCATTTTGAGTACTGTATAATGATTAGACAGAGAAATGTTTTTTTTTAAATTTCTTGGTTAAAATAAACGTGACATACATTCAAGAGATTTCCTGTAGTGAAAGAGTTACACTTTCATAGCAGTTGTATTTGGTTTTGATCATTTGTTTAAACTCAATCTCTGTGGGAGCTTAAGATGGATCTGCTGTCTTTGCGGCTGGTGACTTATTCATAGAAACAGAGATTAATCAGATGTGGTGAGTATGACTCTTATTGTCTTTAATTAGTAACTGAGGCTTTTACTGAACACTTATTGTTTTTAGTATTATTATATTCCTCCTGTTGTTATTGTAATATCTAATATATATTTTTAAGTTGTTCTGGCCCTTTAAGTCAAATATGGATAGCAGCAGACTAATCATGCCAATTTGCATTTTTCTATTTATGTAATGTTGTATAACCTCATGTTAAATATGGTAAAACTTTATAATAAGGTTGCATTAGTTAATATAACTACTTAAGTAACGTGCAACTAACATGAACAAACAATGAACGGCTGTCTTTTTAACTAACATTAACAAAGATTAATAAATACTGTAACAAATGTATTGCTCATTGTTAGTTTGTGTTTGTTAATACATAAACAAATGAGACCTTATATATCAGTGTCTTGTACTGTATAATGTTTTTGCAGGGAAGATTGAGGATAAACTTTCAGCCCTTTTTAAACATGATTTAATGACACAATGACCTGCTTTCTGGCCTGCATGTTCACATTGCTCCAGATATATCTGGTGCCATCTAAAGGTAGCGTACATTTTTTATGCATCTGAATTGTGACATGAAAGTCACAAATGGTAACCTCCCTTCTTAACCTCACAATATAAATATTTAAATATATTTTGTTGCACGCACCCTGGAATTGTCGATACATGTTGCCTTGTATAGGTATGTTTTGTAATGCTACAATTCCTTTTTTTCTCTCTCTTATTTACAGCAATGCTTTTTCCTCCAGAGAACCTAACTGTAGGATTATTGGATTTTAAGGCTACAGCTGAATGGCTTCCTGGACAAGGAAACCCTCCTGGCACCAAATACACCCTGGAGTTTATAACTGCACACAAAATGTACATACCTTTCATACCTGACTTTTACGCTTTTAATCTATTTTCAGATAAATGCTTTTTTTTTTGTAACAATTTAGTTTGCAGTGTCCTTGTTACATATGTTACATGTACTTACCATAGCAATAACAGTAAATAATGCATAATTACATGCAACTAACCCTCAACCAAATCCTGCCCTAACCCTATAGTAAGTACATGTAATTGTTTAATATTACTTAGTACTTAAATATATAATTACACTGTAACAATGACACCTTAAAATAAAGTGTAACCTTTTTTTTACAGTATGTGTACTTATAGTGTACTTATCTAAGAAACTTAGAAAATACTGGGTAGTATAAGGTAAGTACAGGGGTTAAGGTTAAGTTTAGGAGTAGGTTCAGGCTTAGTATTACCCAGTTATTGTAATTACTGTAATAAGTACATCGTATGTACATGGGGAACAGGACTGTAAAATAAAGTGCTACCGACTTTTGACAATGCTTTATTGTACTCATGAAGGTGTTTTTCAAGCAGGTCTACAGGAAAGTGGATTCGGTCTCCACACTGCACTAATATAACCATACTGAAATGCGAGCTGACCTTTGACCCGCAACCTGATGAGCTCTTTTGGAATTATTTTGTGAGGGTCAATACCACATTTAGAGGGATGAGCTCCAAATGGAGTACAACATCGAAGTCTTTCCAGCCATATGGAGACAGTAAGTTCAATTATATTATAAGTTGCTTTTAAAATGAATGTCATAAATTGTTTTTGTCAAAAAAGTTCAAATAATGCTCTTCTGAAATGATTGTGCTTGACTCTCTGTTGGATCTTTCTTTAGCTCGTCTGAGTTCTCCGAATTTAACTATCTCAACTGAGCAAAAGTCCATTCATGTTACTTTTAGTCATTGGCTGGAATCAAAACCAGGGATCAGACCATTGGAATTCCTGCTATACCTTTGTGGGAAAAGTCCCGCAGGGGAATCAAAGGTAATCGGCTAGAATATTTGTTTCAATGTACCATATCCGCTTATTATGAAATTTCAGAATGTTTCGCAATTTAGAATGCATTACTTAATTGAAATGAGTCCATATTTCCTTATTTTTTTGGTAAGTGTGTAGTTCCGATATCAACCTCAAAATCTCCCTACATTTTCACTGATGTGCCATCTGGCAAGAACTACTGTGTTAGTGTTTCTGCCAGTCATCAATCCGCCTCAAAGAACAACAACTTCAACACCACCAAATGTATCTTTCTAGGTAGTGGATATACATTTTTATATATTTCTTTTTACAAATACAGCATAAGATCATTTTTGTTTATTGGGGTCAGTAAAAAAAATTGCTGCCTTACATTTTTACGCACAATCAACTCTGATGTATAAGTAATTTCAACTTAAATTACATTAACTTTAAAAAAAGTGAATTGCTTAACTTATTATGATGAGTTAAAGCAATGAAAAACCATATGCTGTCATCATTTATTGATCATTTAATTGTTTACAGTGTAAGATTTGTTTTAGATAGAAATGAATACTTTTATTCAGCAAGGATGCATTAAATTGATCAAAAGTGACAGTGAATGTATTTATAATGTTACAAAAGATTTCTATTTCAAATAAATGCTGTTCTTTTCAACTTTCTATTCATCAAAGAATCCTGAAAAAAAAGTATCATTCTTTCCACAAAAATATTAAGCTGCAAAATCAACAAAAATAAGAAATCTTTCTTGAGCAGCAAATCAGCATATTAGAATGATTTCTAAAGAATCATGTGACACTGAAGACCAAATAAATGGCTGCTGAATATAAATTTTTGCTATTACAGAAATAAATTACATTTAAAAATATGTTAAAATAGAAAAGAGTTATTTTAATTTGTAATAATATTTAACAATACTATTTTTGATCAAATAAATGCAACCTTGGTGAGCATAATTATTGACCCCAAACTTTTGAGCAATAGTTTATGTATGCATATTTCTGCTGTATATATGCTAATGTGTCTTTTATGTTCTTAAAGACTCTTCTAGAAACTCTGTGCTAATGGTGTGCATTGCGGCCATTCTGCTGATTACCTTTTCAACTGGGATTGTTGTGATTTTTGGTTGTTTTTACAAGACAAGGCTTATAATCAGGAAACTCGGCATTCCAGATGCCTTGGTATGTATTGGAATAATTCTGAAGCTCCTTAAACTTAGTATATGTATTATTTTGACTTGAGAATTTAAGCTGCATTTATCATTAGTTATATGAAAGTAATTCACTTAACATTATTTGATTGAGTTTTTTGAATATGCACCTTCAAACATGTTTAATATTTATATATATGTACATTTATTATGAATATATAGGCCCCAAAAGTATTTAATGTCTGAATTTCATTGCATTATTTACAAAATATCAAACCAAGTGTTTTCTGCAAACAAATTAGATCAGATCTAACTTCACTTTTTCAATTATTTTTAACCAACTGGTCTTGGTTTTAGTGGATGCATTAATTCATTTGACACAGGTGAAATATTTTGACCAAAGTGTGTTTATACATATTACATTTTGGTAACTTTTACCATTGTTGGGCAAATTTTCACGGTTCCCCACGCAGATTTCACACACTATAAAAAGTGATCAGTTAACTTAACTCAAAAAAAGTGAGGAACTCTGTTGCCTTTAAATCATTGAAGTCCCCCTGTGGTGAAAAGATTTTAATGTTGTTTATATGTCTATGTGGTGTTTTTAATGTGCTTTAAGACAAACCATGAGCAAATTCATGTCAACACCATTGCTGAATATTTTCTCCTTAAAACTGCCCTGAACCAAAGACAGTCTCAAAAACACGGTTTGAAATCGCTGGTGTTTCTGACGTCACAAACTACCTTATAACCAATCACGTCAACGTGTGAATGTCAACGAGTGGATCACAACGGGTGTAGTTACATACAAGCTATTTTAAAGTCCAACTGAAATCAAAATTGACCCTATTTACTTTGTTAGCACATATTACTAGTCTTGTGGTGAAAAATTAATCCGTGCAAGTTAATACACAGAAAAAAATTGTTTTCCGTCGTAATCTTTAATCAAAGTCTGAAAAGTTACTTCCGGTCTGGAATGGCGTTCCTTCTCTGATGATGTAGGTTTGACGGCTTGGGTTGGGAAACGCTTAACCACTCCCCTCAAACCGTTAGTCTGCTATGAGCAGAGATGGAGAGGAGGAGCGCTAGAGTAAAACCCTGCCCTCTGTTCAATATTCCGTTTCACTGGGAAATACGTCACAACACTGGAGAAAAGTCGTTTGCAACTTCCGGTTCACGCGGACTTTAAAGAAATAATGATTTTTTTTTTTTTAAATATGTCATTTTTGTGATCAAAGATGAGTTTTTAAGGGATAGGCCACATTTATTGACTACAGGGGGACTTTAAGTAATAAACTTCATGCATAACTTCATGAACTTGATTACAAATAATTTAATTTTTTCAATTACGCATGGTTTATTTACATTTGAAAGTGACTTCTTTGTAAGATATGCTTCATACATTGCTATTGACAATAGACATGGAATTGGAAATGGACTTTTTTGCCCATGCATGAAATTTCTCCAACATTTTGTGACCACACCTTAAGATTCGAAATACTTTTTGGGGACACTATATATGATGAATATTTATGAATAAACTGTAACTCTAATAAGGTTCCATTAGTTAACATTAAGTTAACTAAACTTACATGAACAAACAATGTGTATAATAAATAAATGCAATGCATGGTAGAGGATAATTATCATTTACAATAATAGTGTTTATATGTCCTTTACAGATCATTTTTCCAGGAAATAATTGTGTCCTCCTAAAACTAATCCCTGAGGAATTCCAAAAAATGATACAGACCTGGCAAAAACCACTACCGGACAAAAAGGATGGTGTTTCTGTCCCAGAGGAGGATTCCGAGGATGGCTCTCAGTTCTACCATCAGAGGGAAAACCTCCTAGAGCAAGCTGAGGAGGCTGAGACGTCAAATCAGTGTTATAAGTACACAACAGCTACTTATTTGGAATTTAGTGAAGAAAGTGAACTATCCGAGAAGGATGATGATGATGTGCATCCAGTTACCCCTGCGTCTTTATGTAATTGTTCTTCAGAATCATCCAAATTTCTACAAGCAACTACTGTGAACACTTTTGTGAACTCTGAGATGGATATATATTGTGCAGCGGAAACTCCCTGTTCTTCTGACAATGATTGTGAAAGTGAAGTGCCTGTTGAAGAGGAGGAAGAGAAGGAGGAAGAGGATGTCTACGAATACGAACCAAGGCATGATATAAATTATTAATGAACTGGAGGTGACCTTTGGAATAATGAACAGACTTCCAAATCTCCACAGAGTATGTGATGGCCCTCAGGGGATATTTTAACCCTACTTCCCAGATGAAGTCTGCAACCAAATTCAAGCAAAAAAGTATCCTCCTTCCACCTGAGCAACCCAAGTAGACATGCAAAACTTGGTGACGGCATATTCAGAACATCAGGGATTAACACTTGAGCAGACATTGGCATAGAAACAAAATCTGGGGTCTGTTATACCTGGAGAGAACTATGCGTTAACATTCCCTTTCAGAACTCAGAACTCTCTTCTGCATCAGGAACTCTTGGAACTTCCATATATCATGCTCTGTACATGAAGACCTGTTTAGACACTTAAGCTAAATTCTGTATGGTAGAGTAGAAGGAATATTTGACATTTGGCCCTTGCTGGTTAATGGCCACTTTGTCGCTTATTGCCCAGCTTTGAGTTGAGGTACTACATTACCATTCTGTGGCACCACTGCAAAAATCCCCTTTTGGAACATTTATTTTAAAGAGTGGGTCATGTTGAACAGATTTTGGACTAAGGAAAGCATGCCTACTTTAGAAATAGATGGAGCTGCACATTCTGCAGCACGTCACAGTGATGCAACTCGTTACGTGACTAACCATTTTGTAAATAAATTGCCGTCTGGAAACACATTGTTGACGGACTCCAGGTGCTACATGAAGCAATTTATGATGCAGTGCAATACCTGATTGACCTGAACCATTGGACAAGTGTATCTATTGTGTATTCTGTGTTGTAAATCATACAAAACTCATACCATAATTGAAGATTATTGTGTGTGTATATATTTACACAAAGTGACTTTCAAAAGTCTGAGACCACTACGGTGAAAATGTTTTTGTTCCAGCTTTTAAATGGGCAGATATTGTATTTGAAACACTATGGCCTGGTTTTTACAGACAAGGCTTAGTTTAAACCAGGATTAGGACATTTAAGTAAGTTTTATAAACATGCCTTAGAAAAAAAAAATTACTGATGTTGAGTAAAACATAATTTTGCATCTTGAGACAAAACAATGGCACTGACAAATTTTACGATTTGTCAGCAGATGTTGCTTTCAGTCAAAACAGCTCAAACATGCATTTTAGGCTGGGACTAAGCCTAGTCTGTGAAACTGGGTATATAAGGTCTTAATCTTAATTCCAAACTTCTCCAAAATCAAAATTACTAGAAAAAAAGTTGGTGGTCACACCAAATATTGATTTGATTTAAATAACCGAAGTTAACTGGGAAATAAGGAACTTTGGTAACACTTTACAACAAGGTTTCAGAGTTAACCACATTGGCTTACATGAACTAACAATGAAAAACACTTCTAAAGCAATTATTAATCTTAGTTCAAAATAATTTTAATATTTACTAATACATTTGTAAAATCAAAAGTTGTATCTGTTAACATTATTTAATGGACCTGAGCTAAAATAAACGAACAATGAACAGTTGTATTTTTATTAACTAACGTTTACAAAGATTAAGAAATACTAACAAATGTATCGCTCCTTGTTTTTAGTTAATGTTAGTTAACGCATTAACTGACGTTAGGTAATAAGACCTTATTGTAAAGTGTTGCCGAAACTTTTAATTTCATTATTTTTGAAAACGCCCTCACAAGCACTTAAAAATGGTGTAGTTCTATATGATTTTCAGTTTCTTATGTATCGACTCAGATTTGTGTTTGGGCTATACCTTCTGATGTAAGATTCTTTGTTCAAACAAAAATGTCACTGAATTTTTCGCAGTATTTGTAAAAGTAATGTTTGTAAATTGAAAATTGATATCGGCTTCCGGTACACTAACACAAAAGATAACCATGCAATGTTATTGTGCCAGCTTTATTTCATGTCATCTCCTTCCATAAGTATGTGAATGTGTTTATGTAAAAGGTATTATTATCATTGGTCATTATGCATACTGGGGCACAGCTCATCTTGTTTGTAAATGAAAAATTTGACAGTTTGAGAGTGTGAAAGTTTTGTTTACATGAAATAATACTGACTGTAATGCTGCATAATCCTTACTGAACGCTGCCTTTAATGGTGCTAAGGAGGCCATTTATTTTATGGTTGAAGAATAATTAACCCCTCATATAAAAGAGTCAAGAAAAACACTGATAAATGCTATACATTTATTTTTGTTTATGAAGTTGCAAATAAATATTGAAAAATATAAATATGCAATAGTGCTACTTTGGAGTAAATATAATTGATTTCTTTCTATTTACACATTTGGGTGATTTTAAAGATTATTTACCAATTGCCATTTGTAGACAAAAGTGAGAAATATCTCACTAAAGTCTTCTGTTCCCTTCTTTTTCCATCTCTCTTTCCTACTTTTTTGTCCTCCAGTCAGTCTCCCCCAAACAGTGAAGAGAAAAACCCTTTCCTTCCATCTTCCCCACGTACACGCAGTGACTTGGTGGTGCGCGTGCCTCTTTGAAAGCCTGTCTGTTCCTTTTTGTTTTCCTTTTCCTTCTCTTGTTGTTGGAGTTCAACCTGATGATAGATCACCATACGCATGTCCTCCTGGAACAGAGCAAAACTACATTTTACATACTGTACAGTATAATAAATAATTAATAAATAAATACATGCAATGCAATGCATAGCAAAGGTAACCTATTATTTTACATCAGTGGTTTTCAATCCTGGTCCTGGGGACCCACCGCTCTGCACATTTTATGTTTCTCTTACCTGACTGACTTCAGTTCAGTTGATGAAGCTTTTTGACGAGCTCATGATCTGAATCAGGTGTGTTAAATAAGGAAGGAACATACAAAATGCGCAGAGCGGTGGGACCAGGATTGAAAACCACTGATTTACAATAATACAGTGTTTGAGTGTCCTTTACAGTTTGGTATTTCAGGAACTAAAAGGGTCCTAATACTAACCCCTGAGGTACTCCAAACAAATGCAGTGAACACAGAAGAATGTTTCTGCATTCGAGAAAAAATGTCAAGGACGGCTCTCTGTGCAGTACATAGTAGATATACATTTTCTAAATGTTCTGGGTGGTTTCTAGGGAGTAACTCTTTACTAACAAAATCCAGTAGACCTATCAAAACTGAATTAGAAATCAATTGCATGTTACCAACCTGCCAAGACTCAACTTCCTGTGACAGTGCCACCTTGTGTTTGATGGTGTTCAGAAGTTGCTGGTTGAGTGCATCACGTTCTTGCCGGGCCAAAATGATCTCCTCTTCCAAGGCACTAATGGGTGAGAGAGAAGGAAAACTAGCGGACCACAGACTATTATGAAAAATGTACCCCATTCATAACAGATCATTAGCTTATCCCTTTATCTCTGGAGTGACATTCAGGGAACAAAACCATATAGATATAGATTAAAAAGCACTTTGATCCAGTTCTCACCTATAAGTAGGTTTACCAGTACTGTTACGAAACGGCTTTACCTCCTCCCTCAGCCCTTCTAATTCTGTTTCTCTGGACTGTAGCTGATGAAAGAACACAACATCACATATCACCTTAGATGAAAACTCAGTCTATAAGCATGCATTGATGTCCTCTTTTATAAGTCGCTTTGGATAAAATGCATAAATGTAAATGTCACTGTAGCTAACCTCTTTCTGTAACCTATGAATCTCTTCTTCTTTTTCTTGCAGAATGGCTGAATGGGCTAAAATGGTTTCTTTAGCCTGTTGGAGATAAAAATCACAATCAGTCAGCAGAAATAGATAATGGCCTGCCTAATCTAAAAAGAGAGCTGGGTCAGGAGAGAAACAATTAATTTAACATGATTAAAACCCAGTCAATTCACATAACTGTGCACTAAACATTTGCTACAAGCTAAGTTGAAGCATGCACACCAATCTTTTCTCTAAGCAGGGGTTGAGAGCTACCTGGCACTGTTGGATCTCACTCTGAAGTGACAAAGGGAAGCAGGTAGCCTCCCCCAGACTGGCTTCTTCTCCCAAGGCTTGAACCCTTTGCTGTAGGGTACGGTTGACCGTTCGCAGCTGAAACACTGTGCTGTGCTCCTGTTCCAGCTGTGAAAGAGCCAGAGACAGCCAGGCTGAAACTCTCTAAGGGTGGATGGACTCTGACCAGCAAAACCTGACCAGCAGTCAAAGCTGTGCCATGAAACCTAGGATGTCCAATTCCCAATTCACATTCTATTAAATTAGGACCAATAGTATGCAGGACTTTATTTAGTGTGACTCTGGATATAGTGTACTATATGGCTACCCTGACATCTGTGGATTTTCTAACGCCATATCCATTATGCAAAAAGAGTAGTATGACCGAATACACAGTAATTAAAAAAACAGTAGTCAAAAAGTACACAGATGACGTGCTACTTCCTCCAAGATTCGGAAGTGTGCATTTGATGAACACTTTACTATCTTATTAGGCTACGGGAGAGGATTAATACATAGCAGTGAAGTTACGCAACTGAGGCTGGTAGGTCACGTGACAGTAACAAGATGGCGGATGTAGTACGTCTTGATTACATTCATAGTACCCATATTTGTACTATACAGAACACACTTTCAGTTTTGGTTTAAAGTACGAAAATTAAATGAAAATCAAATAATTAAACAATTAAAATTATAATCCCTTTATATTAAGCCATTTTATTTGTGCAACGAATGAATGAAGTTGCCAAAAGTCACAGATCTAATAGTTATTTTTTCCCATCCCAATAATTGTCAAGGTTAAAGGGTCTAGGTTTGGCTGGTTAGCATAGTCCAGTTAGCCCTTGCTGCAACATCTTTTTCCATTGACATCTATTTAAAAATATCCATATATTCAGACTAAAAAAAAAACTTCTGCAAGGAAAATACACTATGGTTCAAAAGTTTGGGGTTGGAATTTTTTTTTTTATGTTTTTTGAAAATGTCTTGTGCTGAGCAGGTATGCAAAAATAAGGTGCAAAATAAAACATCACACATTTTAGGAGATACATCCGTTTGCTAGTTTTGAATCGTGATTGGTTAAAATGTTTTAAAATGTATAAATTTTACAATGAATTTTATTGGGTTATTTGGGTATTTTTATTATTATTATTATTATTAACAATTGGCAGTTGTGCTGCTTAATATTTTTCATTATTTTTGGATGAATAGAAAGTTCAAAAGAGGCTCAAAACATAGATTTGAAAAAGCTTTACAGTCAATTTTTGATCAATCTAATGTATTAAAAAGCTTTATAATAAGGTTTCATTTGTTAACATTAGTTACCTAAATTAAATTAACATTAACTACGAGTGAACAATACTTGAGTAAATGTTAATTTCAACCTTTACTAATACATTAAGATCAAAAGTTGTATCTTAACATTATTTAATGCACTGTGAAATAACATTTTTTATTAACTAACATTAACAAAGAAATGCTGTAAGAATATATTGTTCATTGTTAGTTCATGTTAGTTATTGCATTGACTAATGTTATTACACGTCTCTTTGGAATACTTGATTCTGATTGTTCAATCGCACCATCCAGCGGTGTTTTATTCCAAGGTAAAAACTGATAACACAGGCTCATCCGGGTAACTGACGTCAGCGTTATACGCTTGCTAGGAAAGCTTTTTCTTCAAGGAAGTTTTGCGTTTGGTGAGCTAATAAAATATTAAAATTCAAATCAATATTTTGTGAAAAATTATTTAATCATGCCATCTGTGTATCGAGAACCCGCTCTCTTGTTTCACACAAACGCAGCTGCTGCCATTTTGCAACGATTGCTTGTACAGTTATGTATTTTAAGATAACGAACAGGTGCGATTTTAAAACAGTTTTATCTCAAATCAATATCTCTTATCCCCATAATTATTTGTATGGCAAAATGTTGTGTAATAAGTGGTATGACTGTACCGTATCCCTTAAAAGTCCTTCTAGTTTGAACTTGCTGATTTCTCCACAGAAGCTTTGCATTTTAAGACCTAATAAAATATTTTGTGTCTAATTATTTATTTATGTGGCAAGTTATTATGTGTGATACAAGACACTGATTAAGTACATTATCCATTAACAAATGTGTAAAGTGTTACCCAAATGATTTTTTTTTTTAAATCATACTGATCCCAAATTTTTGAACGGTAGTGAATATATATGGCTGATATTTCATCATATTAAACTAGATATTTTCCTTGTGCTTCATTCTTTTTGGAAGACTCGTGAAATGTACTTCCCAAAAGTACTGGTAGTGGGTGTTTGTAGATGAGGACCTTGTGCTGCTTCACAAAATGCTATCATTTAGTTCTTATGTTGAATGTAGGGTGTAAATTATGATTATATGTGGCATGTATATGACAATTACACAGAGATTCCCACTCTCTCCTTCTGCTCTTTACTCTCCTGTCATCATCAGGTACATCCTTCCTCACCTCAGTTTTTTGATCTTTCAGGCTGGTCTGTAGCTCAATCACCCTCTCTCTCAATCCATCCCTCTCAGATCTCAGCCGGTCATTGTCTTCTTGAGTTGAATTCAATCGTTCATCAATACGAATACAGCGCTCTTTCAGGACCCTGTTCTATGGTACAAGATCAGTGAAAAATAATAGACAGAAACAGTGAATCAACATACTGTCTTTGATTATTTTGCCATAAATCAAAGTTGATAATATCAAAATATCAGCCGATTAATTCAACTTTTGTGTCTATACATGTCTTTACCTCTGCTTGCAGGCTGTCCAGTCTAGCAGAGCTTATAGATTTGTTGAAACTTGAATCCTCCATTTCTTCTCTCAAAGCACGAAGCTCTGAGCGCAAAGTATGCTCTAAAGTCACCGCCTGGAAGAATGATAGAGGATGGAAAGGGTTTACATGTAGTCAAACATGACATGAGACAGATAGCTAAACCTACTGATCTACATTCCAGCCCTGCATTTAACTGTATCAGTGTTCCTACGTCACTAGACACATTTACCCACTATACCTGAATGCCTCTGAAAAGATTTGCGAGAAGATGTTTAAACCAGGAAACTAGGGAATTAAAGCTTCTGATTGGTCACCTCTGCCAGCTGTTCCACAAGTTTTTGGTTGTGGTTGGACAGCTGAGTGAGCTGCTCGCTCTCCTCGCGTCGCCGGTCACGACTCTGAGCGTGTTTTTGTTCCAGCTGCGCACGCAAGGATGTGATGTCAGCCTGTAGTTCTGCTTCCCGCTGACTTGCCTCGAGGTCCCGCACCTCCAGACGTCGCTGCAGCATGTGTTTCTCCTGCTGCGTAGCCTGTTGCACATCAAACTTAGTAATTCACACACTTTAAAAGAGGTATTTAATGATGTTAAGAAGATCGATGCAGAATCATATCTACCTAAATGGACTTCTATGCTGAAATGTTTAGTTTGAGGTTCTTGAAGGTATTTTTTTAATGTGTATAACGTTACAATAAAATAGGTTCTATTAAAGTTCCCCTGTGGTGAAAATCAAATGTTTAATGTTGTTCATATGTCTATGTGGTGTTTTTAATATGCTTTAAGACAAACCATGTGCAAATTCATAAGTCAACACCATTGCTGAGTGTTTTCTCCTTAAAACTGCAGTGAACCAAAGACAGTCTCAAAAACGCGGTTTGAAATTACGTCAACGTGTGATCGTCAACGAGTGGATCTCTGAGCTGGTGTGAGTGAGTGGAGGCGGGACTAATTTGCATATTAATAGAAACGCGTATACTAAATGAGGCAAGGGTGTAGAGTTACAAGCTATTTTAAGGCATGACGAAATGATCAAAGATGAGTTTTAAGGGATAAAATGATTGACTACAGGGGGACTTTAAGTACCAAAAAAGGGTTCTGCTGTTGTAACAAGCCAAAACACTATTTGGGACCCCACACAAACTCCTTCTGAATGAAGAGCCACCATAAACTATAACTCTTGTCGCTTCATATGTCATAATTTCGATATGCAGGAAATATAAACACTCAAAATCAATAGTGTTTCAGTATTTTCCTCAAATATCTTTATTTCTTGTACTTCTTATCAGGCAAGTCCTCTAGTAGACTATTGCCAGTGTGTGTTAAAACATTCTTTATGCTACTGTTCAAATGTTTGGGTCCTTGCTGACTAAAAGTATTAATTTCTTCGTTTTTTTTTTTAAGTACTGACACCACAATATTTGAATGGTAGTGTATATCTAATCTATAAAAATATTTTATATAATTCTTCCATTACAATAATAAATAATTAGGCGTAAAAGTAAAATTGACACATTTTGGGATTTAAAACCAGGAAACTGGTTATCATTTTAGACATGATGGGTTATAATGATTTAGGTTTAAATGTTTTGTAATGTTTTACAATGCATTTAATTTGGTTATTCTTTATTTTTCTTCTGATTATATGCCGTTATTTACTCTTCCTATTTATATAATGACTTGAAGAAGTAACAATGTACTGTGTATGTGTTCAGCACCATAGAGACAAATTTCAATACAGTATAACAAGTATATTTCAATTAAATTCTGAAAATTAAGTTAGCTAAAAAAAACAAAAAACTGTTTAGACTGTTTACCAAATAAGAAATCAGACTTAAATGGTGTAAACTGTTTACACATTATATAAACATAAACAAGGTAACTATATAGGCTTAAGGTCTATCACACCAAGAACGATAACTAAAGAAATATATCAATAACTATATTTATAACCACACTGGTGGACGATAACGTTCTGTTTTTATAAGTGAGCGTCCAGTTACTGTGTTGTCTCCTGCTTTAAATGCTTGAACTTGGTAAAGTCGGTGGATTCTGATTGGCTTGTCAATGTTTTTTTTTGTTTTTTTTCATTTTTA
This sequence comes from Squalius cephalus, assembly GCF_949319135.1. NCBI lineage: Eukaryota > Metazoa > Chordata > Actinopteri > Cypriniformes > Leuciscidae > Squalius > Squalius cephalus. The sequence continues at coordinate 10,235,150 of NC_137126.1, forward strand.
TCGGCTGGAAAAAATAATTCTGAAAGTGATTCCAACAATTAATCATTCCTCTCTGATTAGTCGTGATTGTTTTAGCTGTGATGTGGACTTATTCATAGAATTAGAATGATTATTAAAACTTATAATTATTGTTATAGGGGCCTTTATAGTCTCCATCTCTTTTGACCAAAGTCATCCTCATTCTTACCTCCATCTCTCTTTCCATCTGCTCTATCTGAGCAGCCAGCTCCACATTTTTCTCCAGTAAAGCTTGGCCCATCTCAGCCGCCAAAATCAGGTCTTTTTCCAGCAGAGTAGGGCTGCTGTCATCCTGAGGTGAGGCGAGAAGATCATCTGGTCCTATTGTAGGAGCCATGATCCGGTGACTGGAGGAAGAGAGTGAAGAAGAGAAGGGGAAGAAAGAATCCTCCAGGATGGGAGAGGGCAGGTTCTCTCTCTTGGATGTAAACATTGGTTCGTCCCTTGAGTTCACGGCTGAGCAGGACTCCTAGTGACCGTCCTGATAGTCAAACGTTGTTTATCTGCATCTTTCCCAGTCTAAATGCCTGGATTTTCCTTAAAGTAAAAAAACACACAAAAAAAAAAACACAATGGGTTACTCTGTAAACCTGACACCTGTTATGTTCTTCTTCTTGTGAACTTTGTAAGTTGATTTTGTATATCCTTCAAAAACGGATCAACCCTAGTGTGTGTCACATGAAGGGTGTACTGAGGCTGAATGTTCAGCCAAGAATGGAATCATCAGTTAATTTATTGTTTGCTTTATCTTGAATCGTCCGTATAATAATTCTCCCTATGGACAAAAACATGTTGGAACAGGTGACAATTGTGTTGGAACTCACCTTGAAATTTATGACACAATGTAGATAGGTGTATTCATTTACAATATCTAATCCTCCTGGACTGTATAAAGCTTGGATTTCTTCCCTACATGTGAGTCCTTCCTTATAAACAACACATTATCCAGAACTACCTTGGAGCATGTCTATTGTTGTCAAGGAGCTTCTTTTGTAGACATGACCAACATAACAAAGTGTCAGTGTTTCTCCCACATTCCAGTAGTCATTCAAGACTCCTCAGTGGCCCAGTGACTACACCCCTTACAATTGGCTAAACAGGTTTTAGAGAGCACAGGTGTCTGAGACATAGGTGACTCTGACCTCCTTAAATCTAAAATGCCATTATTTCACCACCATTATATGTAGCATAGCTGAAAAGTGTTTTCCTGGAAGAAGAAAAAAACAGGCTTCTTCTCTAATGGAGGATGCATAAACATGATGACATAAATAGATAAAACCAAAACCTCTGTAAAGTGGTTATTATTAACATTATGCCAATTTTATGACATTGAAATTGTTGAATCAACTACAACATTAGTCTACTGTCGTGTCGTGTTATTAAAACAACCCAAAGAGTTCGTATCAAATTCACTGCAAGAAAAGGCTTATTTAAAAGACTTCAGAATTTGAAAGAATGTGTTATATTCAAAATCGTTTTCTTTTAAAGTGAGAAAGCGTCTGCGTATAGTATAAATGTCCCTATTGACTATATAGAACAAATAATGCTTTGTTTTTCCTACCTGGGAAGTTCCTGCTCCAAACTTGGCTCGAAAGGTGACAGGGAGGTACTACCAGTCGCCTTGGAAGCGCTGTTGTAAAGTTAATTTAGGCACACCTTCTCATTGCGTCATCAGATAAATAGGAGGAGCCTAGTACCAACAAACAGGGAAGGTGTCACTGACGTCAGGCGTTCAGGTGAGATAGTTTGGAACTAAAAATAAAACACACCCACACTACACTTTATCCATGAATGTAAATAATATGGGGAAAATAAACTATAGTTTATATATAGGCTACCTAAAAAAATTAATAAAAAAAACAGCATTCATTTTGAAAAATAGAAGAGCTGTATTTTAATGTTTTTATATACTTTTATCTTCTTTAGGTTTTTTTCTATTATCTCATTGTATCTATTTTTTCCTGTTTATTCTACCCCCTGTAGAACACACACGTTTGTAAAAATAAAAAGTAATAAAAATAAATAAAAAATAGGGCACAGTGTATTAATAAGAAGGACATTTCCATATTGATTTTTACACAGGTGTTTTACCCGTATTTCGAATTACGCATTGCATTGTGTTGATTTTTAGGGTAAAGGAAATGTCTGCAAATGTAACGGATAATGTCCTGTCCCTGCCAGCACTGTGTGAACGTTTTTAATCTAAATGTGTATAGATTTACAATTGTTTTATTAAATATTTTTCTTTAAAAAAAATTGTTTTATCTCTTTATATGAAACATTAAAAAAATAATTATCAAATGAAATGAAAAAATAGGAAAATAAAATGCTTAAGTCTTCAAAGATAATTTTATAATAATGAAACCGTCCTCTATCTAAAACGTTGTATTAAAGTTAAGTATTCGTAATTTCCAGTATCAGATGTAGAAATTCTCAGCATAAAAGAAGCCATTCAGGGGCTGTTAGGTAATCTGCTCAGTGCTGCCACTTTGTGGTTAAAGTCACCCACTTCGTTACACAACTTCATACTGTTGCAGGCAAACCAGCTGCCAGTTATTAATGAACGGAGATGATCAAGAATCACATAAAGCTCATTTAAATTGAGCTTTGTTGGATTGATTATGATATTCTAAGGTGATTCAAATATGGAAATGGCTCAGAGAGACCATAAGGAATGTTTTGAATCAAAGTGAGTGTTGATTTTTGCCACTGTGAAAGGATGGGTTGTTCAAACCCTGGCGAAGGCCTCAGTCTCTGAAACTTGGCGCTATGGGACCTGTGGCCTGGCTGTGTCCCTCACTATAGTAACAATGAACTGAGTGTGGAGTCAGATAGGATTAGTAATATTTACACAAGCGAGAGCCTGTGAAACTTGCAGCAATGCTTCCTGTTTTCTATACTTCATATTTTTCTCTTGCAGAGCCTGAATGAAGCCAGTTACAGCAATGGGCCCTGCTCCGAATCTTGACTTATAGCTGTAAGACAAGAAAACCTTGTTAACTAGATAATTATGTTTGCAATGAGTCATTTTGTCCTTAAATTGTTCAGTAAAAAAATAAGTTAAATCACTTGTAAGTAAATACAGTTAATCTGAGTAGAGTGTTACTGCATTTTTTCCCGTTAAATAGTCTACCTTCTGAAAAGGGGAGGGGCTTGGCCTCATCTGGGCCCCTCCCACTTGAACTTTAGTCCTATTCAGACAAACTAAGAATCAGACACACAGAGATGGAGAAACGTACTAACTGGACTCTTCTCCTGGTGCTGTGTGGCCTCCTGCCACTGGCTTCTCTGGCCGGCAGGCAGATGCCCAAACTCTCGGACAAGAAGCTATGCGCCGATTCAGAGTGTAGCCGTGAGTAATGCTAACCGGCAAATTTTAGATTTAGATTTCAGCAAAAGTAACTTTGGTAACACTTTACATTAGGGTTGCACTTATTAGCTAACATGAACTGACAATGAAAAATACTTTACTAATCCTATAGTTAAATGTTAATTTCAACATTTACCAATACATTAATACAATCAAGAGTTGTATATTTTATTTAATACATAATGGACCTGCTATCATGAACTAACAATGAACATTTAACATTACATATTTTTATTAACTAATGTTAAAAAGATGAATAAATACTGTTATAAATAATAAGATAATAAATATTATATTGCTTAAAAATAATCAATAAATTGTTACCGTAACTTTGAATATATTCCGTTAAATTGTTATGTAGGCCAGTTGTGCACAAGAAAAAAGAAAAAGACTTAAAAAAACGATTTGGTTTATTCTCTAATTTTATAGTTGACAAATAATATGGACATATTTATTTCCATTGCATTTTGTTATAGTTTATGTGTTATTTATATGTGTTCAGTTTTTCTTCTTTTTATGTTTACTTAAATAATTCTAAAAATGAATTTTCAAAGAACAAGTATTTAATCGTTAAGCCCAAGAAACTACATGCAGAACAATAATTAATAGTTAAATAATAAAACAATAAGTATTCCAAAACTATTTTTAAACTATTTCAACTTAAAAATGTAAGTTCAGTTGCTTTTTTTAAAGTATATTTAACTTCATTTTTTTCAACTTAAATTATATTAAACTGACATGAAAAATTGAGTTGAATCTTGTTTAACTTATAGAAAAAATGATGAAATTTCTTAAATTATTTTGATGAGTTAACATAATAGAACATTTTACCACCAGAAAACCAGTAACAGAAAACCACCAGTTGCCATGACTTGATCATATTTTTTTTTACAGTGAATAGTTTTAAAAGGAGCATGTCACACTATATGTAGGACATTGTGTCAACTACACATCTGGGTGTGTATTCACAGATCCCATTCTCATCGCTAGAGCTCTGCAGGATTATTACCCGCAAGACTGTCGCTTCATTCCCATCCAGCAAGGCCAGTCTGTCTATGTGTATTCCATGCTGAAAGACCGTGGGAACCTCTTCTGGGCTGGTAGTGTAAGTACAGTATAGCCTATCTGAATTGCAAACATCTCTTTCGCAATATTTTAATCACAGTATTAAAATCCACAATTGTCTTGTAATGTGTGCAAAACAAATGATTTCCCCTCTGAAAATGAAGACACAAAGTATAACAGAAGATATCTGTTTGTGAAGGTCCAAGGGTCGTATTATGGAGAGCAGGAGGCTCGTCTGGGATTCTTCCCCAGCAGTGTTGTTGAAGAGACGCATGTTTTAATGCCTGCTGAGGTTGAGGTCAAGACTGATGTGCGTATCTGAATTTTTGTTTATGATCAACAAAAACTAAATTGTTGCACAAACAAATACATGAAGGGATCTGTAAGATTCATTTATATTATTTATTTCTTTTCAGAAATGGGACTTCTACTGCTATTAGGATTGTGTGATGCTTCGTCTGGAATATAAACATGATTCTTGATTCCACTCTGCACATTTGTTATCTCTACGCTACTCAACTATTCAGATAAGGAAAACATACAGAACAGTGACTGTAGACTGTAAATGCTTATTGATGCAATAGTTTGAATAAAACTGAGCTGCTGCTACATGGCTGCTTCTCTTGCATGCGATCAGTGTTTCTTAGCATCACCTGATGTTTTGGTAAGGAAAGTTCTGAATGAGACATAAAGAGAAAATCAATTATTACTCAACCAGGAAATGATTGCATCTGCCTTTAATGATCTTGATAGTCTTTAGCAGCAGGTAGCCTACAGTATTTGGTTACTAGCATAGTTGCATCCAGAGCTGTTGTAAAACATGTTAAATGTTACTTTTAAATTACTCACACCCTAATGTTATTTTATGATACTCACATAATCATACACAATAAGTGAATACAAATGAATGCAAGCAAATATTAATTTAACCCCCCACAAAAAAACATAGTGTTAAAAAAAACAACGAGGTTGCCAATTGCATTCAACGATATATTTTGAGGGGCTAGATAAGTTATTCGTTGATGCAGTCTTCAGAGAAATTCATGCGACCTCCTAAAGGGAGAGAAAGATTGCAGAAAGACTCAATAAAACAAACAAAAAATGACACCTAGCACCTGGTTATGGTACAGTGTTAGCTATTTAAGTGTTGCTCACGTTAGCTAACTATTATCAAACGATAAACATTACCTATAACGCGCTACATAAAATATAAATAATGACTATATTCCTGGGAGGTCAACTAGTGCGTTAAAAAAGCAGTAATTTCATCAATTTACCAACCAGCGCACTTGAGAAACAATAAATGAAATGAATGGAGTTTAATGCATTGTTTGGAACTATTTGGTTTCGCCACGACACGCGATCCTTCCGCATTCCTCAATGGAAGTCTATGCGAGTGTCGTAACGGCTCTGGTTGCGTCATGTGCGTTTCCACGGAGACCAATGACAGCTTGGCGTTCTTAGCAAGGTGAGTGCATCTTCACAAATAATTCAAATGATTTCACTTCAAACTTGGTAAATAAAATGTAATGCGCCGTACTGAGTTAATGAGCGACTTCCACAAATATGCAATTTGGATGTTTTAGGTTGAAGTGATAAGAATTATTGTATCATTCCTTTAAAAGTTGTATTAGAAATGTATTAGGCTAAGTTACTTATTATAAAAAGTAGTCTATAACAAGAAAGAACATTATTAGTGAACATTATTAGATTTCAAAATGAGTTGAAAAATGGCGAAAAATGAAAGCTATTTAGCCTACAAAATCACTTAGGAGAAAAATATTTAGTTTTGATTAATGTTAACAAAACAGTTGACTATTTATTGGGCATTTTGTATATTGTTGTGGTTGCAGTTTGTTAAAAACAACGTTTACCTTTGTTATTTCTCAAAATTAAGCGGCTCTATTCTAAGATATAACATTGTCCAATATAAACATGGAGTTTCCATGGATAAGAAACAGCCCTGCTTTTCATCACATGCTTCGGGCTTCTGGACAATCTGAGGTCTGGTATGATTTCACTGATGAGGCCAAATTCAACCAGTACGGTTGGCGATGCTCAACGAAAGAAGACTCTTATTCAAATGCCACCCTCATTGGTAACTGGTCGGAAGAGAGGTTTGACACTCGCCGTACTGGGGCGTTACGACGCCCCCTTCCTCACCAGGTTGGTTTTGTTGGGTAAAAACACGTACCCCCGGTTTCACAGACAAGGTGCCTAGTCCCAGACTAAAATGAATGTTTGAGATGATTTAACTTAAAGCAACTTGTGCTGACATATCATAAAATAAGTCAGTGTCATTGTTTTGTATCAAGATGCACATCAGTAATGTGTCTTTAAGGCACATAGGCCTATTTATAAAAGCTACTTCAATGTCCTCCTAATAAAACTAAGGCCTAATCCTGGCTTATTACAAGTTCTGTCTGTGAAACCAACATATTCACCTAAGTCACATTTAAAATGTTTGGATTTCATTGCTTTAGATAAATATAAAACCAAGAGCATTTCTCAGAAATGAGTTGTTACCACAGGTGTGGTTAATCATATAAGATATGAAGATGTTCCACTAACATTTGTTAATCACAAAAAGGCCACTTCATTTTCGCCTTCATTTTGAACATTGAACATTTTATATTTTGTCATGAATTACTCATTCTCATGTCGTTCCAAACCCAAGCCTTTCATTCATCTTTGGAACACAAATGAAGATCTTTTTGATGAAATCTGAGAGTTTTCTGTTCCTCTGTTGACAGCTAAGCAACTACCACTTTGACACTTCAAAAAGTTCATAAAGAGATCGTAAAACTAATCCAAATGAATTGAGCGATTTAACCAAAATTTTCTGAAGAGACACGATCACTTTATATGATGAACAGATTGAATTTAGGATTTTATTCACATTAACATTCATCAACTCACACATCAGTTGTGGTAAATGGAAGCTTGTAACACTTCCCGTAGTATACTGAGAATTTGACAGGAATTTGAGTTGTCTTTTGAAGAAATGGCATTTCTTCATGTTGAGGGTAAGGTTGGCCTTTCTTTGGAGAATTATATTAAGATTGATGTGTTATTCCAATGATTTGGAGTAAATTATTATGTCGTTGATGTACACGAAACAGAATCGTCCTCTCAGCTCTGCCAAAACCTTTTCCATGAGTCTCTGGAAAGTGGCGGCTGCATTTCGGAGACCATAAGGCATAACCCGAAATTGAAATAGCCCTTTGGTTTGGCTTTACTCTCTTCCTCCATCTCTACCTGCCAATAGCCAGACTGCAGATCTAAGGCAGTAAACAAGGTTGCGCCTTCCAAGGACTCAAGGATGTCGTCAATGATTGGCATTGGATAAGGATCCAGTACTGTTTTACTGTTTATTTTCCTGTAGTCCACACAGAACCGGTACGAACTATCAGTTTTGGGGACCAGGACGACAGGGGAGGCCCAAGGTGAGAAGGAGGGCTCAATGATATTGTCTTTGAGCATTTGGTCTACATGATCTTCATTTATATATTTCTTGAAGAGAGATACCCAATAGGTTCTGGATTTAATTGGCATTGTGTCAGATAACACGAAGCCATCAGCTTCTGCAGCTCCTCAGGTTTATCTGAGTCCAGTACTGGTGCATCTTCAGATATCAGTGGTTTGAATGGAGGTTCCCAGGAAGGAGGTAGGGCATAATAAAGGTTTGTAGTGACAGTTTGGATGAGGGTTTCATCAGCAGCAATGTTAGAAGTCCCCGGAGCACTCTGATCTGGTAAGAAGGTATAGTAATCATAACCTTCATCAGTTTTCAGGCCATATCTGTTTTGGCCAGGTGAATATTATACGTATTATACTTTCATATACGTGTTCAGTCGACATACCTGGTTATGCCACTTATAACTGATGCTTTTTTGATCAGTCACTTGGTGCACTTGTCCATCAGCCAATATGAAACGTTGTGGATGTCCAGCCGAACACCACAACACGTCTCCTCCTAATGATCTCCACAGACTTTCTTGCATCAAAGTAAATGTACTTCCTGTGTCAGCAACTTTATTCTTTACTGTTACAGGGATCAATAAGACTGATGACACTGAGTGAGGTTGTGCTATGTTCAGTCTAACCAGATGTTTTGAAGTACTACGTTCAGGTTGTTTCTTATCAGTCTTTTCTTTGCTATTATAACTGTCAGCTTTTTCCAGTAGTCTTTAGCCCCCATGCAGTCCTTTTCCGCCATGGAACCCACCTTTACCAACTGTTCAATCGTCCTCACTTTGCCTCTGAGACATCCTGCCACCCTGGGGTTAGTGTTAGTCAGAACACGACTCACTATTTCATCCTCTGAGATATCTGATTTGCACTTCAGACAAAGGAAAGGGCCCGATAATCATAAGCAAAATCCCTAAAATGTTGTCCAGGTTGTTGAACCATCAATCTCAGCTTATCTTCCACATCAGTGATGTAATCCTCAGGTAGAAATCCTGTCCTGAACGCTTTTTTAAAGGATTGCCAATCGGAGACCTTCCTTTTCTCAGCTTCACGAAAACTTGTTTCTCTATTTAGTGCACTCTCCACAGATTGTTTGAAATCATGTTCCCCCGCCTGTACTCTATTACCAAGAGCCAATCCACCTTAATTTTGTCTAAATCTGCTTTCATAATTTGCATGTCATTAACATCACATTCATCTTTCTCTACATCATTAACTTCATCATCAACATCAGAAATGTAAAGAGAACTCAACATGGATGTTACTTCAGCAATAGGATTGCGTCTTGAAACAAATGGACCAGTCGAGAAATCTATATTAGGTGTTAACCCAGCGGTATCCACCACTTTGTCAGCATTATTACTGGGAGTCGATGCAACTTGGTTGTTAATACAAGTAGCATCTTGAACAATTGACATTTGTGTGTTACTCTCTATTTCCTCCTTTATGACAATTTAACAAACAAATCCATTAAAGTGAAACAATAGAACTTCCCCGTACGGGCCAGCACTATGTAGTACTTCCCGTAGTATACTGAGAATTTTATATCAAGAGAAATAATAGATCTTTTTAAGGAAGTAAATAAAGGAGGCAAAATAGTTACGAAGTGTACATAACAGATTTATAAAGCTTACAAAGACAAAATGAACCCAGCATGTGTGTTTTATGAGTGCAGATGTGAGGGCAAATAGTTTTTCAGTCCAGCATGTTGTTGCAAAGTTTGAATCAGTCTCACCGATAAGGCAGATAAAGTCCGTGAGCAGCTTTGTGAAGACCGTGTCTGTTTTAAATCCTCAAAGGTGAGCCATCCAATCCAAAAAACGCCAAGCTCCACAATGAGACAGATAAGAAATCCACCAACATATTTCGGCCCCAAACTCTAGTCCACTCAAAAATCCCGGGGTTTGATATGAACTTGCAAACAATCGCCGCCCCATGACGATCTGTTCGCTCCCCATATACTACAGTCTTCCTCTATAGGATGACGTGTTGTTGAGCTATGCGAGGTCACCCTCTGAATCTCGCGAGAGTTCGTTACAGTTCGTTACAGAGTTAAAGACCTATGCACGTAAAAACAACATCCCATGAAGACATTATAATGACTACCAATACATAGGTCAATCACTATATAAATAATCTACCCCTTATGAGGCTTTGCTACAAGCTCAAGCATGTTCGCTTGACATGCAAGAACCAATGAGGTTCACTCTCGTGTTACGCAGCACGTTTGAGCTTCAGTAAGAACCAATGAGGTTTGTTCTCGTGGGTCAAGCAGGTTCGTTTGAGCTTCTGTTTATGTTCACTGACAAATGTTTATATGTGAATCGAAGCCTAAATTCAATTCAAGTCTCTTCAGAAAATTTGGACTAAACCGCTCAAATCATATGGATTAGTTTTACAATCTATTTATGAACTTTTTGATGTGTCAAAGTGGTAGTTGTGTAGCTGTCAATGGATTTCATCAAAAAGATCTTAAATTGTGTTCCAAAGATGAACGAAGGTCTTACGGGTTTGGAACAACATAAGGGTGAGTAATTAATGACAAAATTTTCATTTTTGGGTGAACTAACCCTTTAATTGTCCAAATATGAGTTTTGTGCTCAACAGTGAAATAACCCTGAATTTGTTCCTCCTCACAGTTCTCTCACTATTTTGAAACCACATATTATTCCAGCTATAAGAAACCTGATGTTCAGCCGATTTACACAAGTAGGTTTTCTTAAATATACTTATTTATTTAAATGTAGATTTTTTTTTTTTTTTAATTCAACAAAATAATAATGCTTATGTAAAGACCTTGGTATTTCCACTTTATCAGCACCAAAGAGAGAGTCAAGAAGCTTTCCTGGCCACCAACCAGAACTGAACCCTCCACACATTAAGTGTGTGCCAAACTCCTGCTACAGACTGGACTTCACAGGCCCTCAACATAGAGAAGAAAAGACAGAGGAGACTTCTGAACCGGATAACAGAGACAAACTGAAGCCTTTGGCGGAGGAATCCTGCTTACAAAATTAAATCAGCTTCAATATCACTGACTTCTGTGAGTGATCCATTGTCAAGTATTGATTTGTTGTATTTTTCTGAAGCATGTGTATTTTATTTCATGTATTATCATGTTCTACATAACCCATGATGATTAATGTTCCATCATTTTGAGGTTAGATTGTTTTGCTTCTTAATTATATTGCACTTGCTTATTCACCTCAATTCATCTGGTGAAAAGTCAATAATTTCAACAAGCACCTATACTTGAGTTTAAAATCAGTTTAAAATTTCAACACATACTGTATTTTTTAGTGGCATATTAAATAACTACCAGACTGATAAATTCTCCAATATTTGATAATTTTGAGGTTATTGACATTGACCGATAACTGTGGTTACTGTGTAAAAAAAGATGACCAGTCATGAGAAATTTTGTTTCTTTCTCATATCAGTTTCAAAGTCTACCAAGATTATCCTTATCAATGATTTTCTTTTCTTTTCTATTTTTAAAATATTTGAGTGAATTCATTAAATCTCAAGTGTTTAATTCAGCAATTTGGATATCATTTGCTTCCACTGAATTGTATATTGCATATATCAGCTGTACTCTCAGATATCATTATTATCAGGATTGGGGGTTGAAACCCCCAGATGAATACTAATATTTTGTCATATAGTTTGTTGAAAAGAATAACTTCGGAAAAAAATAAGTGCAGTCACACTGGTTTTGACCAAAGTCCATGATTTTTATTAATTAATAATTCATGATGTTAATAAGTTAATTCAGTGTGTTAGCTGTGATTAATAAGGAATGTAAGCAGTAAACAGTGCAAAGCCATGTTTTTAAAAGCTCCTTCTCAATTATACCTCATATTGGGGATAATACAGTAGTTTAGGCATTTGCTTTATTGAAGAGGAGTGATATAAATATGAGGAAAAAATAATGTTTTTCTACATCCTCGTCAGAGCCTGCTTATATTAGTTTTCCGTATCAAAAAATGACTGATATAGTTTGGTATTAGCAGCTTTACCGTTGTTGAATAAGTGAGCCATTGCTAAGAAACCAAATAGTCTCAGTGACTGCAAACAATATAAATTCTTGGCACTTATTCACATGCACAAACACCCAGCTCACATCTCATTGTCAAATATTTTTTGGGAAATCTAGAGACATTTGACCTTATAGACACCATGCTTTCAAAACATGAATAAATGTTATATGCTTTCATTCCCAGCACATAGGACTATATTTTTTTGCAGTTTAACACCTGTTCTTGGCAATAAGTCACCATGTACCTGCTATTCATGCTGTTTAACATTATATACCATTATTTTATCTTTATTTATTTATTTTTATTTGAAAGAGGTTTAGAACCCCAGTTGAGCCTAGATTTTAAAGCTCTGCTCCTGCTATTATCATGAGAAAGTTTAAGGGTACACTATGTAATTATTTTTTGTTGAAAATTTAAATAATATATCATCAATCCTTCTTCCAAAACAGTCTTACTTTTTTTTTCTGTCTTACCCCGATTCACTATGGTAAGCCTATTGTTTTAGACCTCTCAAGATGGTTTGTGCGTGAAATTGCGTCTCGTCATATCTGTAAATAGAGAAAAGTTGCTCCGGCTTCTTTAACGCATGTATGGTATGGGAGTGGCATAGGTTAGTTGTCACTGAGTGAGAGAGGTTCACATGGAGCAGCTGAATCTCCAACCTCTGGAGAATCACTCCTAAAAAAAAAAAAAAAAAACGCCGAACCTAGGAGAGTCTGTTGGCAAAAAGAGAAGGCAACAAAGCTCATAATAAAACCAGATTCAACATTGGGTTTTGTTGGAGATGGCGAGAACTAAGGGATTTGAAATGTTGTAAAAGCGACGCGGAGATGGCGTTTTTATTACTCAACAGGTGAGTAAGGTATTTTATTGAACATATAAACTGCCATAAGTAGCTCTCTAACAGAGTTGTAAAGCTTTATCTATTGTGAAGGGTCATATTAATCCGCACAGTCACGCAGAGCCGAAGCACAATCAAAACAATGTTCTTCCGCAAAATGCATGCGAGTTTTGTTTTTTTAACAGCTAGAGGACCAAAAGTTACATAGTGTACCTTTAAAATGTGAAGCAATGGCCGCGGATGTGCCATCAACCATTCATAAACTGCCTCAACACTCACAAATCAGGTCAAAACAATTAAAAACTGTCACTTTTCAAGAACTTTTCCACATCCCCTTAAGGCCAATTCACACGGCACAAACGCTAACAAACAAGTTGGTAGTTGGATTTAGAATTTTATGTCATGTTCACAAACAAACGCTGTTTGAACATGTTCAGTCGGGTGAAAACAAACCCCAACAGACGCCAACAAGTTTAACACACTGATCAGACTAAACCCAACAATCTTGTTTGTTGGTGTTTGTCTGTGCGGTGTGTGAATTGGCCTTTACTGTATATGTACACTCTGGTCCTGTATCCATCATTAAATCAAAAATAAACTTTACTTCAAACAACAACAACAAAAACCCCATTATGATCTGGATGTAACAAATAATTTGAACGTACATTGATTAACAGAATAAATATTTTGTTCACCCTTTTAAATAGGACAATGACAGTGTGCAGTGAATCACCCATAATGATTTTTGCTTTGTTTTTGTCATCTCAGTTTAACACAATGACCTATTATTGCCTGTTTGTCTTTGTTGTAAAAAAAAATCCAAGGACAAATACTCCTCCTACTCTCAAATACTTTGTCTTGCAGTCAAGTCTGCAAGATATACAACAGCCTCTTTGTTTGGTGGCATCAGCAGCAGACAATACTTTATTGTAAAACTGTATTTCTATGAAAATCGTTTAAGTACCATTCATCATTTTGAGACTGTTTACAGTTTCAGCCTAATATCTGTTTGTTTTTTTGTTTTTCTCTGGCTGCCTTAGCAAAGACAACATAACCATTTGGCCTGTCAGTAATGTTGGGCTAATAAGTTATTCCCTCGTAATTTAGCAGGAGCACATTGGGACAGGGGAAGACAAGGGACATAAAGTTGAAACATGGAAGCCTAGCAGCTTTACTTCTTCTGAGGCCCAGCCAGGGTGGGCTTGTCATCACGGGTGATAGGAATGGTGCGCTCCAGGCCGTCCGAGTGCTTGCGTGGGGCTGTCACTATCAGAACACCATCTGAAGACAGGGAAGAAGTGACAGAGGCTGGATCCACACCAGCAGGGACACGGTATTTTCTTGTAAACTCTCGGGAGACAAAACCGTGATCGTCCTGAAAGGAAAGCACAACATGGTTATGAGCAGGTGATAACGAATGGTCCATCTTTCACTCTGTTTAACTCAGTGTTTACTTGTGGCACAAGGCCAGTGATCTTGGTGATGACATGTGGATTTTAACAAAAAAGCCAGTCACATGGCACAGGTTTAGGTATAGTGTCGCAGCTCAGTGTTTATGTTCTACAGTAAGTTTCTACCTGACGATCCTCATGTTTAGCGTGAATTTCAATGAAATCTCCATTGATTTTCACTGACAGGTCCTCTGGTGAAAAGTGTTTGACATCCAGATTTAGTACGAAACGATCTTTTTCCATTTTCATCTAAGGAAACAATTAAAGACACAAATTTAACAATTTGTCTTGGCTAATCTAATGTTCCCAATTATTTAAAAAAAGCACCTCAAATTAAATCTATATATATATATATATATATACTGTATATTTTCAGACCATTTCAGATGTTTTATTTTCCATATTACAGTATCACCAATGTAAAAATCTTAATAGTTCCACAGACTTCACTTTCTTTGTGCAGAAATTTGCGTTTAGGGTGAAATATGACCTGAAAGATTCTTGTCAGTTTTTGTGAGATTCAACCATATAACTAATTAAATTAAAGAATAACTAAATAGCCAAATTAAATTTCAATTTTATTTTGTTTTGTTTTTAATCAGCAAAATATAACAGCTATGCTTCAGTGTGGCTTTTTAAAGATACAGTGCCAGACTATCATCATGGAAGAAATGTTTAAAATGTTTATCCATAGTTTAGAAAACAATAGCTAGCGTAGCTTATGCTTGAGAAAAAAAACAGCTATATTTCTAAATAATGCTCCTCTCTGTCTGTATAAAACAGATATGGACACAGAGAAAAACAAATTTAAAGGAACTTCATGTCTTAAAATAACACAGTAACATTTTACAATAAGGTTCATTAGTTAACATTCATGTATTTACTAACATGAACTGACAGTGAGCAATACATTTGTTACAGTATTTATTAATCTTTTTTAATGTTAGTTAATTAAAATACAGCTGTTCATTGTTTGTTCATGTTAGTTCACAGTGCATTAACTAATGTTAACAAATACAACCTATGATTTTAATGACGTATTAGTAAATGTTGAAATTAATATCAACTAAGATGAATAAATACTGAAGATGTATTGTTCATTCTTAGCTCATGTTAACTAATGTTAACTAATGTACCTTATTGTAAAGCGTTACCATAAAAATAATCCATATTAGTCGTTATTGAGCCAGGAGAATGTAGCCGTTATCAAAGATAAAAACCCTTCAGGTTGATACAAGCCCCTCCACTTTGCGTCAGGGTCCTGGTCACCCAGTTTTTTTTTGCAATAGTGACTTAACAAATTAGACATTCTTTCAACTACAGTAATTCTAATGTTACAAAATTAATTAACCACAAAGTTTAAAAAAAGTCACAAAAAAATGGACCGCAAAGGTTTCCAGCTCACCTCAGAAAGGCCACTCTCCACCCAGCTTGGCCAGCGCGGAAAGAAAGGTCGTGGGTAGTACAGTGAGGGCATCACGTCGGTCTCAGAGATGGGCTCCCCAAAGTGCTGGTCGAAGACTCGGCTGGATAAGAAGGATGGCCAGAAGGAGCGGCGGGACCATGGATGCTGGATGGTGATGTCCATTTTGTGTCTGGGCCTTAGCAGCACTCAGAAAACTGCTGGCTCTTATGCCTGCGCACTTAAATAGAGCAAAACCGACAGCCCCTGGCAGACGAGCCAGCTGCGGATCTTTCTGGAATAATGATGTAAACTGTTTGTCTGCCTTTGCCTCTTTCACTTCGGCCCTCCCACTGTCCTCTGCTTGCTACCCCGTCCCCTCTTCCAACTATCTCTCACTGTAGTTATCTAAAGAGCTTATCAGATTTCAATTCACTCAGATACCAACTGGATTACAGTGCAAGCCCCCAATAGTGCTGATGGTACCCTGTGTTCAGAGCTCTGGAAACTGCACTGTCCGGTCCAGCAACCCTGCCAATATCAAGAGAAGTCTCTGGTTGCTCAGCATTCCGCTGGTCTGTTTAATGCCAGCAAAGATTAGGATGCCCAAGAGGTGATGTGCCCATGCATATTTAGGTTCTGAGCCCCATTGGAGGTTTGGTCTTTACAGAATCTGACAGTGAATGCGGCTGAGATAACTGTGCCAGGCTAAACACCATACAAAGTCAATCCCCATGAACAACCGCTTGCCTGGACAACGTACGGGGACAACGTTACTTGAGCTGGCACACTGATTGGACAATAATTTTGAAGGTGTAAGCAGTTTCAGCTACTGCTGTAAGTGAATATTCTCTAAATAAAGGCAAAGGATTGTGGTTATACATTGTCTGCCCATTTTGTGGATGTGGTGCCCTTATTTAGTTCCTTGGACTTACTGTTAATATAATAAACGGGGGGGGGGGGGGGGGATGCTGAACTTGGTGACTATTTGATTCACACTAGTGTTCAAAAGTTTGGGGTTGGTAAGATTTTTTTTATTTTTTATGGGGTTTAGAAGTTTTAGAAAGAAGTCTCTCATTCTCACCAAGGCTGCCTTTATTTGATCAAAAGTACAGTAAAATGGTAATCTTGTGAAATATTATTACAAGTTAAAATAACTGCTGTCACATTCACGTTAGTTTGGACTCTTTATGTTTTGTCATCACCTGCCTTTGTCACTCATTTGTTGTCACAGACACTAATCACGTTCAGCTGTGCACTCATCAGTCACCATCATTAACACCTGTATACAGTATATGTTCAGTTCTGTTTCAGTTCAGTGTCCGGTATTGTCTACTCTATGTTAAGTGTGTGTTGCTCTCTGTTTGCCTTTCTGTTGGATCTTTGGAGAATAAACCTTTGAATTGAATCGTATACATCTTCCTCATCTGTCTGCCAGCAACCACCCGTGACAGAATACTGGACCAAACTAATTTGAACGCGTTTGTATATTTTTTCTCCCCCATTTTCGTGTTCAGTGTTTTTGTTCCATTTTTCACCCCTGCTTGCACCATGGACTTTCCAGCAGTTAAACTCATGTGCCTTGAGCAGGGAGAACGCTCCCTCAAGAAACACTTTTTGGATCTCGCCCATCAGACCACCTTCCCGGATGACTGTCTGTGCACATTCCTGGATGTTGGACTCAACGCTGCCACACATGCACAGTTATCCGGGGAGGTTCCTCAAGGGAGCTTCCATCGAGGATGCCGCCAACCCCACTCCCCATCCAGTGCCCTGCCAGAACCACCAGGACGAAGAGGATCGACGACCTGAGCCCACCGCAGGTAGCGCGATAAAGGAGCCTGCGCCCACAAGAGTGACCGAGGACCACATCGCCACAGAGCCCGAGCAGCGTGCGCCTGACCAGGTGTGTGAGCCGGCCGAGCCGTCCATCACTGAGGGAGTGCTGGTGGACGTCGAGGGTTCGGAAGTGAGCCGCGTGCACCCCCCCTGCTACTGAGAGTGCGTTTTTGGCAAGGACACTTTTTGATTTTGAGTTTGGAGAGGAGATTTGTCTAGCCCCGTACTGTTGCCCAAACCTGTCACTCCTGAACCTGTCAGTCCTCTACCTGTCTCACTAGCCCTCCCAGCCTCCCTCTCCCACCACCTCTCCAACCAACTCTCCAAACTATTCCGAACACTTTTTTTCTGGTTTCTGCATATAACTTCAGTCTATCCCCCCAGTCTCCAGCCATCTGTGCCACCCAGTCATCTCTGTCACCCTTCAGTCCCTCGGCACCTCAGTAGCGTGGTACCACCTCAGACTTGTCAGGAGCCATCTTCTCCTGGGCATGAGGAGCCCGAGGCTCCGCCTGCAGCCTCGGTGCACTACGCTCTGCCTCGACCTGTCGCCCTGCTCCCGCACCTGCGTTCCTTCCATCCTCAACCTCGGCGTGGACCATCGGCCATTACATCTCGCCGGACTCCCTCGGCACGTCGACTCCACTGAGGTCAGACATCGCTTCACCTCCACTGCGGACTTGTGGACTGTCCGCTGCTCTCTGGTCCTCCACATTTCTTCTTATTAATAGTTTTAAAAACAGTTGTGCTGCTTTTTTAATGATTCTTTAACCCTTTCACGCTAAGAGGTCACTAGAGTGGACAGCTATATTAAAAAAGCCATTTTCTTGCGTATGCATGGGTTTTGATGGCTTAGTTGCACATCAACCACTACAGTGGACACTAATGCATCATCTTATACACTGCCACCAAGTGGCAAGCCAAGGTATGGGGAATTTGTTTTCTACAAACAAAGATGGCCGACAGTCAGGCAGAGATGCCAAGTTGTACCCATCCATTCCTTCTATTCTAGGAGACTCTTGCAGGTTAAAAAAAATGTTGTAACATCAAGTAATATCTAAGGAGTCATATCTTTGTTTCATTTTCCAAGTATTGATTTTAGATTGGGAGGAAATTCTGATTAATCATGCATCACTAGCTAAATTTCAGATCCCATTCATACAATTACTGTGACTGTTGTTCTGAAAATACTTCATCTGCAGTAACTTTTTTGGCTGCAAATAAATGTATTGGTGTAATTAGAATGTAATTTTCAGTTACATCAAAAAGTAATGTGATAACATAATGTATGTGTTACAGTGGGCTGCAGCAAGGATGAAACAGGATCTATACGCAGCAGCTTTATTTAAAGGGGTCATATAATGGTACATGCACTTTTACAAGTTGCAAGTTTTCACAATGTGTGTTGGCAGTGCCTGTACACAACCATCATATAATGATAAAAAATCCATCCAGTGGTCTTTTTTTAATCTCCTTATATGTTTTCCCCCATCTCAAATCGAGCCGTCTGACCGTGTGACGTCACACGGTCGGACGCCCCTCCCACGATTGTTAATTGACAGCAGCGTTTCAACACAGACCCACCCTGAGCGAGCTGTCATCATAGTCCGCCATTGTTGATACGCTGGAGCAGAATGACGTCTAAGCGATTGTGGTGTTCAGTTCTTGGTTGTAATAACAAACACAGCAGTCATTTTGATGTTCCTAAATCCGAACCGCTGAAGACGCAGTGGCTGAGTTTTGCTTTCGAAGGGAATATTCCCCACGATCAACGTCAATGCTTTCATGTTTGCGCGAATCATTTCTCACTAGACTGCTTTACAAAGGAGGATCAGTATAAAGCTGGTTTTGCTAAGAAGCTGCTCCTGAAAAAAGGATCGGTACCAACTATTCGTGTTCCTGCTGCACCTCCAGAAGAAGTGAGTGTAACGTTTTATTAACCTTTATATGAATCTTTGCAAATCGCTTGCACGCTTCACGATGAATGCGGCTAAGGTTTACACTCAGGGTACATTACGGCATGTTTTCTATGTACAACGTTCTCAATATAATTCATAATCCCAAGTTTATAATGAACAACGCGTTATGGTTATTGTGTTATTACAAACTGTGTATGCACAGAACAGAGGGGCGGGGTGAGCAAAGCTCATTATCATTTAAAGACACATGCACTTAAATGCCGTGCTGAAAACAGCTGTTTTTGACCAGGTAAAATGAGTGTTTTCTTACAATACTAATGAGAATTTTAATTAAAGTGTATTACAAACTTTTCATTTAGACCCTAAAGAATCATAATAACTTGTACAAAAATGGCATTATATGACCCCTTTAAAGATTAACTCAAAACTTCAAAAAACAAGATCACAGTTACAGGAACAGGACAACCAACTACATGTAACGTTTAGAACTGACAAAGAACAAGACAGAACACAGGGTTTAAATAGACAGAACTGAAGAGCAAATTAACAAGACACACCTGAACTGAACTTACAATCAGTCAAACACCATAGAAACAAACAGGCAGGGGCCGGAGAAAGACAGAGCTGAAGTAATTGACAGAACACAAAGACAGAAATCAATGTTACTTGTAATGCATTACTTTACTCTTTACTTCAAAAAAGTAATCTGATTACGTAATGTACGTTACTTGTTATGTTACTTTACTCGTTACATCAAAAAAGTAATCTGATTATAAAATGCATGTTACTTTACTCGTTACATCAAAAAAGTAATCTGATTATAAAATGCATGTTACTTTACTAGTTACATCAAAAAAGTTATTTGATTATGTAATGAATGTTACTTGTAATGCGTTACTCCCAACACTGTTCCTTTCAGATGAGAATGAAAAAACACCTGATCGCTAGTTTTTCCACAGTCTGAAAACATCAATCAATCAATGTAGATTTCAGTCTGGTTTCTCAGAGAGGTTTGTCATTTATGAACATAATCAGAATTATCAGCTAATAAGGGTAAATCAAAATACTCTGGTTGACTGGAGGGACCGTGAGCATTTTCTACATAGTCTGAGTTGGGTTTCCACAGAGTTGTACCTTCACCGGTTGTAGAGATCTTTGATGGAATCATGTCCTCCTGTTCTGACATCAAAGACACGCAAAGTTCAACTTATATGAAGTTATTCTCCATCTGCTGGACAAATGGGAACAAATTCAATTGAGTTTGCAATAACTGAATATATATATCTGTATATTTTTTGTATATATTTTATAGTTTTCACGTGATTTTATATCATTTTATTCAGTGGTTTGATAAATACACACAGGATTACTGTGTTATTACAATATTATGTTTAGTATCTTCTTCAGTTACAAACAAAAACGCACACTGTCCACTCAAGTGGACATATGATAATCTCTCTCTGAAAAGTTCAAATCTTGTTTTTCATTCCCTAGGTGCAATAAAAACATAGAGGGGTAGGAATCCTGTCTGAGCCTGTCATAATTAATACATGAAAAGGTTAATGAACAGAAAGTTGAAAAGAACAGCATTTATTTGAAATAGAAATCCTTTATAAGATCTTGACTGTTACCTTTGGCAAATATAATG
The DNA here is from genome assembly GCF_949319135.1 of Squalius cephalus. NCBI lineage: Eukaryota > Metazoa > Chordata > Actinopteri > Cypriniformes > Leuciscidae > Squalius > Squalius cephalus. The sequence continues at coordinate 10,256,214 of NC_137126.1, forward strand.
CATTCTTGCTGAACAAAAGTATTATTTTCTTTCAAAAAAACATTTGAATGATAGTGTAACTCTTTAACTATTTAGTGTAATAAAACATTTTTAAAATAAAATAATTATAAATTATTATTTTTAATTAGAATATTAATCAATGTGCATGTTACAATTGATATGCATTATGTACAATATACTGTACTGTAGAATCAAATAAATAAAAATTTTAAGTAGTGTTTTTCATTAGTCTTCTTTTTTACAACTTATGATCAGCTGTTAAACTGTTTGGCTTTGTGAGTCTATCTCTACATTTATTCACCCTGTGTTTGTGTATATCTATTTGTGTATAAATGTTGGCTATGCAGCTCCACAGAGTTTACTACAAGCTATTTGTAGCAAGATATATCACCCTCCTGTCTCAAGTGCGCAGTCTCTCTTCTCCGTTCCCCTGTTGTTCTTTCCACCCCTCTCCCTTTCTATACTTCCTGCTTCTATCACACGGCAAAAATCTGAGTAATTGAAGTCTGTCAATCCAGTAAATTCTCCAGTTATCTTGGCAACCTGCTACAGAGATCAAAATGGCCGATCGCACCGTTCCTCATGCATACCCAATGAGTATGGATTACGAGATGTGTACTCCTCCTCGAATCTATGATCAGAACTTTGCAGAGGGTAAGTAAAATCAGAGTCTTTCATTTTTAATTTCAGGCAAAATATCTTGTATATTGTATAGGTAGGCCTATATATGTGTATATGTTGCTTATATTCTGATATTGGTTTGCATGCTTTGAATGTTTTGATGACTTCAAAATAACTTCTAACTTCAGTAGGTCTCATACAGTAGGTCATATTTGATTTTAACAGTTATAATAAGCAAAACATTTTGATTGTCAGAATTAAGGGTGGATCTATAGCCAATTAATATATAATGCTGTCATACTATGACTGTATTCCTCTTACAACGAAATGTGATGCCTCAGCAACAACTTATATTTAGAATTCCACTCATGACATGACCAATTTAACTTTTTGTCCCCATCATAACTGATTATGAACTGATCTTCTTATTAAACAATTCAGCAGCAGATTTGGAAGTCAAATGTGAAGACTCCTGTCTCTGTTAGGCTAGAACAGAACAGCGTAAGGTAGGTGTCACGTGTCTTGTAGGATAAAAATAGACACTGTAAGTAGAACCTTGTCTTGGTCTGTTGCTGGTATCACAAATTTTAAATAAACTTGACATGCACATTTCCTGTGTCTTCTAGAACACTATTTACACTTAGAATCTAGAAGGCAGAGCTTTATATTTTAATGCAGTTCTTAGGTACTTGAACAGTAGTAAATTGATTCAGGGTAAATTACATGATGCTACTTTTTTTGTCCTTAATACGGTTACATTCACACGCTGTTTAGTTTACGGGAGTGACAACCTCTGTAACCAAATTTATGGCATGAGGTTGCGCCTTCCGGGAGAGGGGAATAATGTCAGGGTTATTTTCAGTTTTGTCTTTGTTTTCATTGTGTTCAGTTTATGTTTGCCTGTTTTCCTTTGACCCAGTCTTCCCATGTGTTTCATTGGTTCATATAATTCACCTGTCACTCGTTAATTAACTTAATGAGTCAGCTCCTTTGTTTGCCCTTAAGCCCTCAGTTTCTGTCAGTTCTTGGTCCTGGATTGTTTAACATTTATGCAGAAGTGGTTGTGCTATTCAGTTTCTCCAAGTTATCTCCTGCGTGTTTCCTTGTTTGAATCTACAATTAAAGATTGTTTTGAGTATCTCCTTTGTCATGCGCTTTGTTACAGCCACCAAACCGTGACAGAATCCAGGACCTCAAGAAACAAGAAGGAAAGAGATGGATCTGGCTGGGGCAAGAAATCAGGCTGAAGATCATCTCCTCTTCTCCCTCCGACAATGAGGCCGACCTCTGGAACAGTTTGTGGAGGAATTCCTGGAGCTGTCCCATTTGGTGAGCTGGAGCAATTCAATGCTCAATGCATGCTTTTGGATGGGACTGGATGAAGATTTATTTCAATTCCTATCTCCTGGGGATTGTTATATACCCTTAGTTGATAAATCATGTCCTCTGGCTAAACGGTTTTGATTTTCTTGTTGAGGAAATTAAAGAGGACAATATAAACCATCATCCAGTTACATCCAGAAAGCATTTGGGCTCTTCAGCTCATTCCAAGCCTGTGCCCGAGCCTTCCATGGACCTTACCACCTTTACTCCAAAGTCCGTTCTAGTGTGTGAAATATCAGAGTCTGGAGTCAGAGTCTGGAAAGTGAAGGAAATCTCTGAATCTGTTCCAGAGACTGAAACTCCAGAGTCTGTTCCAGAGCATGAAACTCCAGAGTCTGTTCCAGAGACTGAAACACCGGAGTCTGTTCCAGAGACTGAAACTCCAGAGTCTGTTCCAGAGACTGAAACACCAGAGTCTGTTCCAGAGACTGAAACACCGGAGTCTGTTCCAGAGACTGAAACACCAGAGTCTGTTCCAGAGACTGAAACACCAGAGTCTGTTCCAGAGACTGAAACACCAGAGTCCATTCCAGAGTGTTAAATTCCCGAGTCCATTCCTGAGTGTGCAATTCCCGAGTCCGTTCCAGTGAGAGAATTTCCAGCGCGCGTCCATTCCCGAATGTGAAATTCCCAAATCCGTTCCAATGAGAGTCCGTTCCAGTGAGAGAAATTTCCGAGCCTGTTACAGTGAGTTAAGTCCCCGAGCCTGCTCTTGAGAGGGAAATTCCAGGGCTCAGCCCAGAGAGCATTTCACTGTCCATAATGTCTCTGGGTGGTAGGTTGGTTTTGCTATGCGTCCCCGGCCATAGTGGCCAAGCCCAGCTCCTAGGTCAAGACAACGGATGCCGATCCTCCTTGGCTCCCTGAACTGCCAGTGCCTCCTTGGTTCCCTGAACTACCGGTACTTACTTGGTATCCTGTACTACCGGTACCGTCCTGGAGGCTACCTAGCCTGCCCTCATCACTTTGGTCACCTTCCAATCATCTGCCACGACTGGTGGACCCCCTCCCTCCCCGGCTGGACTCTTTTTGGAGAGGGGTTGCACCTTCCTGTAGGGGGGAGTACTGTCAGGGTTATGTTCGGTTTTGTCTTTGTTTTCTGAACTTTGTTCAGTTTCTGTTTGCCTGTTTTCCTTTGACCCAATCTTCCCATGTGTTTCATTGGTTCATCTAAATCACCTGTCCAGTGTTAATTAACTCGTCAGCTCCTTTGTTTGCCCTTGTTCTTAAGCCCTCAGTTTCTGTCAGTTCTTGGTCTTGGCTTGTTTAACGTTTATGTCGAAGTGGTGTGCAATTCAGTTTCTCTAAGTTATCTCCTGCGTGTTTCCTTGTTTGAATCTACAATTAAAGACTATTTTGGGTATCTCCTTGGCCGTGCACTTTATTACAGCCACCCAACCATGACTATATATATATATATATATATATGTGTGTGTGTGTGTGTATATGTATATGTGTATATATATATATATATATATATATATATATATACTGTATATAGTTTTTAAAGTGTCATTTATGTAAAATATATAAAAATAAACTATATTGTATTTACATTTTTATTTTGATAATTGACAAAGCAGAAAGAACATTTATCTGAAAGGTAAAAAAAAATATTCTATGACTTATACAGGCATATTAATACTTACTTATTTAATTGCCCATATTTTAATTGAAGATATGTTTTAATAGCAACACTATGAATGTAAGTGTAATCATTTCACTCAACTAACCTGTAGATTTTAATGAAAGTAAAGATGTCTAAAATGTATCTAATTCATGAAATGTACCTAATTCATGGAAATACTGAATAATAACCCATTTAATTACAATAATTATTACATTTAAAAGTTATAACACTAGTAACAACATGCCACTTGGGGTCTGCTGTGCCAAAAACTTTTATATTCATAATACAATGTCATAGATCATTATTTTCCAGAGACACAACATTATATCAGTTGACCTCAAAACTGTTCTGACAGACTAAATCTCACAAATGTTTATTTTCAGATGAAATTACCTGTGTTGGGGAAAGTATACTTTTAAAAGTAATGCGTTACAATATTGCGTTACTCTCTAAAAATGAACTAATTATGGTAATTTTTTCTTATTCGTATGGTCGAATTGTATCATCAAGGGTCAGCAGCAAAGATATTGGTTAATAAAGTGAGATTAAATACATAAAGTAGGCTATATTTGTGTAATTTAAAAAAATATATTGCAGGTTTGCGTAATATTCTGATTTTGCATTTCACTGTTTTTATTCCTTTGTAAATGTGCAAATGAGATGAGTAAATGCATGCTCACATTTAGTCTAGAACTACAATAACCATCATGTTCACACATCGCACACAACCTCTGCTCATTTACTCCCGATTTCTCTGAACATGGGGACGGGAGAGCTGTCATGGGAGAACAAAGTAACTTGCGTTACTTATTTGAAAAAGTAACTTAGATATTTTGTTGTTAATTTAAAAGTAATGCATTTCTTTTTCTAGTTACTTGAAAAAAAGTAATCTGATTACATATTACGTTATAATGTTATTAATAAAATATTGAATTAATATTTAATAATTAAAATATTAATTGTTTTAAATATATTTAGTTTGCAGCCCACAGGAAATTATATCTTTTCATGCAGAAACAAATATAATACAGTAAATTGTATAAGAGAAAGGTCAATAATCTTCTTAAAATGTCAGATAATTTCACATTTAATGACAAGGCATGGTTAGTTTAGGTTGTATCTAATGTCATTCAGGTGGAACTTTCCCAGAACTTTTATGATTTAATAATTCATTATGATTTATGTAGGCCTAGTAGTAATTTGTACTTGTGAAAAAAGTTTTTTTTTTTTTTTTTTACTTAAAACAAGTATGCAGTATTTAGGTACTGTAACAAAGAATTATTATTTTTGTACAATATTTAAACTTGAGAACTATATAGTATATGAAACACGAACAAAGAGAGTACATTTTTAAGAACTTGGCACTTGATTTTTGTATCATCATATGCCTGCATGACCTTTCAAAGTTTCAAAGTCCGACTTTAATTGGCATTCACCTGCACTTTTCCAAGCAGGAAGGAGAAAATTCTGATATACCAAGTTGAATGGAGCATAGGATAGGTATTAAATATGTTCAGATTGGCTGTGATTGTGTTGTGTCATTTACATGTCAGTGGAAGCATTGTGAGAGTATTATTATGTTTTTGATTTTTTTTTCTCCTTCTCACCCTCTCAGCACTGTGTCCCAAGGACCTGTTGGCCCCTGTCCTATACCACGGTTACTACATTCGTCCCCGCATCAACAAGCAGCTCGAGAGGGGCTTCTCTCAGGTAGACAGTGAAGATGACTGGTATCGAGTTTTGCTGGACGTGTGCCAGTTCACACCAGATGAGATCAGTGTGCGAACTGTGGACAACCTGTTGGAGGTGACTGGACGTCACGCTCAGCGAATGGACCAGCATGGCTTCGTGAGTCGTGAGTTTACCCGCACGTATATCTTGCCAATGGGTGTGGATCCGCTGCTGGTGCAGGTGTCCATCTCACATGATGGGATAATGTGTATCCAGGCACCACGAAAAACTGAGGACCTGGAGCCTAAAATCAACCAGCTCAAGATTAAAGTGGACAACAAGGAAAGCAAAAGTTAATGAAGTAGACTGATAGAAGCAGGCCCACATGGAATCTCACATGGAAAGACACCATAGAAAAGTCTATGGAGTTGGAATGCCCAACATTTTGCGTGTTTGTTTATTTAAAAAAAAAAAAATTGGATATTTTGAGTCATTAGAAGTTCTCTCAGTTCTGTTCTCTCACAGTTTGCATTCCACAGATTTCCAGCGAAATTAGTGCAGATAAAGTCTGCAGATTAGTCTGTAAATACAATACTGGTGAAAAGTTTGGAATAATTAACATTGTTTAATGTTTTTGTGGTCAATAAGGCTGCATTACAGAAGAAACAGTAATATTGTGAAATATATTAAAATTGATTTACAATTATAATATTACACATTTTTGAAATGTCATTTGTTCCTGTGATGCAAAGCTGAATTTTCAGCATCATTACTCCAGTCTTCTGTTTCCATTGAGCCTTCAGAAATCATTCTAATATGCTGATTTGGTGCTTAAAGGGATAGTTCACTTTGAAATTAAATTTTGGTATGTTTTAGCTTACCTGAAGGGCATCCAAGATGTAGGTGTCTTTTTTTCCGCAGTAGTTTCAATTTTGATATTTTTAGGTCAAACCGTTCTTGTCTGACAGTCATATCATGCAGGTCTATGGTCACGGTCTCAAAGAGCATGCACAGAGTCCAAATTAAAACAATTCCCCATCGTCCAAATTAAACAATTCCCCATCGTAAGTACACATTGATGGCCTAAGACACGAAACGAGCGGTTTGTGTGAGAAAACGAACAGTATTTGTTTTTACCTCTTATAAAACAACCACGTCCAAGTGATCTGAGGGCGCGGGCGCTTCCTGCTGTGTGACGTGTGCGCAGACTGGTGCATATATACACTAGATTTCGCATTAAAGACATTCGTTCCAATGAACTGCCGTAGCCAAGGCGACCTCTAGTGTATATATATATCTATGCACCAGTCTGCGCACACGTCACACAGCAGGAAGCGCCCGCGCCCTCAGATCACTTGGACGTGGTTGTTTTATAAGAGGTAAAAACAAATACTGTTCGTTTTCTCACACAAACCGCTCGTTTCGTGTCTTCGGCCATCAATGTGTACTTACGATGGGGAATTGTTTAATTTGGACGATGGGGAATTGTTTTAATTTGGACTCTGTGCATGCTCTTTGAGACCGTGACCATAGACCTGCATTATAGGACTGACAGACAAGAACGGTTTGACCTAAAAATATCAAAATTGAAACTACTGCGGAAAAAAAGACACCTACATCTTGGATGCCCTTGAGTTAAGCTAAAACATGCCACAATTTAACTATCCCTTTAATTTAATAAATTATTAATGGTGCTCAATCATTATGGTTTATTATTATCAATACTGAAAATGTTTTGCTGCTTAATATTTTTGTGGATCTTCTTCAGGATATTTTGATTTATTTAAAGTTCAAAAGAACAGCGATAATTTAATTAGAAATCTTTTGTAACATTATAAATATCTTTACTGACTCTTTTTCTTATTTTTCCCCCCTTTTAAAATTTTTTTTTTACTTACCCCAGACTTTTGAATAGACTTTAGACTTTCACTGTCAGACACAAGGTGCATTTTAGTACCTTAGAGTACTTTTATAGGTAAATAAAGTTGTAATTTTAAGGGTACAGAATATTAGAATGATTTCTGAAGGATCATGTGACACTGAAGACTGCAGAAATGATGCTGAAAACTTAGCTTTGTCATCACAGGAATAAACCAGATTTTAAAATATATAAAAATAGAAAACTGTTATTTTAAATAGCATAAAAGACTGTACAAACTGTAACTTTATGATGCACGTTAAGTTCCCTCATGATAAACTTGCTGGATGTGTGGCCATGTGTGTATTTTTGCTAGATAAATATTGTTTTGTAATAAACTTTTCTGCTTAGCTAGCAAGTATTTATAATGGTCTTGCCTCAGTTTTATGACATCCAGGTATTGCAAAAATGATGTCATTTTGAAACCGGTTTCCACAGTTCGTCTGCTTTAGGTTGGCCAAAAAGATAGTCTTGCCACAAACTCATACCATTGGTTGAGCCAATGTTGCTATGTTAAAGTTGTAACGGTGCGTGACAAATATTTTCTACCGTATTGTGACATACATCTGAGTAAAATGGATTGTGGAAAAAGAAAACAATGTGGTAGACTTGGTTCTAGGTTTTTGATTGGATGGAAGCAGATCTGACTTTGAGTTTGCAATCTATTGTAAGAAAGGCAGAGTTTAGACGAATTTAATGCTTTGAGAAGTCTGGCATACATGACCAGAGAGAAGTCTGTAATTCCACTGGAAGGTGGAGTTATGACATTGTGATTAAAAAAAATACGAAAATAGGGTGAATTTCAGTTTCATGCCTAGCTTGTTGGGATGCTCAAAACAGATAGATTATAGCATCAAAAAAAAATCTACTTATTTTTACTTGTTTACATTCACATGATTGTGGATATTACAATAGCATACAATGCTATAAACTAAGGAAGATCTCTGTAAACACAAGGAGATCTCTAGTTACTTTCATCCTGTTCGTGAATGAAGGACTACAAAGATATTAAAATATACAACATTAAAGATATTGTCAAACATTCATGACCTCAAGGTCAGCCTCAACGATTGGGGCATTGCAGTTGGAAGTACAAAGGTAGCTTTCTTTATGAGGAACACCTGCAGGACTCAAGTTACAGAGGAACCAGGAAATGGAATATGAGCAAATGATCAACACTAGGCTAACTGTGCTCTGACCACGATCTCTGCCATGGGGAGCAATGTAACCAAAACAGTGGAAAAGTAAGTAGCTAAAAATTTGTATCTTTGAATTGTTTTAAACGTACTGGGCATGATTTACAGTATTTATCTATTCAAAAGCTACAGGGTTCTGTGACATGTGATTGTTTTATAGCAGTAGGATCTTGATGGGGAGGAAACTACTTCAAACTAGATTCATTTGTATAACTAAAGAGTGTTCTGACCACTATTTACCATAATGCTAACTTTTACATAGGTCATACTTTGAGAAACATTGATCCCCTTTGTCTGTTCATATTGATATGAAGTTTTAACACAAATGCTGTCGAAATTATTTGACACCAGAAAAGCCAAACCAGATATGATACATTTTTGCATTGTTCAGAAAAGAGGAAAGCGCATTGCATTAGGAATTAACGGGACAAAAGAGTACAAAGTTGACTATTCTACCTCATATACATTGTCAAAAAGTACATTTTAGCATAATGATTTAAAAAAAAAAGAGTAGCCTACTTATTACAGAAATTTTATATTTTAAAATAATGTACTTAAGTGCTAAATGAATGTTTTCTACTTAATTGCATGTTATTAATTAAATGAATTCATATATATAATACATTTAATATGTAATTTCATAATTACTTCTTTTGTCTTTGAAATATTTATGGTAAACTTAAAATCTACTAAAATGTTTTTTTTTACTGAAAATGTTATGTCATGTAGTTAAATATTTGTAATAATTACACATTTGTAATGATGAAGTTGCAATTATACTTATAGCTAACTTATAATATCAAATAACACACTACTTTTACTTGACATTACAAAATGTAGGCTACTTTTTTAGGTATTAGAAACATAGTCATTAATGTGTACTCTTTTTAACTTGCATTTATTTCATTAATATTATATTAAAATAAGATTTGAGGTACTCTAGAAGAACACATTCAATACAATTAAGTGCACTTCATTTTCACAAGAGATAAGTCTATCAATGATCAATTTTTTCATTTAGGGAATTACCCAACAGAACAAATAAACCAACTTCTGTTTTTTTTTATTTTGTATGTTTTTCGTTCCTTAGATGGGGAATAAATCCAAGAAAACTTTCACAAAAACGGGCAAAAGGAAAAGGTAACAATAAAAAATCTCAGCTACATTTATGAGATAATACAACCCCAAATCCAGAAAAGTTGGGACATTTTGTAAAAAAAAATAATAAAATCAAGAATCTGTGATTTGTTCATTCTCTTTAACCTTACAAATTTTCAAAGTTTTCACTGACCAACTTATTTAGTAAATATAAACAAATTTTGATTTTGATGGCTGCAACACACTCCAAAAAAGTTGGGACAGGGGCAAAACAAAAATTGAAAAGCTTATAGCATTTCCAAAGTTAAACTCTTTTGAAACAGTCCACAATAAGTAGGTGAATTGGTAGGTGAGGGTATCGTGATCTCAGTCTTAGGTCATCATGGCCCATCACTTGGTACCAAATAGCATGCGAGAATTGTCAAACAATTCAAAAATCACATTTCTAAATGCAAGATTGCAAAGAATTTAGGTCTTTCACCTTCTACCATACATAATATTGTGAAAAGATTCAGGGAATCCAGAGAAATCTCAGTCTGTGTAGGGCGAGGCAGGAACTTTCAGCGGGAGTGGGCGGGACCGGGAATTGTAATAACCCTACTTTATACACAAATATACTGTTTATATGCTCCACCCATAACAGCTGGTGGCGGTAATGCACCAAGTTGGTATGCCAATGCCAACCAATAATATAAAAGAAGAAGGCTTCCCCATGCACTTTGTAGCCGCGAAATTCATAATCGAAATGGAGTCAGACATGAAAGCCACGCTGCAACGACTACTGTCGGAAAATTATACCTCAGTTGTGCTCACCGACATTTCTGGGCGGTCTGAAATAACACAAACATTTTTATGAGTTGAGAAAAACGGCATTATGCGTGCTTGTGTGTTGAAAATTAATTACATTTAATGTGTGTGCATTGTTTAAGCGAGGATTTCAGTTCAATAAAATAACATGAAAAAATACATTTTGGATTTTTATTCAACTAAGGTGAGCATGCTGTGATCTGTACTGTATTTTTTTACTGTAACTGACAGATTCCGGCCAAAAAAACCTGAATGGGTGGAATGGATGGATTGAATGGGAGTCATTCTTCTGGGATTGGGACGGGATGGTATTTTCCCCCCGTTTTTCGTGGGATTGGGATGGGATGGGATTTTTTTTTTGTGGGAATGGGACGGGAGAGGTTTGAAAATCCACTCCCGTGTCACCCTCTATCTTGAATCCACTGCCGCTTCAATGTCGTTTGAGTGGTTGTTATCAAGTTATTAATCAATGTTCTTCTAAATATCAAATGATTTGAATGACTTGAGATTTATTTATAAAATTAAACTTATAAAGTTAAATTACATGAGAAAAGCACCCAACACCTGTTAAAAGTTATATTTACTCTTCTAGCTGACCCTGACAGCCTATAGGTCACTTGAGTAACTCAGGCCTGTTGCCTACGTGACAATTCTTAAGCCCCTTTCACACAGAGATTCGGGAAAATACACGGATAATGTGTCCCGGGATTTGTCCTGGGATCATTTGATTTTGGTTCATTCACACTGCCAGTGATTTTCTGGAATCTGTGAGTACGTTCACACACATCCCGTAAAGATCCCGTAAAGACACGTGACGTCAGGATGTGATTACTCCTGTCAGATGTCAGATCTGCTGATAACTCCTCTTCATCATTTCTACACAAAGACGAGTCCATACTCCCCAGTAGCGCCACTGGGTTTGCCAAGTGGCTCGTTCCTCATATGCTGTAGCATAGGTTGTAGAAAGGCCTGTGCGATGGCACGTGCGTCATCACTACGACACTCCCCTTACGGCATTGGTCCTGGATTTTGTTCACACAGGGCGCGTTCCAGGACTGATCCCAGCAATGTTACCAGGTCCTCATCCCGGCATCGATCCCGGCATCAATCCTGGGACGTGTTTGCATTCACACAGAAGGCACTTTAGCAATTTTACGGCAATTTCCCGGGATCAACACGCTGTGTGAAAGGGGCTGTTATAGTTAAAGAATTTACTTTACATTCCATCTTTAATCACTACAGAACAATTGACAAATATTGTCTGAACCTCTTATTGAGAGAAAGTACATCTTATCAGTATGTTTTTGCAAAAGTTTCCTGATCCGAGCTAGAGCTTGGCCAACTAACCTTGAATAAGCTGTGTATCTGTGGGTGTGTGTGTCAGTATCCTTTGTTACAGGACGTTGTGAGGTGAGCAACTGACACGCAGGGGAGACAAACTGGAACATAGGAACTCAGATTTGTGACCTCAGTGGGTCACTTTGTGCCTAAACTGGGATTTTGATCATCATTCTGATAATCAGTGGAGATTTGCTTTTGGCTAACAGCCCATATATGAAAATTTTCTAAGTTTATCTGTGTCTTAACCAGTCAGAATCATTCGACCTGACGTGATGACGTAGTTAGTGACTTGTTAAGAGTGTAATTGCTGTTGTTTTGAGAATGTAAGAGAGCGGCCTACGAACTCCTTGTGAGTGTTGAAGCTGACTTCTGCTGATGAAACTGCGATCTATACTTCAGTAAGATTTTCTTCAGTTGATTGCATCTCTGACTCCTGGTCTTCATTCATCATATCTGGTCCAGGTCTTAACTGTAAATTCCCCTACAAAAGAATGCCACTTGAATCTCTGTTACGCAAATAAATCTATGCATCAGTTTTAGACGAAGATGCTGGCGAGTTCTCTGGGGCCCAAGCTCATCTCAGAGGATCCAAAACACAGTTGAAATCTGTGCTGTGGTCAGATGAGTCCACATTTCAGCTTGTTTTTGGGAAAAACAGACATCAAGTTGTCAGTCCCAAAGATAAAAGGGACCATCCAGACGTTCATCAGCGACAGGTGAAAAAGCAAACATCGGTCATAGTATGTGGGTGCAACAGTGCAAATGGCATGGGATTGTACAGAAACATTTAATGGCATCAATTCACTGTAAAAAGTGAATAGTTGGATCAACTTTAAAAAATTACTTCAGTTGGTAACACCTAAAGAAATTAAGTTTTCTCAACTTAAATTATCATGTTTTATCATGAAAAACATGATAATTTAAGTTGAGAAAACTTAATTTCTTTAGGTGTTACCAATTGAAGTAATTTTAAGTTGATCCAACTGTTCACTTTTTACAGTGAAGATGACATCTTTCTTGTGAAGCAAGACAATGCCAGGCCTCATTCTACACATGCTAAACCAGAGTGGTTTCTAGAAACTGTAAAGGAATGTGCTTGACTGCCAGCCTGCAGTCCAGATCTGTCTCTTGTTGAAAATATGGCCCATCATGAAAAGGAGAATCAGACAACGAAGACCACAACAGACTGTTGAGCAGCGGTCTTGTATCAGGCGAGATTGGGCAAAAATTTCACTTGCAAAACTGCAACAATTAGTATCCTCAATTCGCCAAACTATTAAAAAGTGTAATTAAAAGAAAAGGTGATGTGACATAGAGGCACAGTCGCGTTAGACTTCCGCACAGTGTTGCCAAGTCCATGGTTCGGCTCTCCAACACCCCCAAAACACCCCCCAGATGTACAAATTCAGTGTAGAATTGGGCCGCCCGATGGAGAAAATCGCATTGAGCTATTTTTGGGCTACTTTTGACTGGTCATTGGGCTACTTTTGTTGCTTCCGCACTGTCCGTCATTACATTAGCTAGATTAGGCTATGCATTTATTTATTTATGAAGAGAAAGCTGAACACTGTGGGTTACTTTTCAGGTTTCATCATGAATGTTTGTCCAATAAATAGCAATAAACTTTGTGCTTTGTGACTTTTAATGTGAAACAAAGTCTCATCTTTCAAATTCTGTCCACTTTATCACAAAATTCAAACAATAAATGCCGTTTTGGTCCTCTTTAATGTAACGCGAGAGATCAAGCTCCTCAGTTCAAGTGAAGCTGTGCGCGAGTGAATGCGATCATCACCTCCTCTTTACTACGTTACAGAACGAAATAAACATCAATGAACATCAGAAAATATACTGAAGGATACCGTCCATTTTACCGAAATCCATGTCATGTATCTATGTCGCGCAATCAGTGTTTCAAACACAGAAAGATGTCAATAAAACAGCTTGTAAACAATGCCACTTACTGTACCTCAGAAAAGCCATTCGTTGACCATTAACTTAATAGTCAGCAAGAGCGCACTCGCTACAAAGTGGTCAGGATTGAGAATTACAGTTACAATTCACTGCTAAAAAAAATCCGTCAATGAAAATGTTTCGGTTAAAGCGACCTCTGCACAGTGGTAAACATGCCTCTGCTCTGTCATAACTTTTTTGGAGTGTGTTGCAGTCATCAAAATCTAAATTTGCTTATAGGTCCTATTCACAAAATAAGTTGGTCAGTAAAAACTTTGAAAATCTTTTCTTTGTACTTTTATCAATTAAATAAAGGTTAATGAGAATGAGCAAATCACAGATTCTTGATTGTATTGCGTTTTACAAAATGTCCCAACTTTTCTGGATTTGGGTTTGTAGATTAAAAGGAAACTTTGATTATCTGGTTGTTGTGATGTTGATTGCCATGTACATCTTTACAACAGGTCCACCTGTGGTTCCTCCCCATGAGGTGTGTTGGTTAAACTGGACACTACAAAATGTTACTTTTATCCGAAAATATGTAAATGTTTTTGTGATAACAGCTTTTTTTTTTCAAAGCAGGCCCGTGTTGATGTTCATGTGTATGACTGTGTGTCCGCTGAACCACAGTATGCCCAGGTGAATAAGAAACGCAAGCAGAATGAGGATGGTTTACACTACGCAGACGTTCAAGTCCTACAGTCTGAAAATGCGACCAGCAGGGGAAAACTGAGACAGACTCCAAACTGCCACAACACAGAGTATGCAACAATAGACTTCACAACAACTACTGCAAATACACAGACCTCAGCTAAACCTGCAGATATATTCATCCCACCTGGAGAACTACAGAGACCATATACGAGGTTTTCCCATAAGAAAAATGTCCACTCAAAGCGAGCAGTTATGGCGTGAACAAAAAAAGCAAACAAACAAAAAAATGAGCAAACATTTCTTCTCTTTAATTTTTGTACAGTTTATCCTATTGTGCCATTGAACAAGGCATTTAAGTGTGCAATTAATATTCTCTACGTCATGATGGATAAAAGCCTTTAATTTCAAAAGCACGTGGTTGTTTGCTTAAAATGTATAGCCTATTTTATTGTTTCTACAAATCAAAATGTATGTCTAACATTCATTATACATGTACATCAAATTGGTGTATAAATAGACAGTTTTATTCTATTATTAATAGTGTCTTCCTGGTTTACCATATAATTTTCGACTAAAGTCTTGTCCATACAGTTTATTCTGACTATGACCTGCCTATACTTTGTCTGGAAGGGGTTGTATGATGTATAGTTGTTTTGTTCCAGACAAAGTTCCCTTTAATTTCCTACTTCTTACCTCAAAGCATTGTAGTCAATCACATGTCAGGGTTAAATGGAAACAAAACAAGATTGTGCCATGACTCACCAAGACAGTTTCAGTCATACTGTATATAGCCATACTGTACATAGATTCCTCATTAGTGTCTGTGTCAATGTGCCGCTATACATAAGCCGTCTTTGGGAATTTAAATCTCTGTGGTTTTTATAACCAGAAGCTGTTGTGGCTTTTTTGATTCTTAGGCTGTATCCGAAATCGCATTTTCTGAATTCTTTCAATTCTTGAAGTAATTACTTCATGACCACTTAAAAGTATGTTCTATATAGTATGAGTGTGTGTATAGTAATGTAATCTATAGACATACTAAATTCGCCATGCTGTCATTATCATGTGACCAGTGTCAGTTGTGTCGCTTCACTGCATGCCATTCATAAATCCTCTCCTGTGGCTTCTGGAGATAATAAAGAGCCCATCGTACTATACACACTTCAGAATTACGCCGGAAGTAGTAGGTCATCCGGGTTCTTTTTGCCTACTTTTTTATAAGTACTGTGTGTTCAGACATACTTCTTTTGTCACATAGATAGGCTACTGTTTTTCGGCTACTATCTAGTAGGGAAGTATGCAATTTCGAATGCAGGCTTACTGTGAGTGACGACACATTGACCATTTCAAGATGGCGGGCCTGCCGACGTACTGGAGCTGGCGATTGTGGAATCTATGTATAAATATCTGGTTTCAGCAAGATGTTGCCATCTTGGAAATGACATCATGGCCCCATTGAAGATGGTGTTTATCAGTCTGTTCCAACTTTACAAGTTGAAATGTCCAACCTTCAGTGCAGTTATTTTCAAATAGGGGGTGGAAATTTTGATTTCCAAGTTGTCAAAATCACAGCATTACAGTGTCTACCACCAGCAAGGGCTAATTGGATCATGCTTATGAATGACATTCATAAGTTCTTTGTACATATTACGTCTCTGTAAAATATCTATTTCCCATAGAATATGAACACGCCAGGCCTTCAGTTAGGCTATAGCATATTATATAGCATTTTATTGCATGTCTTACCATGTCACTCACTCAAATGGCACATAGAGCTGCTCAGATTGTAGTTCAAAAACCTGGAAGAAAAATCAGAGCCATGGGTAGCCTCTGTTAAATGGTTGGTTATGGTATGACGACTATATGTTATTTATGTTGTAAAACGATACAAATCTCTTCAAGTAAGGTTGTAAGCTGATTGCACTCATCCCTTACGAAAATTAACCATGGTTTTACTACAAATAAAACCAAAAAAACATGTTTATTATAGTTAAACCATGGTAACTACAAATTTGTGCAAATTAGATTGCAAATTAGATTACAAATTAGATTGCAACCAAAACAGGTAATTCTTGAGGTAACATGAGGAATTCAATGTTCAGTATTTAATATTCAGTCACAATATTCAATACTGATTGAATCTGTATGTTATGTTTTCCTAATGGACTCCAAACAGTGAGTAAAATTACTCAAATCTGCCTTCAAGTTTGAATGACTTTCTTTGAAATGCAAATAGATTGGCTCATTAAATAGGAAGTTATGCCCTCTGTTGGTCAAAGATAACAGAACACTGATTTTCTTGACAACTGAGTTTAGTTCTCTTTTGTGCCAACTGCCATTCGAACTTTAAATGTTGAGAAGATATGAATATATCTAATATATCTAGATATTAATATATCTATATAATATAGTAGAGGTGGATATGTAGTCTATGCATATGTACATGGGAATGTTATTGTTTTACTTTTATTTTTTATGTTGTTATGTTCATGTTGTGTTGGTGTCCTTGTGTGTGGTGTATAGTGAAGCCAAAGACAAATTTCCACTTGTGGACAATAAATGAACTAAACTAAACTAAACTGAACTAAACTAAACTGATTTTGTTATAGTATGAGAACCTTTGAGGAAAATCTTTACTCACTACTTTACTGTCACATAATCTACAACTAATAAAGAATGAATCAGTGAGCTAAAGGTTCTTAATTAGCTTATCAATATATTGCGTTATCTAACAGCTAAGGATAAGGGCCCCATCTAGCTATAAAAACGTTAACTGATTAACATAAACATATAACAAACAACCTGTGGTGATTTTCATTTTCTGTCCTTTTTAATTAAGCTTCATTCAGGAATTAATTAATCAAATTAAATTGTGAAGTTTTTATTAATTCTTAATAAAAGGAAATAATAGTTATTCTGACTATATATATATACACACAGTACAGTACAGGTCAAAAGTTTGGAAACATTACTTTTTTTTTATTTTTGAAAGAAGTCTCTAATGCTTATCAAGGCTGCGTTTATTTGATCAAAAAAACAGTAATATTGTGAAATATTATTACAACTTAAAATAATAGTTTTCTATTTGAATATACTTTAAAAAATAATTTATTCCTGTGATGCAAAGCTGAATTTTCAGCATCATTACTCCAGTCTTCAGTGTGACATCCAGTCTATCACATGATCCTTTACAAATCATTTCTAATATTCTGATTTATTATGAGTGTTGGAAACAGTTCTGCTGCCTAATATATTTGATGAATAAAAGGTTAAAAGGAACTGCATTTATTAAAAATAAAAATATTTTTTTTCTAATAATATAAATCGTCTTTACTATCACTTTTTATCAATTTAACACATCCTTGCTGAATAAAAGTATTGATTTATTTTTAAAAAAGAAAAAATGACTGACCCCAAATTACTGACCAGTAGTGTATATTTTTGTTACAAAAGATTTCTATTTTTTTTTTAAATTGCTTTTTTTATTATTTTTTTTATTTGTATTTTTTTACTTTTTATTCATCAAAGTATCCTAAAAAAGTATCACAGGTTATGAAAAAATATTAAGCAGCAGAACTGTTTCCAACTTTGATAATGAATCATCATATTAGAATGATTTCTAAAGGATCATGTGATAGACTGGAGTAATGATCCTGAAAATTCAGCTTTGCATCACAGAAATAAATGATAATTTAAAGTATAATAAATTGAAATTATAAAAATTATTTTAAATTGCAATAATATATCACAATATTACCTTTTTTTCTGTATTTTTGATCAAATAAATGCAGGCTTGATGAGCAGAAGAAACTTCTTTCAAAAACATTAAAAATAGTAATGTTTCCAAACTTTTGACCTGTACTATTATTTATTATCAATCAAAATGGAACACTGTAGATTTGGCGTAATAAAATGTGTTTTTCAAAAAAACATTGAAAGTATTGCCATTAAAATAGTCCAATAGATATGAGCCTAAGTCCATGCAATAGCCAATGGCAACACGCTTTACAGCTGCACGAATGACGGAAGTCGTCACTGTTTGTCAATAGCAAATATTCTGACGATTAAGTATTTTGTATTTTAATTTTTTTTAAACTCTCTGCGTTAAATGTATGATATAGTTTAATTAAATTTAAGATGGTTTAGTGGGTAGCCAGTTTGCACTGGTAATCCGCTCATCAGTCTGGAGTGTCGCCGGAAATGACTTTTACTGGTTTAAAGAGATCACATCCGACCCGTGCATCATGGAGATGAATCGGCGAGTATTAGTGATTTAACAGCACACTCTCGCCGCCGGAGACGTGATTTTGCGGGGACTGACCTTCGTGAGGAGGGACGCAATACAGGTACTGCTTTGTTAAACATGTCTGCCTCGCTCTTGACTCATTTGTATTCGTTTCGGGGGCCTTTAAAAGCCTGATGTGCACGAGTAGCCTGTTCATTGACGTCATTATGCATAGCACCTACAAATAAATAAAAACTAGTTTGGATGTAATTATGAATAGTTTCTCTTGAATTATGTGCAAAAGGCGATCTAGTAACGTGTTTAATTAGTGTGATGATATTTTCGATGAAACCATCTTTGTTTCATTTAATTATTCCGAAAAAAATGTTTCAGCTGGTAGGTTTAATAACACACTTTAATGTGTATGAAGTGAAATGTATGTGCACGTGTAGACAGGTCAGTGTTCATAAATGTGCGGTTACTCGTATAGTTTCGGACGAAGAAATTGCTATAGTAGAACAGCTGAAAGTGGCGTCTGATAGGTTCCTGTATTTATTGACCACTAAATATATCATGATAGAAGCATGTTTACAAAATAAAATAACTGGAGATAAGATAACACAACACAGGGGAACCATTTTAGAATTTAGTTTCATTAAAATAATGTAAACTGCTAGTACCATGTATATTGTTTGCATTATATGTTTAATGGTAGTGGTATATGGTACAGTGTAGGCTGTGGTAGTATTGTCATCTCATGTATCATGTAAACATCATGGTATATAAATATGCTTATTATTCTGTGCCTTAGTATCCCTGTTTGAGATCTTACATTGAGAAATTAAGTAAATACCATGGTATGTACAGTAACGGTCAAAAGTTTGGAAACATTACTATTATTAATGTTTTTGAAAGAAGTCTCTTATGCTCATCAAGCCTGCATTTATTTGATCAAAAATACAGAAAAAAACTGTGAAATATTATTACTATTTAAAATAATGGTTTTCTATTTTAATATGCTTTAAAATATCATTTATTTCTGTGACGCAAAGCTCAATTTTCATCAGCCATTACTCCAGTCTTCAGTGTCACATGATCCTTCAGAATGTTGATTTATTATCAATGCTGGAAACAGTTGTGCTGCTTTTTTTATTTAAAGATTCTTTCTTCTGAAGGATCATGTGACACTGAAAACTGGAGAAAATTCAGCTTTGCATCACAGAAATAAACTATATTTCACAGTATATTAAAATAGAAAACCATTATTATAAATTGTAATAATATTTCTCAATATCTCTGTTTTTTTCCTGCATTTTTGATCAAATAAATGCAGGCCTGATGAGCATACTTCTTTCAAAAACAGTAATGTTACCAAACTTTAGACTGGTACTGTAAATATGGTAGTATTGGTAAGACCAAAGAATGGACACAATAGTAATACTAATTCTACCATATTTAATTAATTTAATGTCTAATGACTTAATCTGTTACCTCATCTCATCCCATCAGTTCCTTGAGAGATGTTGTCCAATCTTCTGGCTGAGCAGAAAGGGGCAGAGCAGGTGCCCGCGTCTGCGGCTGGTCCGTGCCATCGTGCTCCTCAGTCTTCGCTGTATCAGGAGCAGCTGGCCAAAGGATGCAGAGAAACCAGCAGGGAGGAGAGTGAATCTGGTGACAGACCACAGCCCTCAGACTTTGAGAAAGGAATGAATGAAGGAGCTTTGAGACAGATGACGTTTGATCCGAAAAGTAGTAACTTTGGAGTCAATCCTAGTGCGATTTGCATACACATGTGTACTCAGCAAGGTAATGTAGAATATATGTGGTAAAACCCTATGGGTAAAACCTGCAATGTTCCCTCTAAGTTTTGTTTCTACTGAGCAAATTCTATTTCTACAGAAACCCATTTGCTACCTGAGCAGAAACACTGTGTCATTTTTGTTAAAAAGTCTCTTATGCTCACCAAGGCTGGGTTTATTTGATTAAAAATACAGCAAAAAGGGTAATTGTGAAATATTACAATTTAATTTATTTTTTAATTTGATTTATTTCTGTGAAGGCAAAGCTAAATTTTCAGCTGTTACTCCAGCCTTCAGTGTCACATGATCCTTTAGAAATCAGTGGTGCTGCTTAATATTTCTGTGGAAACTGATGCATTTTTTTCACGATTCATTGATGAAGTGCGTAAATGTCTTTATTGTCACTTTTTATCAATTTAATGCATTTGTTCTGAATCAAAGTATTAATTTCTTTAAAAAAATTGTACTTACCCCAAACTTTTGAATTTTAGTGCATAAATATGCCAGAATTATAGTTATTGAATCGTAGGATTCGAGGCTACACGTTTAAGTTCACGAGGCTCAAGTTTTTAAGTAACTTTTGTCAAGATTTATGTTATTTTTTGTTATATTAATCCTGTTATAACAAAATATATCACTTAGACTAATATAAATACTTACAATAATATAATACCTTTTTATGAAATCTCTAGCTAACTATGTTTTTGTCCCCGGTTTTTTTTTTTTTTTTTTTGGTGCTGTACAGGAGTAACTTCAGAAGTGTGCACGCATTTGTCTTAGTCGTAACATTGCAGATGTGTAATGTGAAAGACTTGGTTCCAAAGGAATCACTACAATGTTTTGGTACTTCTATGAGTGGAGATATTGCTTTTACGAAGCACAGGTTTTGATCAACATCTCTTTTGCAGAGGGCAAGTTCAGGGATCCACGACCAGTAGGGCCATCAGGAGAGCAGCTTGGAGTTCTGGAACGAATTCTTGTGTCCCATCAAACTGAGATGAAACGTCTGCTGACTGATACCTTCGGATCTCTGACCCAACGTCTCGAGGCAGTGGAGAGGAGGATGGACCAGTTGTGTTCACAAAGCAGTGCACATACATGCAGTTTAGCTCAGCTGCACAGTAAAGTTGGCCAGCTGGGTAGAGACTTGTCCTTTCGCTGTCCAAATACAATTTCATCAAATTACAGTTTTGGTAAATGTTTGTTTATGTTTGCATACTGATATGCTTAAATTAATAATGATATAATTTGGCTATAATTTTTGTTTTCTTCATACTGTACATAACCCAAGAAATACTGGAATGTTTTCTTTCCTGTGTTGACATTTTCGAAATTGGGATGAGACATATTAAAGGGTTTGTACCTTTTTAAATGGCCAATAGCATTTAGTTTGTTACATCCTCAGGCCATGATTTGCTATTTCTAGTCATGGTCAGGTGGGGTTAGATTCTCGTACTGGAGAACTTTTTATTGGGCAAAAATTGGATATGCCACTGAGTGCATCATTATTATGGTCAGTTTTTCTGAACATTTTTCCAGGAAGTGTATGCTAAAATATCAAATGTTAGTACTCTAGAATGTTTATGACCTCAAAGCTATGCAAAGATATCGATAACATCTTGATTAGACTTAAATTATTGTGTGTTTGCAGGTGAAGACGCAGAAGTGCCAAAAGACAACAAAGGAACCATCCCAAATGTCTCCTCTTCTGGGCCACAGTCTCTTTATAGATCACCTGAATCAAAAAAGGACCCTGTGTGTTCATGGGCAATGTCAACTCTCGCTCATAAGCCTGAGGACCTAAGCTGTCAGGGTCTAGGTAGGAATTTCAGTGGCTCCAATTCGTCATGTGGAAACCTAAAAACGTGTTCTTCTGGACAAACTGACAATTGTTTGCAGGGTAACTATTCACCTGATTCAGATTTTGAAGACCTGGAAATGGAGCTGGAAGCTGAGAAGGACAGAGTCGCCTTAAGCTTATTGGTCGATTCTGTGCTCAGCTGCTCAGATGACAATGACAGCCGAGGACTTTCTTGTAAACAGGAAGCCCTGTCCTCTGATAGTGTGGGGAATAATAAATCTGGTCAGAAGGAGGAAGACATCTTGAAAAATCAGCGTTTACATGTTCCTGAACACCCCCGGGTGCCTTCCGTTCAGTTTTTCAAATCTTCAGCTCCTAGTGGCGCAAAGTCATACTCAAATACAGATCTTCTTTTTTCGTTTGCAAAAGAAATAAATCCAAAGCCCCCTGGGAAACCAGCGGCATTGACAAATTCCAGTAATGACGAGAGTGGAAATAGTCAGCAGCAGTCCTTAAGTCAGATTACCTTCCCTTTCTCCAGTAAGCCGCTTGGAGCACTACCCAACCCTGATAAACCCAAGGGCTCTTCAGTTCTCTTTCAGACTTCTAACAAGAAAGAAAATGTAATCTTGCACAAGATTGAAATGAATGGTGTTTTTACCACTACCTCATTGAGTAATAGTACTTCAGTCTTGGATCACATCCCAACGTCAAGGGATGTAGATGGACTGACAGGGACAAATGCTGCAGATTCTGTAGAGAGCACAAAGATAAGTAGTAAAGAACAAAGCATTGATTGTCAGTTATCATACTCAAAGGATAGCCCTTTAAATATCTCTTTTCAAGGGTCATCAATCCTGCCATACTGTAAACTTGCTTTACCAAACCAATTGGTAAAAAATGTAGGTGACCAAAAGCCACTAGGTTCGCTTTTGACATTTCATCAAGCACACTCCAGTTCCCATCTCTCAGGCCCAAGAAATGGGTCCTCCAAACCATTAGTAGACAGTGACACTAACAAACTGTTGGATCAGCTCTCGAACACTGCCCACCGCTTGGTATCCAGCAGCTGTTCCTCAAACGACTTGGACAGATGGACTGGTTACAGCAGAACTGGATCCAAGCTCAAACTCTGCGGTGGAAAGAAACATGACCTTCCTGGATTTCCCTCTCTTAAAGTTGGAGAAACCTGTTCTTTGTCCTTTCTCGAGCAGGGAGGAGAGATATCCAAAAATTGGCAGCCGGTACTTGAGGACTCAATACCTCCTGTCTCTCCTTGGTTATCTGGTACACCAGCATGTCCTTCAAATGCTTTACCGATCAACCCGGATAAAGACTCTGCATTTTGTCCTGGCTTAGCTCAACTTTTTCGGCCTACTACTCCGCCTTTGTCTACTTTAAGCAAGGGGAGTTTCTCTGGGGCAGGTGTTAGTACCATCCTGGCTTTATCTTCTCCAACATCCTTCAGACTGTGGTTTCGACACAGAAGGCTCAACTTTCCTCTTATGCAGTTGTCACGTCCTAGTACCCATGCAGTTGTGTGTCGGATTTTGGGGCGGTGCAAGTTTCATCCTTTTCGACCTCTGGTTGACTTCACAGCCCCACCAGGCGTAGACAACGATCACCAGTAAGTTAAAACTATTGAAGTTGAAAGTTTTTTGCATGTTTTGATGGCAAGGAAGTTTGATTTACATAATCAGAAATGATTGTCAGTTTTGACCTGCATGCTGCTTGCACTTACAATTTTACCAGTTTTTATCTAATTTTTTGTTGTTGTTGATAGCTATACACGACGATCCAGTCAAGAAGCTACACCCAGCAGGAAAAGAGCTTCAGCACGGTGGGCATATCCCCCTGCATCTCTTGCCATTTAGCTGACCTAATCATTGAAATCTTTTAATCAGTCTTTGCTTGCCAGTTATGGTTCAGGTTAACGGTGAAGTGCATAATTTGTGCACAACTAGCAACACAAAAGCTTTCCAAACCTGTAGAAGTCTACAGTGATGTATCTTTATTATGTTTCTGTCTTATTTTATTCAAAACCATTTTATGTTATCTGTGGGCTTCCCGTGTTTGAAATGCAACCGTGAACAGGGATGACACTGATTCCCTCTTCATTGTTGCCCTGTTGATTCATTCCTTGCACCTTATGAGTGGGTAAAGTTGCACCAGATCTTCTTCTACAAACTTTGCTGCATTTTTGCTACATACATGAATGACAAGGTTGTCCAGCTTAGGTGTGTTTGATCTATCCAGCTACTTTTCTAAATGATTAAATGCACAATTTTCACCCAGCAACCCTTGAAACGGGTAGAAAAAACAAAACATAAGAGTTAAGACCGAGCCAAATGTACAGACAAAGAAATAGAAACTTGAGGCTGGGCTCTTTTGGGGTTGGCTAGTAAGCAACCACCCACAACATCCTACGGACTGCATAGCAACACCCTGGCATCCAGCCAGAACACCTTGTCCTAACCAGATGCAATGCGAAAAGATTTGAGCGACAAACAATTTGTATGTCCACAACAGACCAATTGCTTTTATCAACAAGATGTGACAAAATTAATCACAAATCAGTCAATCAGAAGAGCATTTGGGCTCTCTCTTTCTCTCTGCAAGCCCACTGCTGTCTCACACTCCCAATGAAATAGATAACTAGATAATCAAATTAATAATCAAATAATTTCACTATTTTAAATACATACTCTTTGTCATGAAATTAGGGATATACCATATGAACAATTTGGCCGATACTGATAATTATTTGCATTTGAAAGCCGACAACCGATATATTGGCCGATAAATCTAAATTTTATATAATTTGAGAGCTTGATATCAAATAATGGTCTCACCATTAAAATCCATGTCCCAAGCACACAATTATAATGTTCTCATTATAATTTTATGTAGCCTATATGACAAACTTGCGCTGCACATGTTGCGCTTAACTGTATTTTCATTTTTTTGAAGTGATTTCAATCATATTTCAAGCAATTTAAAACCATCATAGGGAACAGCGCACATCTGAAGTGTCTCAGCTGAAGGAATCATCTTCAAAACATTTTTGTCACATCTGGTTAGGACACAGCAGATGCATAGCAACGCCCTGCCAACCACCCAGAACACCCTAGTATTATGACAGCTGGAATCTAGTTACGTTTTTCTATTTGGTTCGGTGCTGCTAGTAGTGCAGAAATTACTCACTTCACCTTAAGTAATGTGTCTATAAAGCAATAAAATAGTTCATTCTATTATCATATTTAAAGCATGAAGCCAGACCAATTTTACAAACCACAGCTAAGCTGATCATTTAATCATGTAGATGTTGACTGATGTTATATTAGCAATCACCTGGTATTCTCTGAAATGCTTGCTTCTTTCACTGTGTGTAGGAAGGCCATCTCATCTTCATCAGTGTGTCATCTGTCAAAAATTCGTCTCACACCAGAAAGGAGTCTGGATCACCCCTCATGGCACAACATCAGCCCCAAGTCTGTGCGATTGGATGGATCCGCTACTGAATCTGTGCCTAGTTTTGCTATTGTCAGTGCAAATGTCAAATACCCTGGTTTGCATAGTCGGGGAGCATCTAGAGAAATCAAACAGGTATTATATTATCTCTTCTAGAATTTGAACAAATTATTTAAAAAAGTAAAAATGCAAGTTGGCAAATATACTCACCGGCCACTTTATTAGGTACACCTTGCTAGTACAGGTTTAAACCCCTTTTGCCTTCAGAACTGCCTTAATTCTTCGTGGCATAGATTCAGCAAAGTGCTGGAAACATTCCTCAGAGATTTTAGTCCATATGGACCCTTTTCACAGATTGATGACGCGTTTAACGGTCTTCAGCATCGTAAATTCTGCAATTTTTAAAATATTTTTATTTTTTATTATGTACATTTATAACTCTATACTTTGTATTATATTATATTACTTTTCCCTTTAATTACAAAAAATAGTTAATGCTGCTGTGAGGGTGTTTCTAATATTTTCTTTCTATAATCTTTCTCTCTTCTGACTGCCGTTATTAATCTCTCTCTATTTTTTTCCCCCTCTTTTGAAATTTGTGAAAACACTATTGCAGAGATTTTCTTTTGCTATTTGACCAAATGGGAACACGAAAAATATATTTAATGTAGTCTCTCATTCACCACTATAAAAGTTTACCCAACTATGATGACTTCCGCTTCTGAGAAACCCGGAAATGTGAAAAGGGTCTATTGACATGATAGCATATCGCAGTTGCTTCAGATTTATCAGCTGCACATCCATGATGCGAAACTAGATCTTCAGTTTCTGAAATACTCAAACACTGGCACCAACAACCATGCCTCGTTCAAAGTCATTTAAATCACCTTTCTTCTCAATTCTGATGCTAAGTTTGAACTTAAGCAGATCGTCTTGACCATGCCTAAATGCATTGAGTTGCTGCCATATGATTGGCTGATTAGATATTTGTGTTAACGAGCAGTTGAACAGGTGTACCTAATAAAGTGGCATGTGAGTTTATTTTTGGATACAGACATTGCTGAACTGAAAGAGTTAGGTTTTGTTTCCTCAAGGCTTGACATTATTTTCTCTTGTAGGTGGGACTCTACGATACTAATGCTGAAGCTCAAGCAGGTCAACGTTCCAAAAGGGTCTCCCAAATTCGTATTCGTAAGACAGTTCCCAAACCAGATAACAACCTTACTCCAATGGGACTCCCCAAACCAAAGAGGTGAGCATTCAACTCGTTTGGTCTTTATAATATGATGATGTGGAATCTAAATAGAACTGTCCAATATGTAAATATTTATCAGCATTTTGACTATTTTCTTCATATCTTTTATTCTGTGTATTAGCTTTGATATAAGTATTGTTGTTTTTGTTTTTTTTAATAATTTATTAGTATTTTATTCAGAGGAACTCATTTCGACCGAGCAGCCTTTGCAAAAAGCATGCAAAAAGTAAAATGCAGTAAAATAAATACGTAAAGCCTGTTAAATAATAATAATGTGTTAACAGTAATAATGTAGCAATATGTGCATACTTATATTTTTACTAAAACATTTTAAGGCATGTACAATTTTAAACACAGACTTCAATGAACATTTTTGTGTGATGATGGCAAACAAATCTGAAATCTTGAAAGTTAATCCAACTTTCCAAATTTTATCAGCAGTGTTGCTACCTAAATCTTTCATATTTGCGCCACAACACAAGAAGCATATGCAAAATTGGTCTTTATGAAACTTTGTCAGTCCTTAATATGGTTTTGTTCACACGCAGTTCAGTTATTTACGAGAGCGACAAACACATTCAATAACCGAACTCGCAAATTCTCAGACTCGCAACTGCATTCTCAGAACAGGACTGGACAACTAGTTGTCTGTCATCATGTCATATTGTGCGAGAGAGCTGAGAGAGCAGTGCTGCACAATTGTGTGTTTTCTGTGTGTTGTGGTTTTTGTAACTTACAGTGACGGTGTCACTAGGCGCGTTTCCATTACAGATTTGCGCAAAACTTTTGCGTTTTTTTTTTTTTTTTTTTTTTTTTTTTTTTAATATCGATAAAAAACTATTGCGAAATGACCGCGTTTCCATTAACCGATGTTATGCAACTACAGCGTCATTTTTGTCCTCTCGCGATAAGTCATTCCAAAAACCATGGCAACGGACGTTGGTAGGTTTATATATATCACAGCCACGTACCGCACTAGACATTATTATTATTATTAATGGAAGGAAACGTAGGCTTGTTATCCAAGCATTAATGGCAAGGAAAGACCCACTTACAGCACATATGAGGTGTTTCTCACTCATTTCTGCTCCGAGGTCTTGATTGTGGCACCTCTATGAGGTTTAGAATCCAGTATTTCTGTAATTCTTGTCTTTTATGTATTTAATAAATAACACTGTCTCGTATTCTGTCCAAACACACCGCGCCTTCTAAGTCAGGTGACCTGTAAATGCGCAAAAACTGTTTCCATTGCAGTTTTGCGAAATATTCCTTTTTCGAATGCCTGAAAAACCACCTCATGCGAGCGTGAAAACTTTTTTGCGATATTGACGTGTTTCCATTGAGCGTATTTCCAATTCGCAATTTCAATTTGCGCAATTTGAAGGGTAATGGAAACGCGGCTACTGTCATATTAAGGTTTTACATCCAGTCACTGTTCTCTGGTGCAGTTTTGTGTTCTATACGCACGACTCAAAATCTCAGATTTCCACACAGATATAAAAGCTGTTGTCGGTTAATAAAGATTTGACTGAACTCGCAGATCGATTGGACTATTGATGTATTAAAAGTGATCAGGCTTTTCAGTTTTATGGATGTCGCCATCTTTGATATTACTTTGGTCACTGTCACTATTGTTACTGGTAAGAGAATACAGGCTTGACTCCCATTGCACGTTCATTCAGACCGAATTCTTG
The DNA here is from genome assembly GCF_949319135.1 of Squalius cephalus. Lineage (NCBI taxonomy): Eukaryota > Metazoa > Chordata > Actinopteri > Cypriniformes > Leuciscidae > Squalius > Squalius cephalus. Next base: position 10,284,728 of record NC_137126.1, read on the forward strand.
ATGCTAGTGTAAGTTACTGTTTGAATGGGACATTTCGAGACCAGCTGTAAGTAAATATGGTTGTCAATCCCAAAAACTGACCGTGTGAATGTAGCCTTAATGGACAAATTAAAAGTGCTTAAATATCATTGTGATATTCATAGTAGTATAGTAGTCAAGACCTCCTAAATCGAGACCAAGTCAAGACCTGTGTGTGTTGAGACCCAGACTTTGAGGGGTTGAGACCAAGACCATTTTGTGTTAAGACTAAGGCTGTGAAATCGCTCCCTAAACCCTCATTCACTATTCCCTAAATTAGTCCACTAATATAGTTCACTTGAGGGAGTAAATGAAAACGAGTGAGTAAATTCAGACACTCAGTGCGCCGCATAGTTTGTTCTTGCTGTTTAATAATTATTTGAAACTTGGCAAACTGGCAGCTCCAGTAGTAATGAAAATATTACTCTTGAACTCTCTCATGGAAATTATGTATAAACCTTAATTAAACAATTTAATAATTAATGAATACAAATTCATCTAAAAGATCTACATTATCTGCCTGAGAAATGTCTTATATTTAATACGTAAATACAATTAGAATAATAAGACACTGTATAAAATGAAATCACTAACAACTTAGTCTGAGACAGAGACAAGACCGAGTACAAATGCGGTTAATAAAACATTGATTATATATCATTAATATTTTTCAATGACCAGCTGATTGCTGTGTTTGTGTCCCATAAGGCTGAAGAAAAAGGAATTCAGTTTGGAGGAGATTTATACCAATAAGAATTACAAGTCTCCATTACCCAACAGGTTTGTTCTCGCAATTTTTATATTTATTTGGACTCTTTTGTGTTTTTCTGGAAATCGATTTCTGATTGTTCTATTCATTTACACAGAAGTCTGGAGACGATATTTGAAGAACCGAAAGAGAAGAACGGCTCTCTGATCTGCATTGGTCATCAGAAACGAAAGCGAGTTCTAGACTTCCCAGATTTCACGCTGCCTCGGAAACGCAAGGCTAAAACTAACCTGGGTCCGCTGCGTGCGAAGGGGCCGCGAGGAAGGGCACGTAGGGGCAGACAGGATGACGCTGATCTTGACGTAATGCTAATCGAGAGACTCACGGAACTGGAAGACTATTTTTCTCGCCAAGGCCTGGAGGTTTAAATTCTGATTTTCACAAATCTATTCCCAATAAGTTACCAAATAATGTTGGTTTTAATATTATTGCCAGGGCATGGAAAGAATTGGAGCTTCACACGGTGTTGTACATGAAACGATTAGCAATAGATGGGAATTTTCTTGTAGCATTTACAGTTGAGACTTCAAAGGTATTAAGTGCACTGACCCAAAATATATTTGAATAATGAGTGAGTGTGTGTGTGTGTGTGTGTCTGTGTGTAAATACAAGCACATTATAGTAAACCTTCACTTCAGCACTTTCCGTTTCCTCACAATGTGACTGCTGCAACTTGGTTGTGTTTCTCTTGCATTTGCGACATGTGGCTAACCAACATGTTCCTTATTGTCATTTTCTTGCAAAAAAATGAGTGTGGGAATGGTTTATGCCCTTCATGGTCTCAGAAACAAGGCCTGCCTAGACTACTTGGGGCCCATGAAATTGGCAGCTTAGATTTAATTGTATTACATTTTTCCTTCTGGACCGCTTTCTCTGTCCAGATGAAATTCTGAGGGATTTGCTGCCAAAAATCAAGACTACATACTATTTACCAGGCACAGTGCTGTGATGACTATAATCTTGTGAGATGTTTTAATGTATTTCACCATAGAAATATTAAACTTTGTGTTTCTGCATTTGGTGTTCTTGCTGGGCTGTCATGAATAAGCCATGGCTTTCCCTCGGCCTTCTCACCTTTAGCTGCTAGACCGTTTAAATAAACTTTTCCGCCAGTTCTTCGGCTGTTTGACGTTGGTTTGAAAGGACTCTCTGAGGAAAACTGAAAATTCTGCCATTTACTCACCCTTCACGATATCCCAAACCTGTTCAACTGAATTCTTTCTTTGAAACGCCAAAAGAAGATTTTGTTTTTGTTTTTGTTTTTTGGCCATAAAATGAAAGTTAATTGAGTTCAATGTTGTTTTGAACCCTTATTAGCAGCATTCTTCAACATTCTGTGTTCCAACAGAAGAAAGTCGTGCAGGTTTGGAACGGCATGAGGGCGAGGATTTCATTTCTGCGAATATTTTAGTCCCTTTTTCATTTATCCCATATATTATAGCCAAGAGAACAAGCTGTCACCTCAAAAACAGGGTAGACAAGCCTTTGCTTTGTGACAAAAACCCCATTGCTCCAATGTTAACTGTGAAAACACTTTTATTTGTCTCAAACTTTTGGATTACACTTATCCAAAACAAAGCCAAGTTGTGAAATGTACTACTTGTTTGTCGTGAATATATGCTTCTTATTTGCAGACTTGATATCAAGTTAACATTAGTGAAGCATTTGGTGAAACCCATCTTTCATTTACTGGATGTTATATGCAGTTAATAAAGTGGTGATTTGGCTAGATTGGACCCATTTTAGTTTTATCATTCCATTGTGTGATATACTGCCACAACTTTTCTTCTTTTTTTTTTGAGGATGAAAGCAAGGCAACATACTTTGTTTTGGTGTGGTGTGTTGTCTCATTTGTAGTGATTTTTAAAATTTATTTTATATATATATTTTTATGAAAAGCTTTTGCAATCAATTGTAATGTAGCTTTGGACCTTATCTGCACTTCACCCCCAAAGAATCTGCGCCTTTGCCTGATGAGCATCTCTGTGCCAGTTTGTGATGTAACCGCATTTCTAAATCAACCTATAGAATTTTATTATCTTTTATGTCTTCCAGGGTTCCCACGGTTCCTTGAAATCCTTGAAAGTTTGTGAATCTTACATTTTTTTTCTTTTTCTTTTTTTTTCAAGGCCCTGGAACGTTCTTGAAAATAAACATACATAGATAGTGCTTGTAGTAAATAAATGCTTAAGGCACACCAACATATACTGAGGAGTTATGTAGAAATAAATAAAATAATCAAATGTAAAATAATAATGTTCTGTTGCAAGTTCACATACTTGATCTCATGTTTTCTCATGGTTTATTGTTGAGCTGTCATGTTGAAATAATCAGTTCCAAGACCATGACACATTTTTTTTTTATTTAATATTTTATTTGATTATTATCATTATTTTGTTTTATAGGATTTACCGAATATTCTTCAGTTTAATGCAAAACATAAATACAACAAATAGAATATCAGATCTCTGTCATATGGCCAAAAATAAATGCAAAAAAAACAAAACTTTTTTGCATACCGGTAGTTGTTTGACAGATGCAAACTGTAACAATGTATCTTACAACCTTGCTCTCACTTGAAATGTGTCCCCACATTAAAGGAGAAGTTCACTTTTAAAATGAAAATTCTGTCATCATATACTCACCCTCATGTTGTTTCAAAGCTGTATGAATTTCTTTCTTCTGCTGAACAGAAAGGAAGATATTTAGAAGAATATCAGTAACCAGACAGTTTTTGGGTCCCAATGACTTCCATAGTATATTTTTTTCCTACTATGGAAGTCATTGGGACCCAAAAACTGTCTGGTTACTGATATTCTTCTAAATATCTTCCTTTCTGTTCAGCATAAGAAAGAAATTCATACAGCTTTGAAACAACATGAGGGTAAGTATATGATGACAGAATTTTCATTTTAAAAGTGAACTTCTCCTTTAAGTCCTTGAATTTGAGGGTATTGGACCTGGAAAGTCATTGAAAGGTCCTTGAATTTGAAGTTAACCAAGGTGTGGGAACCCTGGTCTTTGAAATTTTAGTATTTTTTTCAATTAAAAATAATAATGGGGCTGATGTGTGTTTTGCTCAGTTATGCAGTGCAACTGGCTGTTAGAAATTTTTGTTCAAGATGGATTTTTTTTTTTCATTTGTATTGATATTTTATTTCCATACCATACTTCCTGTGTTACAGATACTGTTACGGTTGTGCCTCTCTTTGAGCCCACCAACAGACCAACACTAAGTATTGCTTGAGTGCTGTCAATCAGTGTGATTTTATATATATTTTATGAATAAAATAGTGTTAACTAAGACTTTCTTAATTATCTTTTTTTGTGATGATGTTGAAAAATAAATACGAAAAATTAATCATAAAAGAAATTTATTTTAACTTTCATTAAACAAAATACATTGTATACATTTATATTTTTCCGATCCCCCAAGCTGATATCACCAAAAAAAAAAAAAATTGTGGATTTATTTATTTATTTTTGTACCTGGTAGTATGACCATACTGTACTTTGTTTTAAATCGATTATTTATTTATTTGATTATTTTTTCGTATTTGTAAAGTACAGTCTGTCAAGGGCTGTGGTAACTAACGCTCAATTCCTGTAGATGGCGTCAGTGCGTCTCGTGAAGGACGAGAACACAGTAGAAATTGTAACTGCATACAAGCATCATGGCCAAAGCCACTTTAAGGCAAGCCGCCAGGGTTAGCAAAAAGCTTGCTAACGCAGTGCTACGCAGGGAAGAAAACCAGGGACCGTTTTTTTCTAATGGATGTCTATGGAGGAGAGGCTTCACTACGCTGAATGAACTGCTTTTAAGGGAAAACGGCTTATCATTTAACGAATCGACGGGCTATCGGCTAATCTTCAACGCGTTTGCTCTTAAACATTCGTTTTGGATTGATCTATTTGTATAGTTTACACCGAAAAAAATGCTGATTTTTAAGAGAAATCACGGGCAATTGCGCGACAGGTAGAAATCAGTTTACGGCACTTCTCATTCATTTCAATGGGATCCGCAAACAGTGACTGACTGTCGCACAAGCCAAGGCTGTAATGTGATTGGTAATCAAGGCACACGTGATCCACTTTGGCCGTTACGCATTCTCCAATGGTAGAGCCACGGACCTTCGTATCTCCCAATAATAAGACCATCTCTGTCATGGCAGCGCTCGTACGGAGAGTGTTTGTAGCCCACCTGGTAGGCGCGAGAAAGAACGGGTAAGTGTATTACGTTATTTTAAGTGTTTGTGAAAGAATGTAAATTACACCACACCTTATTCGGTAAATACAGACACGTGCTGGTTTCAATATCCCAAAAAGTCGCTGATTGGCATACCCGGTCGAGACGGTTAAAGTGACAGACCCTGAGACCCAGCTGATCTCGAGGTTGTGCCAACTTCAGCAGGGCAGCATTAACGCAAGAGCAGGGACATGTTTTTCTTGCCTTAGAATAACCTTTCTATAAAGTTGAATTACTTGGCTTTTACTTCTAGGCCCATTTACTATAATTAATACAAGATCTGCTGACTGCTACATTATGTCTATGCTAGCTGGACGAAGTTCAAGATATTTATTGATCAATTTTCTTCACTACTGTTTTACCAATACTGCCTATTTCTACATGGCGTCATTCTTTAAAGTTGTTCGTACTGAGACCCTCATAAATGTGCATATGGGTTGTGTAGTTTTCGAGTGTTTCCTACCAATTGTGTAATTTGTTTTGTTCAGTTTTCTACAGAACGGTGGCTTTGGTCTGAGATGGGGTCATCAGAGGTTATTCTCCAAAGGTCAGTCTCACTCCACATCTGGGACGTGCAGAGAGATTCTCTGGGGCTCAAATGTAAAAAGAGGGCCTAATATATATATATATATATATATATATATATATATATATATATATATATATATATAATATAATATAATATAATATAATATAATACACACACACACACACACATATATGCTTTGCATCACAGAAATAAATGATATCAAAAAGTATATTAAAATAGAAAACCATTATTTTAAATTGTAATAATTGTTTTCTGTATTTTTGATCAAATGAATGCAGGCTTGATGTGCATAAGGGACTTCTTAAAAATAAAAAAAGTAATCTGTGTGCAAATATTTGACCAGTAGTACTGTACTATTATACTATTGCTGCAAAATTATCAAAAATGATAAAGTCACCATTTCGCGTGTTGTTGTCAGCCTACACTTCACATAATATTTCACATAATATTCACATTTAACAAACTGATAGTTTCATCAAATGGTAAACGTTGTATCAATATAGACTAAATACAAGTGACTTGAATTCTATACTTACCATTAAAGCTACTTTTGGTGCTGGTTTTGTGCAGTGCTTTGTAGTCGATTAACATCCATTAGTTCAACGACGCAGATTCAGATCGCTTCATAAATGTAAATTCATCTGTCCATGTAATTTTCAAACGATTTATTTATAAATGACCGGAAAATGACACCTCCACTTCACATTGTCCAATGAAATTTGAACTTGTTGTGCCAGATGACGATTGGTCGGTGTAGTATACATGACAAACAGGCTTCAATGAATTATGTAATATTTTAAAATATGTGATATGTGGATTTTTAATTGAATCGTTTAAAAAAAAAGTTTAAAAATTGTTTGGTTTATTTTTTTCCTGCCGTCGAGCCATAAATTCACTGAAAGAACCATATTTGGCTCGAGAGCATTGGTTCCCGAGCAGACTGTGGGATACCTACGTTTACACTAGTGCATTTTCATTTTAAAATGCATTACTTTTTCTACGGTTATGCCTGCCGTCCACGCACTACCCCGGAGTTTTAGACCCTCGAAAACGGAGACTGAGTAGTACACCAGAGTGCAGTCTGGACGATGGGGCGGGGTGACGCATTGGGCCACCCCCAATTTAATTGGTTTATTATACAGCAATCTTATTGCCCTAGATTTGGCCGTATTAAAGAAATATTAAATGCTAACACTAATCGTATCTTATTATCGGTTTACCATGGTAATTTTAGTTAAGTTATCTATTGTGTGTTTTATTGTACTTAAGACACAGAATAGATGAAGTTATTGTTTAAAAACGAATGCTTGGTGACAGCACCTCAGTGTACTTCAGGCTAATAGAGCTGTTTTACATTAGCGCGTTATTCACTTGGCTCCGATTCCATCAGGATCGGTGTATCAGCTCAAACTCTGGATTTTACGTCAATTATGATAATTCGCTGTATTAAAGGAAGACATCGGACAACCCCGAATGCAAGCAGCTGATTTTACATTTTCAAGCACAACCGCTTTTTTTTTTTTTTTTTTTTACGAGATTTGTTCTCCAATGCTTGCATTTTTTGGCACAAAGTGCAAATCAAATGTTTAATGGTAAACTCATGTTTCCTTGTTTACCTGGCCAGGGCCTATATTGGTTCTGTATAGGCCTATGTTATAGTTTTTAAAGGTTCCTGTTTTCTAATAGGCTTAAGTGTCAGCCGGTTAACTTGTAGGCCTACGACTATCTGTGACTGTGACATCAGGTATTAAAAATCGAATTAATTATTTATCCACCCCCCGCATTGTGTGTTCATGTTATAATCTGCGTGTACGGGATACTGATAGTTTCAAATATTAATATAGCTGTAGCCTAACTATTAAAAAAATCACTGCTGTAAATCTGTGCAATATAACAGTAGCCTACTTTAAAAAAAGTAATTAAAATACCCAGCAGAGTTGTGATAAGAATATGTATTACTTAAATACACTCTTGAGCACATAAATAATAATATTTGCTATAGATCGACATAATAATATCTGTTTTAGTATAATTTTTTTCCCACTTTTCAGCACTGCAGGGTTTTTAATTCCCATTGTACGCAAAAAACAAACAATGGCCAAGGCTTGTATTATTTGGTAGCCTATTATTGTCTTATTTGCCCATGTGATTTAAAATAAAATAAAAAATGTAAATAATTTAAATAAAATTTCTTACTGAAATACAGTGAATTATCATCATTTGTGTAAAATCCCGAGTTTGTTTTTATTCACTTCATAATGGAAAAATTAAGAACCATGAATTAATGATGTAAAATTATGGAGTCCTACATGACATTCGGAAAATATTGTCTACTATCAGCCTAATAGGCTATCTCTCCTTGCAATGCTAGTAATTTAATGCAGTCATGCTCATTGCTCACTTAAAGTGGCACTGACTTATCTGCTGGATAAATTAATAAATATAATATAGCTAAATATCAAACATTTAAATCGGCAACATATTTCTTTACATTGCCCAGCCCTAAAACTGCTCAATATTAAAGCTTTACAGGCCTACTTTTTAGACTTTTTGTAAAGCTGGTTTAAAACGATGTGAATTGAGCGCTAAACGAATAATTTTGACTTGACTGTAGAACTAGATATATATAGCCTAGGCTATATAACATTATTTATATAGGCTATATAGCCTATATATCGTGGCCACGAATGCAGAATAGGCTATATTACATGGCAGTCTGCCTGAAGGGATTGTTTGTTGTACAGTAACTTCTTCTAACTTAAGTCGTATTAACTGTTTAACTTGTATTAAGTTAATCAAAACATTATCCAATTGGTCGTTCCTGAAATCGCCATGGTTATCACTTAATATTTCTGTAGTACGGCCACAAACAGCGTAGTAGTAGATCATTCATAAACTCGTACATAGGAAAAGGAATGCTCATGCCTCAAGCGTCTACGCCAATAAGATTGCTGTATTATAAACCAATAAAATTGGGGGTGGGCGGAGCAACACGCAACACGTGTGTTACGCAGCAGGTTTGAACTTCTGTAAGAACCAGTGAGGTTCATTCTCGTGTTACGCAGAAAGTTTGAGATTCAGTAAGCGGTTTGTTTTCGCGTGTCAAGCAGATTTGGTTGAGCTTCAGTTTGTTTGCTGGTCAATGTTTATATGTGAATTAAATCTGTTCATCATATAAAGCGATCGTGTCTCTAGAGAAAATTTGGACTAAACTGCTCAATTCATATGGATTAGACTCACGATCTGCCCATAACTTCTGGTCTAGGATCAGTTTTCTCCATAATAATAGCGTATTGGCGAAATATATTTGGCAAATGATCAAGTTTGCATAAATCACACCATAGGCTATACAGACCCTTAGAGGTCTCTATAAATTAAAATAACATCTTGCCAAGTATGAGCCTTTACTGTCAGATAATATCAGGGATATTTTAGTGGATTCACTTTGCATTTAAATGCGGTTGTCTCTCCTCAATCTCTGCAGTGTATACGTGGCCGTTGGTCCTCTTAACAGCATGAAAAATAAAACTTATTCAAATTGTGAATGAATTATTCACAGAATGCGAGTAAAAAGCGCTCCCTTAATAACTGAAGCTGTCAATCACTTCAGTGTCAGCTCAGTTGGCTGACAAAACGAGTTGTGATTAGAAACCTTTGACTGTTTTCAGATTGCAGAGCTTGAACACAAATAAGCGCTGGACCGTTTGCGAATTGAGTCGAAATAGTCTTGGCTATTGGACCCACGGTCCATCTGTGCCTATTGATTCCCAACCTGCACCGCAAATGACAACATAAATATTATTCCACCCGTTACATCAAATATTAGCTGTTCATCCACCCGCGTGCAGGACTCTGGTGCGTATCTTTGTTTGGATTCTAAAAGTGACAAATGTTTCTATTTACAAGATGTGAGGGCGGAGTGGAGGTGTACAAGCTACTGCAGGCGGCGGGTGTTTTGGAAGTTCAAAGAAAAATCTAGAGATTTAGATCTTGAAGAATCCGAAAAGGGACTGGATCAGAGGCAAAAAAGAGGACAGATGGCACAGGAGAAGATGAGGATGAGATTGAGGTAGCATGGTCACAAGTAGGGAAAGTGAGGGGAAAGATAAGAGTTCTAACAAGTCAAGTCACCTTCATTTATATTATGCTTTATACAATACAGATGTTTCAAAGCAGCTTTACAGAGATAACAGGAACATTTTACATTTCGGCTGAAGTCAGTTCAGTGTTGATTCAGTTCCGTTGTAAAGAACATTTATTAAATTAGTTCATTTCATATAAGCAGTTCTGCAAACAATTATGTCATTGTCCAGCTCAGTTCAGTTCCCATACAACAGCTTCAGTACATTCAGATCAATCATATTGTTGAATATTAAGTGTCCCCAACTTAGCAAGCCAGAGGCGACAGTGACAAGGAACCCAAACTCCATCAGGTGACAGAATGGAGAAAAAAACCTTGGGAGAAACCAGGCTCAGTCAGTGGGGCCAGTTCTCCTCTGGCCAATGAACGAACAGTGTGATTATGATTCAGGCTGCATCACAAGACAGAATTCAGATTGGGTTCGGTAGCATTCAAATATTTGTCCAGTTCCTTTTGCTGGTCATAGGGGTCTGTGTAGAGGACCTGTCTGGTTCTTGGGTCTTTGCTGAAGACCTGTGCCAATGGCTGTCATGTCGACAAGGTCTTCACAGGGGATTGTCTAGTAGACACGATCTCTGCTGACATTCAGGGCTGCAATGTGGTCGAGAAAGGGAGAGTAGAACCTGTAGTGACATAACCAGAGGAAAAAGGAAAATCCAAAAGTAGTATTATGGATGGTGAAAGAGAGGATGCGACTAAGTGTCGGGATGAATTAAGAATGATAGTTTGGTGGAGAAGGTATGTTAGAAGTAAATCCTGTTGCTCTAACAAAAGAGTTGAAGGAATTAATAGGGGAGGTCAAATTTGCAAAAATTCTTCAGGATGGAGCTCTAACACTTGTCTACACCGGTCGCGACAAAGCGCCAATTGCAAAGCAGTTGTCGTTCGTGTCAGCAAGTCATCAATAAAACAAGGCATCTGTTTACTGTCAGGGATTTGTCGTGTCGCATCGCGCTGCATCCAATGTAGACAACATCACTGATTAAAATGAGTTCTATTGTCTTTTGTCGCATCACACCGCTCCCGTCCTGCGTAGTAATAAGCAAAAGATAGCAATGAGTATAAAGATGATATGCAAACAGAATGGTAGGACAAAGGTTGTGGATAAGAGGAGTGATTAGGGGAGTTCTTTTAGGAATAACAATGGACAAGGTTACAAGAAATTTGGAAGGAGATAAAGTGGTGGAAGCAAGACGTTTGAAAGGATTAGAGATGGAAGTAGAATAGTTTCAGTTCTACTGAAATTTGAAGCCAGAACGAGTCAAATTAGTTATCCAGTTAGATCTTATGTAGAACCTCTGTTGCGATGTTACCATTGTCAGAGATACTGACATACTGCTACAGTATGTAGATCAAAGAAGAGATGTGCTTGTTGCGGGGGAGAGCATGAATATGGGAAATGTGGAGAAGGTGTAGAAGTAAAATTCTGCAATCGTGGAGGAGATTATAGTGTGGCTGTAGAAATGCAACATGATATGGCAAAATGTAAGTTATCCTATGCAGATGCTGCCAAGGCAGTAGATAAAGAACAAATAAAAATATAAAGGGAGAGTAGAACCTGTAGTGACAGATAAGTCATATCTATTTATATACAAGCGATAAAAGAAGATATGCTGATTGTTAGTAAGACAGATGTCTTATCTTTATAGCTGAAGTAATAAATTGTTCAACATAGACTGAAAAGAGAATGGACAAAATTCTAATTATAGTAAGCGCTGAATAGAGGTTCTTGGATGTAAATTGGGCTGACCTGGGAAACAATTAGAGAAGAATTATGGCATATATTCAAAATAGCCAAGAAGCATGTTATGGATAATTATGCTGCTAACTATCCTTCAGTGGTATGCTAGGAGTTTGGTGCCTAATGGTTAGGAATTTAAAGGATATATAGATCATATGGGGCAAAGAAAACCCTGAAGTAATATGTATCCAAGAATCATGGTTAGCTAAACCAAAATTGATTTTGTTTTAAATGGTTACATACATGTGTACATGCATACATAAAGCAGAATTGCCTTATAGAATGGTGGGTAAAGGCAGTAGTTGAAATAGGTACTAGTCGAAGTATGAGCAGGAATCGACAGTTATGTAATAATGAACTTCTACAATCCATGTAAAGATTGGTGTTGAGTGACTTAGAAATTATTGAGGGCTTAAATGAAGAAAGAGTAATTTGGTGTGGGGATTTTAATGCACATATCATTATATGGGGAGGAACAATGAATGATGCTAATGGGATGGTTATTGAAACCCTAATGGATCTAAATAATTTGTTGTGTATTAATGATGGTGATTACACAGGCATGAAATAGGTACTTGATCTAACCCTTGTCTCAAGCACACTAAGTGGAGTAACTAATTTGGAAGTACTAAAGGAATGTTCGACTGGAAGTGATCATTTCCCAATAGCTATTTCAATAATAAGTGCAAGTAGAATAAGAAAATTGGGGAAGTACTGGCAAATGAGAAGGCAAACTGGGGAGAATTTCTGGAGATGAGTGATATAGGATTGAGTCAACTAGAGATTAATGAAGGAAGTGACATTGAAATAATAAATTCAAAGAGTGTGTCAGTAATACAAAATGTGTCATCAAAATGCGTTCCAAGAAGTAAAGGGAAGAGGGAGGAGTAGATGGTTCCTTGGTGGTTTGAGGAATGTAATATAGTGACGTAAGAGAATCGAAAGCTTTTAAAATACTGGAGCCATAACTGGCAGCATTTGATACATTATAAGAGAGCACAAGCTGAAGTTAGAAGGAAAATTAGGAGTGTAATAAAAGGAAAATTTTATAAATTTCTGTAATAAAATAAAAGTACTCCAATTCAAGATGTCCGGAACACGATTAAAAAGATGAGTGGAATAAGAAAAGAACTCCAGTATTAAGAATGGGTGAAGAAATGGCAATAGTGATTATACAAAAAAGAAATCTTTCATTAGTATTAATAGCTCAGATAATCTAACAAATGAAAGTAAAGGGCGAAGGAACAAAAAGTTAAATGAACATCCAAAACTCCAACAGATGGTGTACAATATGTTCATTTCTCTTATCCAAATTTAAAGAGAGCACTGAAATCAATGAAATCGTCAGCCCCAGGTCATGAGTTACATTTTGTTTAATCAATAATTGAATCCCTTAAAACTCTTCTATTATCACCAAAATGGCATATTTAAAAGTTTTTTTTTTTCCTTGAAAAAAAAATTCCTCATGCCTTTAAATAGCTTGAATGTAGCTCTACACCCTTGCCTCATTTAGTATACGCGGTTCTATGAATTTGCAAATTAGTCCCGTCTCCACTCACTCACACCAGCTCAGAGATCCACTCGATGACAATCACACGTTGACGTGATTGGTGTTGTAGATTTTTCCCCTACGCACCTGACTTGGGTTGAACCAAGTGTCCCTGACACCTGCAAAACTCCGGTTACTTAACCTCTGACCACATTGTTTGATGCCTAAGAGTAGCTATTCTGACCACATTAAATGCCTAAGAATTATAGTTTCCTGAACGCATCTAAGCCCTCTTAAGAGTCTCATGAGTCAAACGACTTCTCGCCCCTTTTGAAACTATCACTCGGGAATAAGATCTTTAGTGTCTCACTGATCTGTTAACTTGCTGCGCAGCAATAATAACCAGACAGACTTCAGCAAACGCCCTTTAAATGATTTAATCACGGGCGGAAGAGTTCTCGAGCATTTCTCAGAGAATCTCTTCCCAAAAAGAAGAATATGTCAGGTTTTTATATGATAGAGACATATACAACAGTAAGATTAATGTGACCTATTACTCATGATAATTTTCCTTCAATATGATTGGTTCAGTCTGTGCAAAACAAGCCCCCACTTCGCCCTCTGTTACTGGCAGAGCAAATTTAGATCTCAAAATCATTAAAAAAATGGAAGAGGTTAGAAGTTCATTTGATTACTCAATATGTTATGAGACTGTTATAGACTTTTATATTTTTGATATTGTCTAGCCAGCATCTCAAAGTTTCCACTGGTAACACATCCTCAGAGTACATTTTGTTCAAGTGTTAGAATGTTATGTTAAGTAATGTTGGATGTTAGAATTATGATTCATTTAAAATGCAGTTTACTATTTTATTTTAAAAAATCCATCACATTGGTTACAAGGTAGTTTGTGACGTCAGAAACATCAGCGATATTAAACCGTGTTTTTGACTCTGCAACAGTGTTGACTTATGCATTTGTGCAAGGTTTGTCTTAAAGCATATTAAAAACACCACATAGACATATAAACATTAAAACTTGAATTTTCACTACAGTTTCACTTTAAAACATCTTGGTGTAAAATCCTTTGAAGTGACTCTAAAATGTTTCAGTATGATTTGGACTGAGGGGAAATTGCAGAATAGCTGGAAAGAGGTGTTAATAATTCCAATAAAGAAACCAGGAAAGGATCCAAGCAGTCCTTTGAATTATAGACCTATAGCTTTGACAGATAATTTATGCAAATTAATTAAAAGTATGATGGTTAATCAACTAATGTATTACTTGGAGATTATTTAAAAAAAAATTTTTTGCTGAGTATCAGAGTGGTTTTAGAATGCCGAATGTCGGTAACCAAACAGTTGATGGACCCCATTGTTTTTGCATAGTATTTTTTATTTTTATTTTTTTCATACTATGGACATCATTGTGGTCCAACTATTTGGCAACGACATTCTTCAAAATATTTTCTTTTGTGTTCAGCAGAACAAAAAGAAATTCATACAGGTTTGGAACTTGAGGGGGAGTAAATGATGACATAATTTTATTTTTGGGTGAACTATCGCTTTAAGAATAAATATGGACTGAATACCCAGGTTAATATGGATGCATCAAAGGATCCAGAGAAAGGAAAACTGGGAATTGCCTACACTATTCCAAAACTGAAAACAGAAGAAGGGAAAAGAATATCAAGTCTATGTATCAGTGTTCACAGGACAGCTACTTGCTATAATGATTGCATTATATAAAATATATGATATGAAACTAAAACATACAATTATTTCTTCGGACTCAAGACTTAGTATTGATGCTCAACATTCAGATACAAGACAGGACATAATGCTAGCTCCATTTAATCAGGAGGGGAAAGGAAAGGATAATGTGCTATTTCCAGCATAAGCCATACAGGGCTGAATAATACTATGTATATAATATTAAAACACCCAACAGGTTTTTGCGATGGGTGTGGGACTAGAGAAACAGTAGAATATGTAGCCTAATTATGCATTGCAAGAAATATTCAAATGAGAGAAATAAATTATCTAGGGAATTAAGAAAGAAGTATCAATTCTGAAGAGTATTATACATTAGTCAACATTTGAAGTGGATCAAAACCTTTCATCAAAGTTATACATACATTTTGAACAATACCCGTTCTTGTCTTAGGACAACTTTGATGAACTTTTTTGATCCACTTCAAATGTTGACTACTGTAAGTCCTGATAATGGTAGTAAAATATCAATATTGATAGAATATCTAATAAAAACTAATCTGTATAAAAGAATTTAGGATCTGAGCTTCACTAGAGGAACTGAACATGCAGCGCTAGTGTGGCTTGGACCCTGAAGTGTCTTGGAGGGAGAGAAAAGGGTATAGAGGAAAAGTCTTTGATTCAGTTCCCAGTAGGTGGCAGTAATGTACTTTCTAGTATGCCACCTGCCATTAAGAAAGAAAGAAAGAAAGAAAGAAAGAAAGAAAGAAAGAAAGAAAGAAAGAAAGAAAGAAAGAAAGAAAGAAAGAAAGAAAGAAAGAGAAAGAAAGAAAAAGAAATGTACAACTTTTGCAGCGTTACACAGTGTAGCCAACCATAAACATGTTGATTTCTTGAACGCAATGGCCAATCAGAGGTATTAAAGTTAGCACTGAACAAAAACTACAAATCAGGTCCTCCCTCAAAATCAGGTCTCTGTCAGGACCCCAAGCAATCCCATTGGCTCAAATTACTTTTAATAGGTACTCTCTTTAGCGCCTGCATCATTTCCTACAAAATCACATTATGATGAATGCTGTTTTTGCACTGTTATAATGACCATTAATGTCTGTATTAGTTAGCTTATGTACTAGCATAGCTTACAGATACCCGATTATCCCGATAGCTTAGCTTATAGACTCGTTTGCACTTACCCTACATGTATTCACGATTATCTTTAATGTAATTGTTAAATTAAGTGATAAATGTCTAAATATTTCAGTTATATAAAAATGCAGTTGTTTAATTATTCACTTAATAGGCTTTTATTATTATTAATAAGACAGTTTATCAAGTGAAATAAATTGTTTCAATGTGTTTTATTATGCACTATAATAGTAAGCTGTGCATATTCTAAATTAATATTTTTCGTAAGTACAATCATTAACTGATAGTTGAAAGAGACTCGATTTTGAGGGAGGACTCTATTTGTCATGTTTTGAGCGGTGATTGAGTGGATTCTGTTCATTATAACAAACAAACATTGTGTAAATGAAAGATTGTGCAGTCAGCTTCATTTATTATGACAGAACTTTGTGAGAGAGCGATGAGCTAAAATGAGTGACCGCTTTTTAGTGATTATAAATGGTGTGCTCTTTGCGTGCTTTCTTCCATACCAAATCCCACACACAGTATGCTTGCTTTTCTGTTAAAATTAAATCTTTAAAGACAGACCTACTGTGAGATACAAGGTTGTTAATCCATGGTATTTGCTTCCGCTGAAGCCGTCAGCCTGCATTATTTCAGCTATTTTTAAAATAATCATGTTTACAGTGGAATTCCTGGTGAAAAACTGCATTACCCAATACCCATGATGCTGTACAGAAAATGACACTGATCAGAGAGTCAAAAAAGCAACGCGCTACTCCCATGAAGCACTGTGAATGATGTAATGGTGATGCTCTCAAAATACTGAAATGTTTGTACATTTGACTTAAAATACGTGGTTTTATACATATCAACATTTGTAAACGAGTAGTTTTATATTTCACCTCGTTGCTGATTGGCTTGGTTCATGGCTTATAACACTTTAACAAAGACTATTTTAAAATCCATATTGGAAAATGAATGGAACAATACTTCTGGAAGTATGAAAAAGGGGATGGGCACTGCTGCATTGTTTTTGTTTATTTGTCATTATTGTTTTTTTTTTTGTTGAATTATTGAAATTGATCAAGTTAGGCTAAATGAAAATGAGATTTTACTTTGGCAGCTAGCCAAAGTGTGTTTGTGTGTAAAACACAATATATGGAACCTGTCTAGTTAGACAATGCTTTGGCAAACCCCCAGGCATGGTTTTGTTTGAACAATGTCTTTCTTCTGAATATTTGCAATTGATCTCTAAATGAACCTAATGAATACATTTTAATGATGGATTTTTGTTTTATAATTATTCACTAGTGTTCAAAGTTTTGGGTTGGCAATTCTTTTTAAGTCTCTGATGCTTCATTCATTTGCTATGAATACTGTAAAAAAATGTAATATTGTAAAATATTATTACAGTTTAAAATAACTGTTTTCTATTTTAATATATTTTCAAATGAAACTTATTCCTGTGATGGCAAAGCATCACATCGTTCTTTAGAAATCATTCTACTATGCTGTTTTGCTGCTCAAGAAAAATGTCGTTTTATTATCCATGTTAAAAACAGTTGTGATGCTGCTTAATATTTTTGTAGAATCTGTGATACATATTTTAAGGGGTCTTTGACGAATAAAAAAGTTCAAAAGAACAGCATTTAGTTGAAATATACTTTTGTGTAACATTGTAAAAGTCTTTACTTTCACTTTTGATCAATTTAATGTTTCTTTGCTGAAAAAAAGTATTAATTTCCATTTTTAGGTTTTCCTGGACTACAGGCCCGTGTACGGCCTCTTCCTCTTCTTATAGCTACAGGCGGGGGCTATGCAGGATACGACCAGTATGGGCGATACAAAGATCGGCAGCTGGAAAAGCTGGGCATTGAAGTGCCACCACGGATTGCCAATGGAGTTCAGGTAAGGTCAAACTCAGAGCACATTATTCATTATGTGTAAAATTCCCAAATAAAAACTGTTGCCATTGAAAATTTGTTGTCTGCCATTTCCATAACCTCTTTCCCACATTCTAATTTCGGCGCAGGAGGTTGTGTGCCATGAACTATATAGTATGCAAATCTTTCAAGTTTACTGAAACTGAAAACTGGTGCCCAATCATTCAAAATTCTTTCAACCCTAAAGCCATTTTTCTCAGTTTTTGTCCTGTTTTTAATTAAGTTGGGACACTGATGGAATAACCTGTTAAATGTCTTCAATGTCTCTGGATACTGAGATACTCTGTGGAGCCCATGTTCAAAAGTGTGTGTGTGTGTGTGTGTGTTTGTGTGTGTTTGTTTGTGTGTGTATGTGTATGTGTGCGCGTGCACTGGGGTAAAAGGCGCATTTGACTTTATTTTCCTTTTAAACAACAAGATGGCACAATTCACCTCATCACTTTTCTTAACAACCACGTTTGACATGCACATGGAAATTTGGCTGATCCTTGATCGCGGACAGTAACGCAAAGTTGATTCTGTGAATATTTAATGTTTTTAAATGTTGTAGATTTATGTAGCGAATGAGAATCGATAAAATTGACTATTTTGAGACAAAGGTTTTTCAGTTTTCTTCAAGGTAATTAAATCAACAGTTTTTCACTAACGGAAGATTATGTAAAAGCCGGTGTGGATCTAGAAAACTATTAATGGGGTGGCGTGAGGACTGTGAGGGGTGGCAACACCAAAGAAATGAGCATTCAATCATATATACTACGTAGCCCATATCATCTATACTGCATATATACTATAATTAAATACATCAACAACACATTGTAAATGTGTCTGAGCTCTTTATAGAAGAGTTTATTAACAAAAACTTTTGAAATGAACGGTCAAATATCAAAGCACTGAGAGCTAAATGCCCAGTATGCTAGATGTCACTTTTTCAAAACAATAACAAAGGTGTAGCTTGATGACGCTGTGAATGAGCGTGGAATCATGGGAATTGTCGTCTTCATCTCCACAGCCGATGGAAAGCAATCCTACGGGACTCAGGCAGAAATCATGTTCATGGATGAGATAATGTTTTACTACTGTTACTGTAATATGAAGCAGGGCTGTGCCGAGAGCTGTGGGAGTGAATGCTAATGACAGACACATGTGCGAATCACTGGTCTCGAGTCAAAACTGAGGAGCTACGGAGCTTTTATTATGCTCAAATGCCACAGTCGGCCGCTGCCGCTCCTTTCATTTAGTTTATTTTATGATTAGTTACATTAATCATCCGCCTCCTTCCTTGAACTTCAACTTTGTTAGTTACGTTTGATCACTTAAAATCACATTATTTTATTTCATTCTAATAAAACATCTGCAAGTCCTGAATAACTACTCATGAAGATCACTTTATTTGACAAATTAAAATTGTGGCTGCGCTGTTTTACTTGGTCAAAACAATCATATCAAAATACATTTGAGTGTGTTGACAGTTATGTTAACGTTACTCTGTGCGTTCGCTTGGATGCTATGAGACACTTGTTGCACTGCAGTTAGCTAGATCAATATTAGAATATTATATTAAAGGGTTAGTTCCCTCAAAAGTGAAAATTAGCCCATGATTTACTCACCCTCAAGTCATCCTAGGTGTATATGACATTCTTCTTTCTGACGAATACAATCTGAGTTATATAAAAAAATGTCCTGGCTCTTCCAAACTTTATAATGGCAGTGAATGGCCGTTTATGTTTTGAAGTCTATAAAGCGCATCTATCCATCATAAAAGTGCTCCACACGGCTCCGGGGGGTAATAAAGGCCTTCTGAAGTGAAGTGAAGCGATGCGTTCGTGTAAGAAAAATATCCATATTTAAAACTTTATCGACTAAAATAACTAGCTTCCGGCAGACGGCCTGCGCAAGTCGACTTGCGCCAAAAGAGTAAAACTTGACGATGTATGTTGTAGGAGTAGCGTAAGCTTTGACGCCTCTCGCGGTTCAAACAAACAGGGCTGGGCAACAAACTCAAGCTCTTTCTCAAAAATGAGAAGCGTTGTGTAAAATAATACTATGCAAATACATAAATAATGGAAAAACAGTCCATTTGTTTGTGAATTGGGCTTGTGCTGTGTGTTTGACTCACCAAAAATAACCGGTTCATAAGAGCCATCTGTTAATGAAGTTAACTGGCTGACTTAGAAGAAGACCCCATCTAAGAAAAAGTCCAACTAATTTAAGTAAACTCGGTAGCATCACAGGCTTTAAAATTTGCCATTTAAACACCCGAAGCCTTGTTCCCAAACTAGACGAATTTAAAATCTTGCTTGCGCAGTCGAAAGCACATGTAATGGCAATCTCTGAGTCATGGTTAACTCCTAATATTCCGGATTCTTTTCTTTCAATTGAAAATTATGAATTGTACCGTAAAGACCGCATTAGCAAGACCGGCGGCGGAGTGGCCTTGTATGTGAGTCGGAAATATGTACCTCTCTTTATGCATTTAACCAATCTTTGTATCAGGCTTTCTATCTTTCCTACAAACTGGAAAACAGCACAAATTACTCCAATTTTTAAATCTGATGATCACACCCTTGTTTCAAATTACAGACCTATTGCAATACTTCCAGCAATGTCTAAGTTGCTGGAAAAAGTCTTGCATAACCAGCTAACTTCTTACCTTGAAACTAATAACTGGCTCAGTGACGGTCAACACGGTTTTCGTGCTAAGAGATCAACCATGTCGACGTTACTACTCTTCACTGAACAAATACGTAACGCTCTTAACAAAGGTCACATTACTGGTGCTATTTTTATTGATTTCCGTAAAGCCTTCGACACAGTGAACCACCAGATCTTGTTAAACAAACTTCACTCATTTGAACTTCACTCTCCATCTGTGATAGAAATGCTCTCTTCTTATTTGACGAACAGGTCGCAGATTGTCAAAATTAATCATGTCATATCCCAACCTTTAGTTTGTGACATGGGTGTTCCACAAGGCAGCATTCTTGGACCCTTACTTTTTCTCTTATATATCAATGATTTCCCTCGAGTGTGTAAACACTCAAAATGTCTACTGTACGCTGATGATACTGTGATTTTTCTCTCTGATGCAAATCCTAATGTCATAAATTCCAAACTATCATCTGATCTTCACCTCATACATGATTGGTTGAAAAAGAACCATCTGACCATCAATGTAAAGAAAACTGAATGTATGTATTTTCATTTACCGAGAAAAAAGTATTTCTTTTACTGATTTTATTACTATTGCAAATCAAGATCTTGTCGTCACAAAAACTTACAACTACCTTGGTGTGCTACTTGATTCACACCTTACATATCGGGAGCACATTTCTAAATTAACAAAAAAGTTGAATCAGAAACTCTGTGTATAATAAGATTAGATCATATCTTTCCTTTTCATTTTCTGAAACCTACTTGCATGCCATTGTGTTCTCAACAATGTCCTACTGTATTCCAATCTGGTCGTTAACCACTAAGGACATTACTGAACCAATAGCACGACTATATTACCGAGCACTTAAGATCCACAGTAATCTACCAAAGTGGTCTCATCACTGCAGTGCGCTCACACGCACAAATGCTTTGACTTTCCAGAACTACGTAAATAGTCATGCTATTGCATTTTATTTTCAGATCCAAAATAGCTCTTCACCAGCACTTAGTTCTTCTTCCGACACACAATGTGAGACCACTGCGCTTCACTAGGTCAGTCTCACAGGCACTCATTCCAGTTCCCCCATACAAAAATAACTACGGTCAGAAATCCTTTTTCTATATTTTTACTAAAATTTGGAATGACATTCCCTATCACATTCGAACACTATCATCCATTACATATTTCAAAAAGTCATATAAATTGTTTCTTCTTGATAGTCATATTTGTACGCACTGATTTTTCATGTATTGTTTTTAGTCTTGTTTTTCTGTGTTTAATGTTTTATTTGTTTGTATTTGGTTAGTCAATAACAATGTCTTGTGTAAATGTGCCGAAATTGTGATCATTGTTCTATGTTGCTGCAGAACAGGAACCTGCTGTAAACCAGTTTTTAAACTGAGTCAGGCCCGTTAATTGTAACTTAACGGTGGGGTAGGTAGGATTTGTCTAAAAAACTTTTTTCCAAATTTGTTTAAACTTTCTTTATATATCAATACATAATTAAAATGTAAGTACTCTGAAAAAAAGAGTATAAAAATCGAGTGACTCTAGACTGTTTAATCTGCATTAAACACAGCTCATTATTTCCATTCGGGACGAAACAAAGGATTGGCTTAGGCGACTGTCACTCTCTCTCGCAACCATGGCAACCACCCTGTTGCTACAGGATCTGCCCACATGCGCGTACCCGTTTGATTTGAGGAGTTCAAGAGGCACGGAACCTAGGAATAGCAAATTAATGGCAGAGAAAGAGCATTCAAAATTCACATTACCGGCATATGCAGTTAGCGAAGGCAAACAAGGCAAAAAAAAGAAGACAGTACTAGAAAAGGCAATGAACAAAAAGTCTTTGGATAAACAGAAATAAAACGCAAGTCAATATCGGTGTGGCTTTCCAGCGATGGCGAGAACTGAGGGACCTCAAGGGGCTGAAAAGTGACTCCTTGATGGCTTTATTTCTGTTGGACAGGTAATCTTTCTTTTTGTAATTTGATTATAAATTTTTTTTTTGTTTATGTTTTCATGAAGCATGTATCACTAGCACACGTAGCTGCCTAATATAGCTAACATAACATTACTTAGCGAGCCATAGTAGAGACGATAAATAATCAATAGGCCTAGCTCAAGATGATAGCTGTCGTGTTGAATTGTGCAAAATTTAACTTTACATAACAAAATACATGTTTAACAGCTAGTTGTCCTCGAGCTGACGATGCGGTACTTGTCTCCGGAGTGTAGTCCTCATCAGAGTCAACAATGCTTTCATCATGGAAACACTTACATGCAGAACACCATATATGTTATGAATCTTACACGAAATTCATCTTCATCACAGTGTAACTAATGGAAATGGAAAAACGTGTATCAATGCAACCTGTTTTTAGCTTTGCCTTATAGTTATAACTAGCTCGTTAGCGAATCAAAAAATATATATTTTAAACTTTACCAATATCGATATGCTAGCTTGATAGTGAGTACTAAAATACATCTTATTTGTTTATATTCATAATGATAAAGTTAGATTTTTTTATTACATGTGATTCTGACATGATGTCACTACATGCACTGCGCTCCTTCCTCTCGCGTCTTCCAGCTCAGCGGTCGGAGTCGCGCGTTCATGTGTTTTGTGGGCGTGGCTTTGGAAGGAGCCCAGAAGGGAGAGGGTGGAGTGAATGGAAATAATGAGCTGTCTTTAAAACAGTCGTGAGAGGTCTACATACACTCGACTTTTATACTTTCTTTTTCAGAGTACTTACATTTTAATTATGTATTGATATATATATATATAAAATTTAAACAAATTTGAAAAATAAGTTTTTTAGACAATTCCTACCTACCCCACCTTTAATTGTTGCTTTTAAATATTCCTGTATAATAAATGAAATGAAATGAAATGAAATGGTTAGATTCGAATGGTAAATAATCATATATTAAGTTGGGTGTCTACCTTAGTCAGCAAGCATGACTGGTTTTGATTGGTATTTCAATCGCATAAATGTTTCTTTCTGCAGTGTGTATATATAAATCCAATCTTTAATTCAACAGTTCACTTCACAAAAGCGGATGTAACACTCTCAAAATCAAAAAAGTTTGTTTGTTTATTTGGGAGGAGTGTATTTTGCTTGAACATCCAGTCTTTTCATAATAGGACTGCTATTGGATCAAGGAAAAAGTGGCCAAGTGTAAACTAAGATGCAGACAAAATGTTTTTCCACCGCTCTGTTTTGATTGTGGTGTTACTGATAAATACACCGTGTGCGAACATTCAAACCTGGCTCAAAGTGTCAGTGTGACACCGCTGAAGATGTCAAGCTGTTATGGTGATCAAGAGTTTGGCAGTGCGTTTCATTTGGCAAGCCAAAAATCTGTTGCTTGTGTAAGGTTATTTAAGCCTGATAAAATGGAACTGTTTATTTAACCTTTAGACTAAATTATAAAAAAAGTTTGTGTGAAAAAAAACAAAAATGTGTTTTTTGTTGAGCATCATCAGGCTTAAATGGTTCGTATAGTATAATATAGGAGTTTGTCAAAAACGGTTCTATCTTATTCAGAGGCCCAAACTGAGAAAATTCATATTGGTGCAGTTGCTGATATTTATATGGCCAAAAAAGTAATATGAAATTTTGATAGCTTGTAATGTAAATCAAAATCAGTGAGAAGTTTATAACAGTAAAACAGTACTAATATAAATATATAAATATTAGTTGCCACTTTATTTAAAGTTAACCTAAGTTGCTAGTTTTCACAAGACACGTCATGTACCCCGACCTATACAATTATAATAAAAAGGCCTTTTACTTCCTAAAAAAGTATAAACTATCAATCAGACAACAAAAGGCAGGTAGTAGCCTAGATTGTAAACTTTTTTTCTTTTTTTTGCAAAGTTTTGATCATGTTGATAATTTAGAGACCTTAAAAATGTGTGGATAATATATATATACATACAGTTGGCGGTATAGGGTTATGGTTAATTTATTTAAATAATCTTAACAAAAAGCATTCATTTGAAAAAGTTGTCTTTTTTTTTTTCTTATCCGGTGCTAATCAAACTAATTTAAAGATGATCATACTTTTGATCACATTAAATTAATACTTAAAGGGATACTTCAGGATTTAGCATTAAGCTTTGTATTAGTAGAAAACATGTAGTATTTTCGAATTACCGTGCTTTCCACCCTCATATCCCCCTGAGAGGAGAGATTTATGTATTTTTTGTCTGGAAAAAATCCTCCAATGACGCAAAAATCGTCATTTTGCGTCATCGGAGGATTTTCTGGCCAGAGGCTAAAGACTACAGCCAGTAGTAGGGGCTGTTCCGCATTTGTTCAACCCGCCGTCTTTCTTTGGAAGCTAAGCTTGCAGGCTCTTGTTCTGTGAAGAAAGCTGAGTAGTAGGGGTTACCATCCTCCTTTTCGGGCGAGATCGTTCAAAATGTCCGGGATTCAGCTTTTGCTTTCTGCGGTCGCCATTCATTGTTTCATGCACACCTCTTGTTTCAATCTAACTGAATTCATTCCGATCGGTGAATCTGAATGTAGTGTTTAAACATAAACGCTAAACAAGTGATCGGTTGATGTGCGTTTTAACATGGCTAAGAAAATTCCCGCACCTCCGTGAGAGATACGAGACCGGCGCATCTCAGTAATGACGCCACCGGCCTCGCGCCGTTCTCCCGCGCCCCTCAGTCTCGTCCTGCTCGCCACAGTAAACATGAAGAATGGCGACTGTAGAACGCAAAAGCCAAATCCCGGACATTTTGGGCGATCTCGAAATCCCAGGCAGACTCGTCACGGAGACTCACTGGTAGCCTAGCCTTGTTGTTTTCAACTGCGCTCTCTAACCGGTAGGCGTGGCCTCCTAGGGCAGCGAAGCAAGTGCATTCTGGGAGTTGTTGTCTTTCATCCACATAAGCCAAAAATACATTTTCTGGCTTTTCTCAGTCTAGAAAGCTCCAAATTAAAAAATTTCTTCACATTTCTTCTACATAAATGACCAATTTTAAATACACATTCATCTTTCCAGAGGTGAAGTATCCCTTTAAATAATCAGTTCATAATATGAATTTATTTAAATTGTTTATTAAAGTTTTTAATTAAATATTCTCTGATGTAATGACAATCCGTGACGGGTACAATGTTGTGTTCATTTGTTGTGGCCTTTAATACCAGCCAGCTGATGTGGCCTTTAATACCAGCCAGCTGATGTGGTTGTTTGAGTGTCTAAATCACCTGAGCGTCTGTTGAAATTTACTAGTAGTGTCACTAGCGTCTGATTGGCTGGTTTTGTTTGAAGGCTTTCCCTAGAGTGATGTAGCGTTTTATCTGCCCTATACAACAGATAAACATCAGCCTCCAACGTGGAGCTTCTGTTTGGCCTGACCCGTTAATGACCTGTCTCTGCGGGCACCGGACAGTGCTGTTTGCACACACAACTCTTATAATGGTATAAAGTCAGTTGTCACAACCTCTAAAAGCTTGATTCTTTTTTACTTTAAACATGACATGAGGACATTTTTGCATCAGTTACACGCACAGGCAAAAGTATGCAGGACCAACACAATATATATGTTTATTAAAATGATTCACAGCAGATTTAGCCCTGGCATTGACCAAGCACTGGTTTTCTAAGGGTATTCAGCACCATGGCAGACTTGTACCTCACAAACAATAGTGAGATTTATTCTTGTAAGGAAGGGGGTTGGGCAACAAAGCTGTGAAGGACAGGACTATTTATACAGTGTCTAAAACAGGCAATAACAACAAAAAGTTCTAAAATGCCATTTTTAACCCTTATGAGTGATTTCATTGTGTTCTAGCTATTTAAAAATAGCCAGTGCTTTTGACATTTTCAGACATATTTAACTGTGTGTGTGTGTGTGTGTGTATCTATATCATGCTTATGTATTTGGCCTAGACCATTGAAACACGCAAGGCTTGAATGATCACTGAATGATCGGCGTTCACAGGCTCAGTCAATGACTCTTTGCTTATCTTGCGCCTTATAGATGTGGACAGATTTCAGTTTAGCGGGTTTGTTGTATTTGCAGATTTACAGATAAGGCACAGTGCTGCAGAAAGCCTCGCTGCTTGTGATACCCGCGCTCTTTGTGTGGGTGTGCCCATTTTTCAAGAACCTTCTCAGACACACACAATTGCTTGGTTATATTTTCTGCCTAGAGGTGTAAGAATATAAATCAATAAAGCGCAGTTTTCTGATAATGATACTCATTTGTCGCAATGCTAAATCGATGAACTAAACTAAAGCGTTCAAAGGTTTCGGATTGACAAGAATTTAAGTCTCTTATGCTGCGTGTGTGTGTATGTATGTATGTGTATATGTGTGTGTGTGTGTGTATATATATATATATATATATATGTATGTGTGTGTGTATATGTGTATATATATATATATATATATATATATATATATATATATATATGTGTGTGTGTCTATATATTTTATTTATTTATTTATTTATTTATTTATTTATTGGAAATAAGAATACTAAATTGATTATTTTTTTGATTATATACATAAAATCATATATTTCTGATGCTCTTTAATCTTACTAATTTGATGCACTAACACTATAATTTTTTTGACCAAAAACAGTATGGAAGACTTTTATTATATATTTAAAGTCTTACATAAATATTTTCATTATTATTTTACCATTTTAAGCTTTTTATCCACTCCAGCATGTAGTATATCCTTACAAACCCAAAAGGGTTTATCTTGCTTGCAAAGAGTCCCAAAAGTAATACCGTTTAACGGCAAAAATCAACGACTTTAATCATGAGCACTTGTTGTTGTCTTATGTTTATTTCTCTCTGTCTCCTGAATACTTACCCTTTAGCTGTCTGCAGTTCACTGTCAGCTTGTAATTTGTGTGTTTATGGAGTGGGATGGGCACTTTGACAGTCATCAAATAGGAAGTAAGCCCTTTCACTCATTGGTCTGGTTAATATTTAGTGATGACATCACAGCACACACTTGCCATATCTGTGTGGATCCCAGTACCGAGACAATGAGAGGAGTATAGTCCTTTGAGAAGAACGACAGACTTCCTATTGTGTCACTTTGTACAAGTGAGTGTGAAGATTTCCTTTTGTAAGTCATTTTAATTTAAGTGGTTTTGTGTTTTGAATTGTGGGCTTGAATTTGAATTCTTTCATCCTCAGGTTAATTATTTTAGGTTGAATAAGCAAAGAAATACAACAATTATTTCTAGTGGGAGATCATTCAGGGTTTTTATACATGAATTTTCATTTGTACCGATCAAAAGACCAGTTGAGACAGGAAGGATAACTTCCTGTTTTATAGGAAGTCCCACGTTCATGTGATTTGCAGGCAGTCAAGTGCGCTGACTTCTGGTTTTTTTCTTTAAAAGAATGTTAATGCTGTAATTCAGCAACAAAAGCCTATTGTTTATTTGATAACATTTTTAATTTAGTCAAGGAACAAAAATACTTAATAATTTAAATAGACTGAAATTATTACAGAAACTTTACAGAATGTATGAAATACTAAAGAAAGACAAAAAAAAGATATTCCACAGTGAAAATACATGAAAATGAGGAATACTGTGTGTAGGGTCCAATGTCCTAAAATAAAATATTATTGATATTGGTGATAATGATGATAATAATATTAAATAAAGTGTTACTTACACACACATTTATAATTAAAATATATGTTATGCATGCATAAGTATAATATAGTTCATATAAATTGGTTCATGGTAGCAATTACTGTTTCAGACCCACTGTTACTGTCACTGTACTGAAATGTTGTATAGAACATTAATAAATCATCTTATGAGTGCAAATTTAAATTAATGATGTGTATTTTGAGGGTGTGTTGATGCGGTAGAGAAAATGATTCCGAGAAAGCGTTTATTATAACAGTCAGGACAGGAGCTTGTTGCTCTTTATCCTTCAGTTGAGGAAAAAGATGAGAGAGGGGTAGAGGGGGAGGGAGAGAAATGGGGGGATGGGGTCAGAGATAGAATTCAGGATCTACTGAGAACATGCTGACAGGATTGTCTGTTTACAAACCCCTCCCTCTCCCTGTCCTTTTCATATCGCCGCCTTCCCAGCAGCCAGGCCTTGAATTCAGCAGCAGCTTAGAGGAAAAGGTGGACCTATCCACTGGCCGACCAATCGCAGCCCAGCATCCTACACGTGACAAGCAGGGAGGGCCGGTCTTTGAGCTTTGCAGCGGAAAACCACCGGGCCAAACGAACGGAGGGAGCGCGAGAGAGGGCTAAAGCCTGCCATACGTACTAATCCCTCCACAGTGATCATGTGTCAGCGGAGTCTGAAGCAGCAGCAAAAGGGGCCGGTGCGGAGCACTGCGGGGAAATGGTGAGATGCTGCAGGTCTTTGCACAGCTCTCCCTCTTGCTACAATCTCCACAGAGTCAGGGTTGATGTGCGGCGTTTCCGCCTGTCGGGCTCCTCGGCGGGAGCGACAGGGGAGCCCGCACACGGCAACGGCACGGGAGGCCCTGGACCCCCGGGGGGCCCGTCTCAGCTCAGCAACCGAAGCCGATTCAGGTACCGGCAAGGAGTGTGTGAGAAGCTAGGACATAGTGTAGGCTGAGAATGTAATGTGTGTGGATGATGGGTGAATTCAGTCAGATCTAGAGCGGTTGTTGACAGTGCACTCGAAGTGAGAGAGGACAATTGAAGGATCATGCGAGGCTGGAAAGTGGGCGAGCGAGAGGGGATTATGGAGACCTCGCACGAACTCGGCCACCCTGCGGAGGGACGATCGGTGTGCAGTGGGAGTTATTGTGACAGGACTCTTTAAGGGACCCTCTTTCACCATCCCAGCTATGCGAATGCGTTTGGCCTAATTGTGGCGTAACGTTAGGCTGTTGGTAGCACTCTCTGTCCGATTCAAACTGCATAGTTTGCAGAGCTCTACTTGGAGCAGATGCTGTTCCCTTTGAGTGAGCGAAGATGCGTAGAGCAGAGGGAGGCTCATATTCAGCCAGTGATTGGCCAATGTGTGCCTGCAATGAAAAAACAAGGGGGGCTGTGTTGAACAGACAGTGTGTGAAAGACTGAATCCAAAGACTTTGTTGTCTTTTTACAGGCTGCCATCACCTCTCAAACATCCTCCGCAGTTTGAGTAATGCACTGTGAATAGCTGTGAACTGCAAGGTTCTTTGATGCATATTCATCTGCACTGGACAGGTTGGGGGAGGGGTAGAAACGCTCTAAATTCATTTGAATGATAACCTGATGACTGAGAGAGCTCTCGTAAAAACCAACAATCATTGTTTCAAGTCGTTCAGGCGCACTAGGGTGCAGCGCACACTTTGGCATATTAACTGGATTTGCCATCCGCTAGAATGAGGTTGCATAATGCACAGTGCTAAAAGTGTTTAGTGTTATACCATAAAAGGTTATACCACCACGCACTTGCGCCGTTCTTATACAAATGTAGTTATAGGATTGAAACAACATTTGCACAGAGGAGCTGTTAAACTAATGTTATCAGGTTTTTTGTTGTATTGTGTTATGAAAATTTTTGGCTTGGGTTCCTCCTGTACAAGGCTATAGATCTTCTTTTTTTTTTTTTTTTTTTTTTTTTTTTCAGGCAAAAATGTATTCCTGAAAGGTGCAGGACGAGTTAGGCTAACGTTTTATACTTGATACTTATACTAAACTACTGATTTAACCAAACCCCTAAAATTGAGACCCTTCATAGCATTCCATATATGGGCTGTAGTCACGCCTCACAGTTGAAAGGGCCAATCGCCTTTATCATAGAAGAATTGCATGTTTGTTTACATTTGAATGCGCATTAGCTTTAATTGATCAACTGGAAAAAATACCATTTTATTTGCATTACTGGAGCTAAAGAAGCACAACATACGATATCAATATTACCAGACCCATTGAGAAACATGCCAGTGACGGCATTTCTGCAAAATGTTACACTGCTTCTAGCATGTTTCGCGACACTTAAAAAAAAAAAAAAAGTTATTTTAAATGTCTAAGTTATTCTAAAGTCCACACTGCTGCGTTTTAGTTTAGAAACGGAGAATTAAAAAGAATATGATCTCTGTCTACACCAGCGTTTTAGCTGCGTATTAGAATTGATCTCAGTCCACATTAAAACGACTGAAAACGCGGATCACGTGACCATTCACCAACACTGGGCATGCGCGTGACGGTGTAACAGTATTTGTAAATTAAATGTAATATTTGGAATTGCAATAAACACAGCTTCATTGATAAAATTATCCCACCATGCGCTGGTTCTTCCCGGGTTAACCCCAAAACCGACGCTCCATGTACGGTCGATACCGCCGCTGCACACGGGAATTGTCACAGATCGCTCGAATAATAGCTTGCCTCCGGCGCATGTAGGCAGTTATAGCATTGTAAAATGCAGAATTTACTTGCACAACAGCTGCTAGCAAAGATATACGCCATGACTGATGACACCCAATCATAGAGCCGAGCGTGAGCCTCTACTTCGTCATCGTTTCTAAAGTCCTTCGTTTTGACCCGTCCAGACTAAAACGCCCTCCGGAGATTCAAAACGAAAAACGGGTCGGCAGCGTTTCTAAACTTCTCCGTTTTGGGTCTCCGTTTTTGCCGTTTTAGTGTGGACGGGAGGTGCAAACATAACAAAAGGTCTCCGTTTTTAAACTAAAACGCAGTAGTGTGGACGGGGCCTAAATAGTGGTGCTAAGAGCATGTTTAGTTTGATCTGAAACAGATGAACATGAAATTTTTTTTAAAAAGTACCGGAGTGTTCCACATCGAAAGTTTACTACATCAGAATTGCCATATGAGGTTGGTTATGTGTCCACCAAAGCGTTTTTTTCACATGGCTGGCGTATATTTCCACTTGTTTTCAATGGGAGCGCCGCCAGGAGTGTAACGAGGCGCCGAGCGCTTGGCGTTTTATACCGGTCACTGAGAGTTGAAGAATGTTCAACTTTGGGTAAAACGCAGTGCTCATCACTGTCACTTTTTACCCAACCATCCAATCACAGTGGAGAAGGGGCGGAACAAATACCACACCGACCAACTGCCACATTCTGCTTGAGCAACGTCAACAGATGACATAATAACAGCATAATAACGGAACAAAATATTTTATAACAAGAGCCAGAGCAAATACTTTACATTGTATCGACATTTTTAGATAGAAACAATACAGAAACTATTTATCTGTGAAATGAGATACTAGTAACACTTCCGCGGATAATCCGTATCATAGCAAGCAAAGCATCTCAACTGATAAAAACACTCTCAAGCGCTCACAGCTAGGCGTTTTCAGCAGAGTGCCTAGCGTTTTTAGCCAGCTGTTGTGGACACACGACCTTATGGTTAGTGTTTTGAGGTCATAACACAGCATTGTGTAAGGAACTGAGCAAAAACATGTCTTTTAATAATCGATAATCTGCCCCAGTAATCATAATTTGTCTGAACAGTAAAAAAAGCTGTT
Source organism: Squalius cephalus (assembly GCF_949319135.1). NCBI lineage: Eukaryota > Metazoa > Chordata > Actinopteri > Cypriniformes > Leuciscidae > Squalius > Squalius cephalus. Next base: position 10,316,595 of record NC_137126.1, read on the forward strand.
GTTTTTTTACTGCCACTAGTGTCAGCTGGAACCTGCAGTGAGCAGGTTCTGATTATGATTACGGGGCAGATTATCGATTATTAATTACATGTTTTTGCTCAGTTTTGCAATATGCCAAAGTGTGCGCTGCACCCTAGTGCGCCTGAACGGCTTGAAACGGCTTGATTTATCGATTACCTAATAATAGTACACCTATAGATACAATAGGTATCTATAGGTACGTTTTTGGAGTTTTGTAAAAGTATAGGTAGAGGCACGATTTTTATTTTTTTTATTTTTTTAGTATCTTGATGATTACGATATTATTATTATTTTTTTAAATTGTACAGTTTCAGAGATTTCAGTCCTTCCCCTTTCAAATACATAGGAGTTGTACTTGACTTGAAGTTGCTGTTTGCCACCAGTACCAAGATGGCCGCCAAGTGGTCTGACTGACTTTTAAAAGGGACTTTGAGCTTTACTATTTACATTCGCTCATACCAGTCATGACTAGACTGGTCTGCAGAGTATGGTCCGATGTTATGGCCTGTTGCAGTGTCTATTTATAGTAAGAGCAATAAAAATTTACACCTCTCTGTAGGAAAGGCCCACATGTCAGATGCTGTTATGATGACGCACGACAGGTCAATGTACTTGATGATTGTAAAGGCAGATTGTGTAGCCCAGGCACACAAAATTTTGCCCCCTGAACCTGTACTAACCTGGCAAGAGCTGGTGTTGCCGTAGTTCTTTTCATCAATACACTGAGTAGCCTAGTAGTTTTGTTTGTACTGCTTGATTACTCACCCTGACCACGATGCAAATGTTGATCTCTCAAACAGAGATTACTGGATAGTAAATTTCGAAAGGGTCAAAGTAAAGATGTTCTTGTTTGCTGAATTGCGAGTATAGCTGCCAAAGTCGGGTGACTCATTGAGTGTTTGTGTTAGGCCATCTATGGCTAAGTCTTCTCTGTCCACAGGTCAGAACAAGTTTTCATCCTGATTAGGGTGGACACAGTATTATATTCTATAGATAGCCCTTGTAGTTGCAGCCTTGGTCAGTCCATGTCAACCCCGCTGGTGCTGTGTCATCACTTTCAGGGCCAAATATGACCCACTTTACTGACACACTAAAGCTAATCACTTTAGCCAGAACTCAAGCAGTAGCTCTTATGGTCATTTTCAAGAAAAGCAAGCAGTTATAGCCAAACTAGACGATGAGTTGCATCAACCGGACCAGAATTGAGGTGCAACATTTTTGCATGTGCTGTTCCAGTCAGCAACAGTTGTGTTGATCTGGAATGTTTTCCGCCTGCATAAGTCCTAAAAATAGCGCAAAAAAGATTACTGGCGGATATCCCGCACGGCTTCAGTAGTTCTGTGCAAATGTCCCACTCGGCGGCGTGACCCACAAAATCCATGCATGTTCGTGCTGGTTAAGTAGGTTTATGTTGATTAAAATGTGGCCCTTTTAATGATGAAAATTATCATCTCATCCTCATGGCATTCCAAACATGTATGATTTTTTTCTTGTGCAAAACATAAAAGATTAAATAAAAAAATATATTGTCCACACAATTAAAGTCAATGTGGTTGTAAATCACATTGGACCCCATTGACTTTCAAACAGCGGAAACATTCTTCAAAATAACTCTGTTCTGCTGAAGGAAGAAGATCATAAAGATTTGGAATTGCATGATGAGGGTGAGTAAATGATGACAGAATATTCATTTTGGGGAATGTTCATTATCCCTTTAAGAAAATTATGTGGACTGGCCTAGACCTTCGGTCAAGTATTTCTCCTCACGTAACATTTCTAGAGCAAGTGTAACAGGAAGGTGACGGTAAACCCTAAATGAGACTAAAGATGATAAGCAGGTGAAAGCAGCCTTTGCTTAGACTGATGTAAGTGGAATTGAGCTGAAAGGCATATATGGCCAGTGTAGTTGAGAGGCAGCGTGAACCACCATGAGGTTACGTTTACAGTGGAGAATTGCTATTTCTGTCTCTTTCATTTCTCAAGTATCTTTCTAGCATTTATCTTCTGCTGTTTATTGTCTTCTGTATGGGAGTCTTTGTGTTTAGTCGTTTTGGTATGTGTGAGTGGGCTGTGTGTATGTTATATAAATATTTCTTTCCTTCTTTCTACCATCTTGATAGAGCAGCCCAGTTCTGTTTTTATAGAGTGAATCTCAAGAAAACATGTTCAGGTAACATTTTTACCCTAACATCAAAAATGGAATAGATGTATATGTGTGACATTTTCATAAAATCTGCAAATCTGTCAATTTCCCATTACCATACAATTCGACTTTTTACTTTCGAGTTTTTTTTGTAATTCCTGTTGTTCTCAGTGGTTATTCTCATTATTTTACCAATGTCTTAGTAACATTATCAAAAAAGTATTAATTTTACTGCAGTAAAATTATTTAATTATACAAACGCACCAACATTTTAATGACAATTAAGCATAAATTTCCACCATAATAAATATTTATATTTAGTTTAATAATAGTAATTTTATATTGTATTACTTTAATGATACACTTGTAATTACCATAATATTTTAATAACAATATTTAAGTAATATTAAATTGAATTTTAATAATAATATTATATTGTTACGGTAATGAATGTTGTTGAAAAATGCAATTGTCATTGCCATAATAAATTTATGTAATATTTATAATATTTTACCTCAATGCAAAATAAAATCATTATTATTAATGACACTAAAATATAAAAATAAGGAAATATATACTTAATTGTCTGTCATTAGTGTCGTCAGATAGAACTTCCAAATTTGGAATCAGCCTTCCAAATTTACACAATTCTTATTTCTTTCTCGATTTTTTTAGGGTGGAATATTATCCAGACATGTCTATTACAGGTTTCATGAGATTCACTGTATAACAAGGGGTGCTCAATCCTGTTCCTGAAGGTCTGCATGCAAAGCTTAGCTCTAAATCTATTCAATTACACCTGAACCAATTAATCAAGATCTTCAGGATATACTTGATACTTACAAACAAGTTGGAACTGAACTCTGCAGTAAAGGTAGTTCTCCAGCATTGGGCACCCCTTCTCTACAACATTTAGATCATCTGGACATAAGTCTTTAATTTCCACCTTTATTCTTTATCTGTCTTGAGTATTTTGTACACTTTGGCATCATGAATGTGTTGTGCAGGTTGCAGTTCCCACAGTTGGCCCTGCGGCGGCGACTAGGCCAGCTGAGCTGCATGTCCCGGCCTACTGTCCGCCTTCGCTCATGGCCTCTGTCCTTCCTCTACTACATCCTTCCGTTTGGAACGCTCAAACCTCTCGCCAAAGTAGGCTGGAGGCCCACAAGCAGAGTAAGTACAGGTGGAAACATCAAAAAGAGCCCACAGACTGATGTTGTGTGTGTGTTTGAGTGTGCAAAATCTCACTATCCAGAGACATAAATGACATCCATCAGTGTGTAATCAATGTATTATGGGTTTTTGGGTTTTTGTTATGCAAAACAGGTATTACCTTATTGATGATGCTGTGATAGTAATGTCTGTAATTATGGGAAGCATTACTGGAAACATTACGGAATAACGGCCTAGATCTGGGATCAGTTCTCTCTGTTTTTTAACCCAAAGAAATTAAACCTCAAAACTGATGCAAGGTCAGCAGAAAGAGCTGCTGCTATCAGCAGATGGCTACTTGCATATGGACCCGCTGAGCTCCACTGGGACTGAATGTGAAAAGAGCCATTGTCCCATGGTGCAGCTCTGAACTGAGGAACACTTTGTCTCTAGACCCGGTCGAGGGCACTGTGCCACGGTGGTTCTGACACCACTATTGTTCAGTTCCCACGAGAAAATTGCCAGTCAGCCCATGCTGATGCTCAGAAGCACCATACCATATACCATATCTCCAGTGGCAGACAAGAAGTTACAGAGAAATAGAAAAAAAAATTGTTTGTTAATTGATCAATGGTTCTTTGGAGATGCAATGCGCGCTACAGGCGTCTTTGAGACGCGTGCATTTTAATATCGAGCACTATATCGAGAGAATTTTTTTTTTTTTTTACCGACAATGGTGTATATACAGTGCTATGCATAAGTTTAGACACCCATGCTAAAGTTGACTAAAAAGAGGAATAAAAAAATCATCTTTTGGAAACTGAACTTAATGCCTTAATTTAAAAAATTAGGAAAAATCCAACCTTTAAGGACACCAATTTTCTTTGTGAATGAATAATGTATCGTAAATAAATAAATGTTCTTCCTTAAAATACAGGGTGCATAAGTTTGGACACCCCTATGTTAAATTCCCATAGAGGCAGGCAGATTTTTATTTTTAAGTATTTAAAAAAAAAAAAAATTTTTAGGATACTATGCATCCTGATAAAGTTCCCTTGGCCTTTGGAATTAAAATAGCCCCACATCATCACATAGCCTTCACCATACCTAGAGATTGGCATGGTTTTATTTCAGTTAGCCTAATAGCTAGTTTGATTTGCATTGAGAGATGATCTTATGGAAAGTACCCCATGCCAATCTCTAGGTATGGTGAAGGCTATGTGATGATGTGGGGCTATTTTAGTTCCAAAGGCCAAGGGAACTTTATCAGGATGCATAGTATCCTAAAGAATTTTTTTTAAAAATACTTAAAAATAAAAATCTGCCTGCCTCTATGGGAATTTAACATAGGGGTGTCCAAACTTATGCACCCTGTATTTTAAGGAAGAACATTTATTTATTTACGATACATTATTCATTCACAAAGAAAATTGGTGTCCTTAAAGGTTGGATTTTTCCTAATTTTTTAAATTAAGGCATTAAGTTCAGTTTCCAAAAGATTATTTTTTATTCCTCTTTTTAGTCAACTTTAGCATGGGTGTCTAAACTTATGCATAGCACTGTATATGTATAAATATATATTTATTTCATTTTTTTTAAAGACAAGTAGAAAAGTTTGATTTTAAATCACTTTTTCCCCCACATTATTAAGGCAAACAACAAATTATATTAGTTTTAGCAGTCAAAAGCAAAAATAAAATGTAAACAAAAATATCATCTTTATGTCCCATTTATTGCAAAAAAGTTTTTACGCTCGCATGAGGTGGTTTTCCAGGCAATTCGAAAAATAAATATTTCGCAAAACTGCAATGGAAACAGTTTTTGCGCATTTATAGGTCACCTGATGTAGATGACGCGGTATGTTTGGACAGAATACGAGACAGAGTTCTTTATTAAATTCATAAAAGACAAAAGAATTACAGGAATAATGGATTCTAAACCTCAAAGAAATGCCACAATCAAGACCTTGAAGCAGATATGAGGGAGAAACACCCAGAAACACCTCATATGTGCTGCTCTCAAGTATAAGGGTCTTTCCTTGCCATTAGTGATTGGATAACACACATGCGTCTCCTTCGATTTATAATAATGGCCAGTCCAGTGGCTGGGATATACATAAACCTACCAACGTCCGTTGCCATGATTTTTGGAATGATTTATCGCGAGAGGAAAAAATTAAGTTTTAGTCACATAACATCGGTTAATGGAAACGCCGTCATTTCGCAATAGTTTTTTGTCGACATTTAGGAAAAAAAATGCAAACGTTTTGGGCAAATCTGTAATGGAAATGTGCCTAGTGTCGCTTGATCAAGATCGGCACCGACTGATGCTCCATACTGATAAACAATGGTGTACCGTCGATAAATACCTATACCGTTTTATGGCCCAGTATATAATGGTGCGTTTAAGTCATGTTGGTAAGATCATGATGAAGGACCTACACCTGGACGCGACGACAACGCAGTCCTGAAGTGTCAACTAGTCTCTCCCCTGTGAAGGCCTCCCTCCCCTCCCTTTACCTCTCTACAGATAAAGCGTTGTCGGGATAATTCTGGTTCGCGTGGCTATGCGGAAGCGATTAAAAATGATGTATTATACATTTTAAGGCCAGACAAGTAGTTTGTTGAGTGTTGGTTTGTAGGGAAGGACTACACGCCTGTGCACATATATATTTAAACGTGCATACCTATTGACTGAACTCGTAATACACATGTGCACGCCATCAGCGTTCTCACAGGTTTGCGTTTTTGAAAGTTTGCGCAGAAAGAACTTAAGAGTTTTCTGTTAAAACGGTGTTGTGTTAGCGGCCCCTAAGTTAATAACTAATGATCGTTGCGACGGAAGTGAATCAATCAAAACTAACTTTAGCTGGACAATAACTTTATTCTAGAGCTGCTAAAGCCAAAACAATCTCTGTTACTTTAATTTCCTATTATCAATGTAAAGCCGCTTTGGAACAATCTACATTGTTAAAAGCGCTATATAAATGAAGATGACTTGACTTGATCATATTTTTGAGTTGAATGTACATGAACGCATCCACAAAGTTGTAAAAACCAGTGGGAAGCTCGGGATTTCATTTGAGTCCTGATCTGTACTCCACAGTACTTAGTTATTTAGCAGTGACATTGTCAGGCATTTTTATTTACAACAAAATACGCTAAAGTGCCTGCACAAAATATGATAGCATTGTAATATACAATATAATATATTATGTACCAATAAAGTTTACATTGGCTTCCTAAATTAATTAAATGCATTACGCAAACACACCTGATACACATTCTTTGTTCATAGTTTTTTTGTGTAGTTAATAAGAGAATGTACACCGCCATGACCTTGCTCTGTCGAAAGTGACTTAAACGCACCTGACGTAATAAACACCACTTCCCAACTCGTAAATATGAACTTCCCAGGAGGACTTGAACACACCATGAGTTCTTAATTTGAATTCTTTTTATTTTAAAAAGTATTTGATTGTTAATTTTTGGAAGAGCTTACTATAAACGTATCAATCTTGGCATAATATTTATTTTCTGTTTCAAAATGTGAGAAAGTAAAATGACACTCTTTGTGGATAAAGAGCCTTTTCTAGGTCAGGCAACATTGCTCATCCTTAACTTCCTGCTTGTTAAACCTATAACTATCATCTACCCAACACCCTGAAAGACTCCAAGAGTCCGCATTTAGCTTCCTGTCTGTCAGCTGGGATTGAAGCTAACTACAGTAATCCACTTACACTGAACACCCAGGCCAGCTCCTGTCATACATCAGCCTCTGTACTATCTGTAGTACTGATCTAGGATCCCTTCTTGCCCACATCAATAATGATCAGTGAGATGCACTGATCTAAACACTCTAAGAATCCAAACACTGGAGCACGTGGTGCACTGCCACATGCAGCTGCTCGACTTTATACAACAGGTTTTAAAACACTTTAGATGCTCACCTGCATTAAAATTGAGTGTACACATTCGTATCATTATTGTCAAAATAATTTTTTAAATGTATATTACAAGGTAAAAAGCATTTTTATTATTCATAAATATCATTATTTTGGGGGAGTCGCAACATTTTGCTTTCTGAACTAACCTTGCCTTGTCATGAAAAGGTCAAATTATGTGACAGGAATATTTTCAGTTGCCAAAATTTTGTTTCATTACAAATATTTTCCACTCAAAATCAGATATGAGATATTGGACTTCTGATAATAAAGCATTCTGTTGTCAAATGATGCATGAAGAAACACAGTGGCGATCATTAAAGTGCCCCTACTATGCTATTATAAAGGTTTCTAATTTTGTTTTAAAGGTCTCCTTCAACAGGTTTACATGCATTCAAGGTCAAAAAACACTTTAATTTTCTCATAATATACATTGCAGCATCACCTCTTTTCTCAGTGTCTGAAATGGTTCAATCAAGGATCCAGTCTCTTTAAACCCCTCCTTTACAAGAGCTTAGTCTGCTCTGATTGGTCAGATGGCTTAGTCTGTTGTGATTGGTTTAACAAAATTGGTCTGAAACGAAAGGCACATTACATCTGCATTTAAGCTCTGGAGGCTTCCTCAGCACTTGCATACACAGTAATATGAACCATAATGATGGTGTTAGTTTTACCATACTAGTTTGAGCCAGAGTCCTCGTGAAAAAGGGTTTGAAAAGGGTGAAAAAAAGGATTTGCTTTCACAGCGCCGAAAACAGCGTCGTCTTGTCATGAAAACAATGCAAACTAAACTCTTCCAGGCCTCAAATACAACTATAGTGTTTGAGGGCGGGTCAAAGTAGATGTCTTTGCGGGCAGCCAATGAGGACCATAGGCTGGAATTATGTAAATTTGATACAAACCTACGTAGGGTTGTCATATGATGACTCGTTTTGGCAGTTCAGAATCAATTCTTTCTTTTAGAATACAATAACTTTATTTGTTGTGCACTTTGATCTTTAAAACTTTGCAGACCTTTAACATTCACAAACACCTATATTTACACACTGCATGAAAGGTAATGTTTTAAAAAGCATATTAGGGGCACTTTAAGTGTGCTTGCGTTCCTCTCTGTGAACGTTTGCTGTTGTGTTTTATAAAGATACTTGAGCATGTCTTCAAACCCTTGTGTCTCTTGGGTGTAGGTTACAATCTACAAGTCCATACCCACACGACTGCTCTCCAGAGCCTGGGGTCGCTTGAACCAGGTGGACCTGCCCACTTGGTTACGGAAACCTATCTTCAGATTGTATATATGGACTTTTGGAGTCAACATGAAGGAAGCGGCCGTGGAGGATTTACAGCACTACAGAAACCTGGGCGAGTTTTTTAGGCGCAAACTCAAACCTCAGGTCCGGCCAGTGTGCGACTCGCACTGCGTGGTAAGTCTGGGTTTGTAACTGTAGAAAAAGAGGCATTCTTTGAATTTCCATTCACTTTCATTCATATGCAAACACAGGAGAAGAGATACGCATGCGCATTGAATTTTCATTTCACGCTCTGTGTGATAGTTTAGGTTCAGTGACCTGCAAGTTAACATTGGCTTTAACCAATAAAGGATCTAAACATTGTATGTTTTTTGTATAGTATTTACAATTTTTTAAAGAATATGAAATTTCATTTTAAAAAGGAGCTACATTGCTGGCAGTATAGCAGGAAACCTGAGTAGATTGAAACATTTTACTGAAAGTGGTAATTTTTTTTTTTTTCTACGGTAGCCCTGGAATGTTACATCATTTCCTGTTGCCTATGTTTGTTACTGGGTTTGAAATAATTGCATGCTTAATCTAAAGTTTATTTCAAGCTAATCATGTCAGTTTTTAATACAGACAACATATTAACACAATGAATGACCATTTGCTCCACAGATCAGTCCGGCTGATGGCAAGATCCTTCATTTTGGGCGTGTGAAGAACTGTGAGGTAGAGCAGGTGAAGGGAGTGACCTACTCTCTGGAAACGTTCCTCGGGCCGCGCACCTGGACGGAGAGTTTAACAGCTAACAGAAGTAAGTTTCAATAAATTTGTCATTGATCCAGAAACATATCCTACTAGGTCAAAAGTCCTTTGATTTTGGATCTTGTTAACACTAGAGAATTTGGATACAAGGTTTTCTGAGCAACCAAATCATTTTTAGATTGTAAACATGGCTTATGCCCAATACACATAGTATGATTTTGGGCTGTCCCAGACGAAAGGTGACCAATCGTGGTGATTTCTGTGGTCTTGGCTCCTAAACGGTGGTCCTACGTCATACAGTGATAGAGGTTCAAAGACGGCCGTTGTCACGCTCTTGCGACCAAAGATAGCTTGCGATAATTTTCTGACAACGTCTACTGACTAGCCAATAAAAATGCAACATGAAATGGCACATTGATCAATGTGACGTGGCGCTAAAACTTGAAACTACTAACCTCAAGCTCCATTTGCAAAATTGGCATGCCAAGTTGGCCTCTTTTCCCTAGCCATGGCCGCATCCATATTTCTCTTTCACTTTGTCTTTTTTTTCAGCGCTTATAAAAACCACAATTGCCAAAGTGTGATTCATCTTGCTCCATTTGTTTACCACTAGCGCATGCTGATGACGTTTATTTCTTCGATGCTAACTTGCGTTGTAGCCTATGATTCAATAGGTGTCATCATCGTACAGTCTGCATACATGTCGTAACCAAGTTTATTAAATCCATGTCGCACAGTGTCATGTGTAATGATCTTATAGGATTGCTGAAATCGCACAGTCTGTAGCAGGCATAAGGAAAGAATCACAAATGCAGCAAGTAGAGTGTCACTCGCTCAAAATCAATTTACATGCACCTTCAGCAGAAAATAAGACGTGTACTGATTGCCGCAACAGTGGCAAAGCAGCTCTGATCCCATCCGCTTTCAGTCCGGGATCCGGTTTAGTTCCCTTATTAGTGAAAGCTCATGGCATTGAAGAAGGGCTGAATTGTACAGTATTGTACCGTAAAACAGCAGTTTGAATGGAAAGTGTTTTTTTCGTCCTTTAAAATTTGGTATACATTTTAAAGGGGGGGTGAAATGCTCATTTTCACTCAATCTCCTGTTAATCTTGAGTACCTATAGAGTAGTATTGCATCCTTCATCTCTCCAAAACGTCTTTAGTTTTATTATATTTATAACAGAAAAGATAGGCTGTACCGAGTCTTTCCGGAAAAAACCGAGCGGCTGGGGGCGGGCGGTGTGCTATAGCTGTGCTAACCGATCTAACAACAACACAGAGAGACATTTGAAGTAGTTTACTCACCGCATTGCGACAGCGAACCTTTATCATTGTGACTGCTCGATCCTTAAGCATTAGACGATCTGCAAATCGTCGATCTGGGCTTTGTTTATAAAACAATCATCGTCGAAATGCAGGGAACAAAGAGTCGTGCACAACCTCCGTTGATGCTTCGAAAAAACAAACTCCATCCACTATTCCCTTAACGCTGGGTTCTTTGGGAATCTGTGCAGGGTTGTCTTGCCCTGCCAACCAAAAACCCACTTCTTTGGTGACATTGACTTCCCTAAAAGCCGAGCATAGCGCTTTGAGGTAACGTACTGCTTTCGCTCTCTTCTCTCTCTGGTCTAAGAGTGCGCGCGCGGCCGCGATCTTACCGGAGAAGTGCCCTTAGGACCCATATAAGGAAATTCCGCTCTATCTTACGTAAGACAGAGCCATACTCGAAAAAAACTTTCCGAAACTTGTGACAAACCGGAAGGAGTATTTTTGGAACAAAAATACTCCTTCAAACGTACAACTTAACTTTTGAAACTTTGTCCATGTTTAGCATGGGAATCCAACTCTTTAACAGTGTAAAAAAACTCAGTATGCATGAAACAGCAATTCACCCCCCCTTTAAGATGTTTTGCTCCACAGTCCATATTGTGAATTTCTGGATCACTGCCTCATAAAATGTTGCTAGTAATTTGATCAAATATAAAAAGCTTATTAAAAAAAGCTTGAGCCTTTTAACTAGCCATAATCCACACTACAGTTCAAAAGTGTGGGGTTGGTAAGCTTTTTTTCAATGTTTTTGACAAGTCTTTTCTGCTCACCAAGGGTACATTTATTTGATCAAAAAGACAGTAAAAAAGTAATCTTGTGAAATATTACAAGTTAAAATACCCGTTTTCTATTTTAATATATTTTGAAATATAATTTATTCCTGTGATGGCAACGCAGAATTACTCCAGTCTTCAGCGTCACATGATCCTTCAGAAATCATTCTAATATGGTTTTTCAGGATGAATAGAAATTTCAAAAGGAACAGCATTTATTTGAAATGGAAACCTTTTGTAACATTATACATCTTTACTGTCACCTTTGATCAATTTAATGTGCCTTTGCAAAATGAAAGTATTTGTTTAAAAAAATTTTTTTATATATATATATATATATATACAATTGACCCCAATCTTTTGTTCTGTAGTGCATCTCTAAAATCGGAGGAAAATTATAGATTGAAATGAATATTGAAAGCACTAAGCCTAAAATCTGATCCGACCAACAAAGAACATCATGCGAAGCTTATAGACCATGTGATATAAACACTAATATATTTTATTTCCTGACAACTATTGAACAATTGAAACATCTCAGTTTTATTTTTCTTGTCCTGTTCAGATGAGGATGACCCTGGCACATTCCAGGATGCCCTGGTCACTACGGAGGGGAATGAGTTGTTTCACTGTGTAGTTTATCTGGCTCCAGGTGACTACCATTGCTTCCACTCGCCTACAGACTGGAGGGTGGCACACAGACGGCACTTCCCAGGTCAGCGGCTTTATCTCTCTCTCTCTCTCTCTCTCTCTCTCTCTGTTATTATTCTTTGCTTTCTGAAAATATGATTTGTTAAAAAGATTAATCAACATGGACTTTAGGTCTTAACTGCTTAAGTTATAATCGTCTTTTCTAATCTGATGGCGACTGAGCAGTGCGATACCATCAGTGCCTGGTTGCATGGCTTGTGGTCTGATATGCATGTTTGAATCATAGGTTCTCTGATGTCGGTGAACCCAGGAGTTGCACGGTGGATCAAGGAACTTTTCTGCCATAATGAGCGGGTGGTCTTGAGTGGGGAGTGGACGCACGGCTTCTTTTCACTCACAGCTGTAGGAGCGACAAATGTGGGATCTATACGCATCTATTTTGACAAGGTTAGAACTATTGGTAACAAGTTCATAGCTCAGATTAAAATACCCATATTGCTCTTATTTAGCTCCTGTAGAAGAATGAGGGTTTAAAGCAATAGTGCCACCTGAAAATGAACCCTAAAAAGCCTGACATATGGAAATCTTAGTGCTCATACACAAGGAAAAAAGTCATGTAGTAGATTAAAAGATGTTTTCAGTGAAGTTTTGATCATGTTGATAATTTAAAGTCCTTTTAGAGAAATTTCTGTATCAAATATACACAAGTATGATACAGTAGGCTATAGGGTGAAAAATCTTTCATTATTTGCTTACCCTTTGTTTTGTGAAACATGTAGGACTTTTTTTTTCATAGAACATAAAATTTGATATTTAGACTAATGTCTAAGCTTAAATATGCAGCAGTGAAAATAAGATTTGATTGTTACGACAGAGGATGTGCAAAATGACATTCTCATTCTCATTAATAACTAGTCGTGGGTGATCTGAACGACTTGTCAAAGTGTAACATTGCCAATTTTCATCTCGCTTTGTATTGTTACAATGGTGGTAGTGTATAATGATAAAGGTGTAACGGGACACAAACATGATGGTTCAATACGTAACTGTTTTGAAGTCAAGGTTCGGTACAGCAGCGGGGAGAAAACTAAACATAAAATAGCTCTTTTTTTTTTTTTAATTAAACTGTGGGGTCTTTTTTACAAATTTGTCTCTGTGTTTAAATAAATTCAATTATTAATTTTCTTAAGGATAAAAAAAAAAATCCATCTTGGTTAATGCTGTAACTATGTAGGGAGCCCTTACACATATAATACTATAGTATTAAAGGTTACAATTAACAACAGAGCTTAAATGATTATATTCAGTCTTGTTACTGCATGCACCGAACCGTGACGTCCGTACCGTATGGTTCGGGATGTATACATGTTCTGTTAACACCCCTAGTAAATGAACAATATAGTCATAGTCAGCCAGTTTGAAATGTTGACCACCGCTGCGACGGACAAACCCCCATGTTAACGATTCTTTGCAGTCGACACCATTATATCTAAAAGTTTGCTAAGGAGCATTTCCTACTGAAGCAAGATGGTATTTGACTGGTCAAGCGTATCATAGCAGACTAGTGAAACTGATGCTAAAATTTAACAGCTAGGCTACTGGTGCTGATTTTTAACAAATAGTTTCCTATAATAAAAGGCATGTTAAGTCCTACTAAGAAAGACACCAATACAGATTGAAGAGAGAACAAAGGCTGAAAGTTGCGCTTCAGTATATCCAGAGTGCATGGGCTAAGTTCATGATTCATCTTGGTTCGTAAGGTCATAGCTGTTAGATTAGATGTATTGTGGTTGTGCAACATCTAGTTCATGGCATCCAGCTGCTTGTTGAGCCATTTTTGTACTGCAACTATTTTTAAAGCAGTCATCTGTCGGGTCTGGCAGGCTCCCAGGAGTAAGTAGCACACCATAAAAAAAAATCACCAAAAGATGGTTCTTCAGCCCTCTCCACAACACCTTACAGATGAACCTGTGGATTTTGCATAAATTCAGGAACATTGCTCACAGCTGGCGATTGGTCCAGGAGCGCTGAGATGTTGTTCACGAAATATTTGCTGCGATGCTTTAAATGCAACTTCTTGGACAGGCTTTCACAATGCTGCTAACACCGTAGCAGTGTTATTGTTCACGATTTCAATTAACAAGAATTTTTTGTTTTGTTATAAAGCTAAAGTAAAATATAGCCTAAATATTAGATGGAAAAACTAAAATGAAAATTTGAAATGTTGCTTTGACAACTAACTGATATAAAAAAAAGTTAAAGAACTAAAATTACTACGAGTGAAGTCAAAATAAATTCAAGCTAAATTGAAAATATATAAAAAAAACATACCCGTGTTGACAAGTGCTTGGGTTAGTGGGTTAAGAGACACCTGCAAGTTTAAACGAGTACAAAGCCGTTTGAGATGATATTGTTTGAAATTGTCACCAGTTTGTTGTTCATTATTTCGGGGCCTATATTGTTTAATTGCTGTATAGCCACAGAATCACTCTTGTTGGCGTATGATGTATTTTCTGTGAAACCTCTTGTGGTTTTTCAGCATTAGCAGAATATTGAGCTACACTGCTAAGAGTGGATTTGGCCTCATTCGTAATGGGCCGCATTCAGGCCACTAGACGGTAGCGGTAAAAATGTGGGTTAATGGGTGAGATGAGTAGATGGCAGTAGCACCTGTTTGTTGTATCCTGACTTGATAAGTGGTATTTCACTAGCAGGATTGAGCTGTGACCCTGATGCATTTCTTAAATTGCATGTTTTTGCTAAATCTAATGGATTTGGATTTTATTCCTATCAAAATGAAAAGGGAGGTTTCCCATCTGTTACAAGTTGGGTTTTTAAAAGGCTTGTGCCAATTCTGTTTTAGTGCATCGACATTAACAAGCTGCTTTTTCTCCTTAGGAGCTCCGTACCAACAACCCTCGGTACAACAAAGGAACTTACAACGATTTCAGCTACGTAACAAACAACAACCAGGAAGGCGTGAGCATGAGAAAAGGAGAGCACCTGGGCGAGTTCAACTTGGGCTCCACTATTGTACTGTTATTCGAAGCTCCACGGGATTTTACCTTTAATTTGCAAGCAGGCCAGAAGATCCGTTTTGGAGAACCTCTCGGGACGATGTAACGCAGACGAGAGGGGTTCAGAATCTGCTGATGGACACGCTAATCTGTGTGTAGATGCATTCAGGGTCTCAAAAACTAATACACTCACATTTGCAGAGATGTACTCTGTTTAAACTGAGATACATGTGTGTTCATATGTACTCACACAACCACCACTGTTGCATTATTGCCATTGGGTTCTCCCAGTCATTTTGTTAGGATTTTTTTGTTGTTGTTGTTGTTGTAAAATACTTTTAAGGCAATGCTTAGACCATCATGTTGTAAAATATTTGTTTACCATGAAATGCCATCCAGTTTTTTTGGGCTCTAAATTATTTTTCTATTTTGTTTTTAGTAAAATAGTCGTTTTGTTTTTCTGTGTTCGCCCATATTGCCTTCGGCTGGAGTCGACTTGTGTGAAGGGTTTGAAGATTTCCACAGCTAACTTTGCGAGCCTTGGGAATGTATGAGAGACCATCGTTATTTGGTTCCTTCATTTTTATCAGACACTCATCTTTAAAACCGTCCAACTTTTGCTCTTCACCAAGGTGCAAGCCATTTTGACAGTAAAATCATGGCCACATTTACTCGCTAAGAAAGAGTTTTGGAAAAGACACGTGACAATAATCACTGCCGTTGTTCTCTGGCGTTGAATTATGCCTTTGCTGGTTGGTCTAGCGATTAGTTGGGAGATTAATGTAAAGTATTTTGCTGTCTCAACTTGATTAGTGCCAAAACGCAAGATATATTTTTTACTAACACACGTTTTTTTGCCCTTTTGATATGAATCCGAGTTCTTGTGATCTTATGGCTTGTGTTCTTGGACTTTTCTTTGTTTGATTAACCAGCACCTAGCAAGTTCAACAGACTCTACACCCTAAACTAAGGATAAAGACCCTCCAGACTCCCTTAATCTTCTAGACCACGCCTGTATGAAGATTAGGGAGAGGACTCTGGAAATTTTGCTTTGAATGTTTTGAAAACCAAACACTGGGCTTTTCTGTGCACCAAGCACAGCTTGTTGTGGAAATTCTTTTAAAGAAAAGTCTTATTAATACAATTCATGTAACATAGACATTAACTACAAACTAGTTCCAAACTAGTTCCAAGTGCAAGAAACATGTCAATAATAAATTTTGAAGATTATGTAAAAAGTTTGTTGTTGTGATATTGGAATAATCATTTGATACCATCATTGGGTCACGTTTCGACCACAATGCTTTTTCATAAGA
The DNA here is from genome assembly GCF_949319135.1 of Squalius cephalus. NCBI lineage: Eukaryota > Metazoa > Chordata > Actinopteri > Cypriniformes > Leuciscidae > Squalius > Squalius cephalus. The sequence continues at coordinate 10,332,938 of NC_137126.1, forward strand.
GTTGCTGCTTCTTGATCAGGAACTCACGAGTGCTGGCTTCACTGATATTTTTTTACCCCTTCGATAATTTGTGAAGTATTTGGCAGTTTTCATAACCGTTAAAGGCAAAACAAGAAGTGGAATGTTAATATACACCGTTTATGGTGGATTAGAACAATAAGCTTCTCAGGAAAGTTTTATATTTATACATGGGGGGAATATAAAAAGGAGAAATCTGACCATGGTTTTTGAGGAAAGTCATTCATCATTACGTAATGCTGATTAATAATGAACAAAGTCTCAGTGGAATATGGATTATGATGTACAGGAGCAGTGTAACGTTTAGTTCATTAAATTATTTAAAGGGCATTTTTATAATTATTCATTAAAAAGACTGATTGTCAATTGAAAGACTGCATGGAATATTCGTACTCTTAAAAATTAAGCTGTTACCCCCACATGATGACTAATGTAATGAATTGCACGATTCATGCAGATTTTAACCTAATATTTTCTGCTTGTGGTCAAACAAAATATCTAACGTTACGTTATTTGTCAACTACCTAGTCAGGACATCTTACAACCTACAAGCACACAAAGCGCCCCAGTGCAGTAACTTAGTGACATCAAAAAGAGTTCGGTCAAGGCTTTTCCTCGTTTGCCTCTTTAAAATTAGGCATTACTGGAAACCACTAGGAAACTATGGTGATATCATTTCAAGGTAGTGTTGTTTCTAAATTGTTTTAATAAAGGTATTGCCGACCCTTGTCGATTCCTGGAATTAATTCTGTCGACTCCTCCTACGGTGGGAATCAGGGATCGGAATCGACTTCGAGCACCCCTACAGTGAGTGCAGGACAGGACGGCGGCGCGCCCGCCTGTTCAATTCTAGAAGCTTCTCGTTTCTTCTCCATCCTCCAATCACAGTCAGAGCAACACACTCACGCGGACGATGACACGCCTGTTTCAATAAGCCTTGAACGTTACTATGACCTTCAGAAAAAAATAAACCGAGTAAGCAAACATTTAGTTAGGCTACTATCATTTTACTATTAATTTTACCAGCAGTTGACCATTCCACTGCTGTGACACAACTTGCATCCATAGCTACCTTCTCAAGTAAATACAGTAGTTGACAGACATTTTTTATATTATCTTTCTTCCCAACATCAAAATGGGTATGGTTATTTAAAAATATATATATCATGATTTAATAATTTAGCTGTTCCACTGTGTGGGGAAAAAGTACATAGGCTACATTAGGTCTACATATCTCTCAAGTTATATAACTTGAGAGATATGTAGACCTAATGTAGCCTATGTACATAGGGTAACAGGATTATGTGTATAATAATTATGCAAATAAAAATAGATTTATAATGAGAACAACATATATGCCGCAGTGGCGTCATGGCATGGCAACCATGCGTTTTTCTGTACGCATTTCATGTGTAGTTTCAGCAGAGAAAACTGCCTTCTTTTAACTTGCCTTCTGCATGTATGTTTCTCAGGGTTGCATTTTAAATAAGCGCACTCCCCCTACTGGCGCTAATTGAAGTCTGCAACTAAAGTTTATTTATGTGAGAACCAAATAATTATTTACATTCGTCTCTTAAGAACTAAGCACGTTTGTCGTTGTTGGGTATTATGTTCCCCTTAATCGTTCACATACACACACGCATCATAACAGCGTTATATTTACCGTAATTTTAACCTGTCACTATTAACAAGTGAACAATAGTGAAAACTAGCCTTACGAAAAATCACCATAACCATAATTTCAGCCAAAATACCAAATTTAGTACTACAGTTAACCAACTGCTCTTTCAATAAAATGTACTTAACTTGATAGTAACCACCATGTCAACAACAAAAAAAAGACAAAAATTCAACAAAGCTGTCTGAATGAGATCCCGACTTAATTTATGAAATTGCACTGTATGTATTACCATGTTTTACAAAGGGATTAATCATGCGTGTAGGGTGTTGGTTAAGCTACTCTAAAAATATAATGAATGACTAGCTACTAATCACATCTTCAACAGTTTAATAAGATTGCTGTTGTAATTATTCTCTCTAAAAAGTATTGCATAACTTATTACTAATTGCTTTCTAAATCCCATATCAACATCAACCAGTTACAAGCATAGGCATGAAACTGCCACTTTAATTCTTTCAAATAAATAATATAAAATTGCATAAATTATTCTTAAAATGACCAAAGTATTTAAAGGGAGAAGGTTACATTAAAATATAGATTTTAACATTAGACATTTAATTTTGATGTTAAATCCACTATTGTTTTATATAGAATTGTATAGTCTAAGCAGTATTTAAAGGTATAGTTCACCCAAAAATAAAAATTGTCATCATTTACTTCCCGTCAAGTTGTTCCAAACTTGTATGAGTTTGTTGAACACAGAAGATATTTTAAAGAATGTTGGTTACCAGACAGTTATCGGTTGCCATTGACTTCCATAGTATTTTTTCCTACTATGGTCAAAGGGTGACTACCAACATTCTTCAAAATATCTTCTTTTGTGTTCAACAGAAGAAACTCATACAGGTTTGAAACAACTTGAGGGTAAGTAAATGATAACAATTTTCATTTTTGGGTGAACTATCACTTTAATGCAATTACATCAGAAGTAACTAATTAAATTACATAAAAATTAAGAGTAATTAATTGCACCCAATGCTGTGTGTATGTTTTAGGGGAACAGTTTGATAGCAAACATAACATTTCTTACACAAACAATTAAGCAAATATCAAAAAAAAAAAATAGCGACCAGAATTAACCAGCATGTTAACTGTTTTTAACTTTTACAGTGAGTGTTTCCCTCTGAATCCATCATTTCCTTCAGAATGAAATGTTTCAAAAGTCTCTCCTAAACGGTCTTTGCAAAATTGTGGTTGACTTTCTCTGAACTCTGGCACTATGCTGAAAATAAACCTAAAGAAATCGAAATGAACAATGGTGAATATCAATAGTGGACAGTAATAATAACCCAATGCACAGTGTGCTGCGCTGCAGATTCCAGGTAACATCTAAAGTATCTTTAAATCACACCTGTAAACCGGCTGTTCTAGACTCCACGTGACTGTACATCTGTTGTTCCAGGAACTTGCTCTAAGGCCACAGCATCCCAAACCGGTTCATCTGCGTATATACTGCCTTTACTGAGCTAGAAAGAATTTGTCGTCACAAAGACTGACTGAGTCACCTTGTTAGAAGCAGCGAGTAGGCTCTTAAGTAAAAAGACAATCGTTTATGGAGACAAAAGTGATTTTATGTATCAAAAAATATATTGATCATTGTGCCTAACACATAATACAGACATCCAAAACATTTTGGTTGGCATATTTTGGTAGTCAGGCTCACAGTCTTATGGCCAAAAAAACTGTCCATGCCCCATTGTATTAAATTAAAAGTAACTATAATTGTTGCTTATGATAAAATAATATACTATAAATGTTTTATCTTACACTCAACAGTCTCTTTGGCAGCTTTACCGATAGACACAATGCGTCAGCAGTATGTCTACAGCAACCAGAAAAGCTTGTTCAATAGAAACTCGGATGCCACAACACTCCTTGTGCAGGAAGAGATGACACTGTGCTTTTGTATATTCTTTAGAAAAAGAACGAGAGTTCTTCCTCAAGTTTCACTGACCGGTGTCTGACGGAACGTCAGGGTGTGGCTCAAAAACCAAATGAAAAATTGGAGAAGCCCACCAGGACATACTGTGAAGAGAGCCTCACCTCTGTGCACACCAGTTCAGTGACATTATAATTGAAAGAAACCCTCCATTAACAACATTTTTCAAAAAACTTAGTTTAAGTAAGTAAACGTACGAGAACAATTGGGTGACAAGAATGAAGGGGAGTATCTCAGCATGCGGCGCACACATAGGTAAGGCTACTTCAAAGTGGCCCAAAAAGAGTAATCCAGCCAAACTTAACTGTGCCAATTGAACGAAGCACTGTTTGACATAGTAATCCAAAAGTAAATATTTAACATAACAGGTTTCGGTGCAGTCACAGAAGGTCAGCTCTTGTTTTGTCCAAACCATAGTATGATCTCCAGGGTTATGTAATAGCTAAGGCGCCCTAAAATCCAGTCATTTTAGAGCTATATGGCATTTGACTTTCAAAATTTGGGAGGCTGAATGATGGTTCCAAACTGTTAACCCACAGGGTACATCATCTGGTCTTACTTCCTCCTCCGGCAGCGGCAGCAACAGGCGTAGCAGCGTCCCACCTGCTCGTCGCTTTCCTTCACCGTGTATCCTGGCTGGTTGTTGTAAGGAGGGGGGTTCTGGCTGCCGTTCCTGGCCTCTCCGTAGACCGGAACACCTGAGGTGTTGATCTCCCCTGGAGTTTTGAAGCTGCTGTAGGGGTTTGAGGCGGAGTTACGGTTGTTATAGGCGCTCTCTAAGGCCATTGGGTTCATGATGATGGTGCTGGAGTCACCCTGATCCCGCAACTTGGCACGAGGGATGGTGACATCACCATAGGGGTTCTCAAGTGAGATATTCATGGTGTCAGGCTGGAGAAGAAGGGCAAAAATGAATAATCAAAGCTTATGCATTGCACATAGGAGACTGCCTGACAAGACATTTTAAAACACACGTTATACAAGACCTATTCCCACTAACTATATTAACATCCAACACACCTTGAGCTTCCGTTAACCAGATCTGATGTGTGCGTTGATGAATGTTTATATGTGAATAAAAGCCTAAATTCAAACAGTTCATCATAAAGCGATCAAGTCTCTTCAGAAAATTTGGACTAAACCGCTCAATTCATATGTATTAAGTTTTAACAATCTCTTCATGAACTTTTTGAAGAGTCAAACTTGCGTAGCAGTCAATGGAGGGACAGAAATTGCACAGATTTTATTAAAAACATCTTCATATGTGTTCCAAAGATGAACGAAAGAGATTAAGAGGATTAGTACTATGGTATTATATTATTCTGAATTCAGCCTTTCAGAATGAGACATTGAATCATTCACTCAACCGATTCATTCAAACACACTGATTCCATCACGAACGTTACTTTGTGTTTTGCTCTGACTTTAGACGTAGCATAACGGTTGCGGTCGGCTTGGTTTGGATTTCGGAAAATGTTAAGCTACTGGCAAAATTGTGACTAAAATGTAAGTTATTGACTTCAACTTATCGTTTATTTAACAGTTGTATAAAATCATATCACATTTGCAGTCATGCTGTTGGTTTAAAACTGCCGTGCTGATACTCGGAAAACACACGATATTGTGACTGTGATATGTTTGTTTAAAAAAGTTTTGTAACATTATGTACATTGTATTGCTTGGTTTTAAAATTATATCATAAGCTCTTTGTTTGGTTAAGACATCACAAGACTCTTTTAGCTATTCATTTTTTCACCAAATCATTCCTAGATTCAAAAACCTCTCTCTTACTTGTAAAAAAAAAACAAAAAAAACCAGATCACAGTGAACTTGTCCTGTGCTCGTGACTGATACAGAAATACGGATAAACTGCTTACCGGCAGAGGCCTGAGGGGGGATTTGTTTGGTAGGAATCAGTTTTCACAGCTGCACGCTGTTCCTGCTGACTTCTGATCTTCCGTGCTTCCGAAATAAGGTGAGACAAACCTGAACCACCAGGTTGGAGAGAAAAGGAGGAGGAGGCTATCCAGCTGACCGTGAGTCTTGTTTGAACATGGCAGTGTGTATGTAACCCCACCCGTGGGTATTAAAGCTCAGCTGAAACCACCAGGTGTAGGTGCGCGTGTTTGATGGGGGAGGAGGCTGAAAGTCAGTTCAGGAATGTTAATAATGAATTCACTATTATTAGACCATATGTTTTAAGAAACGATCAAATGAAATATAGCCTATAATTTTGATGTAATGAAAACTATTTGTCCTGAAGCTAATATTCTAGTATGCTGTTGTGTAAGATGGTTGGTTATCCTTTCTGCAAACATTACATTGCTAGGCACCAGAGTACACCTCTTGTCCACAACCTTGTTTTAACTCTGTTAAATATTAACAGAATTGACATTTTAAGTACCGTTTCTTTTTTTGCCCAGGATTGTATATTATTACATGAAGTATACAATATGTAATTGTTTGATAGATTTCAATGTATTTGCTATGGTAAATGTTTTATATGTAAATAAGACAAATTATGGTAAACTATAAGTAAGATCAGGTGTGCAATTTCTACTAAGACACTGATGGTGGTGTGATATTGAAATGTTTGGCACTGACCTAATGACCTCTGGATAAATATTTTTGAAGATATTTTCTTTGAATGTCATTGGCTTTTGGTGAATTGTGCAGGCTTTTTTAAAATTATTTTTACTTTGTTTTAAGAGAAATGTTTGTTTAGAAATATTTTTACCTTTAGAAATTAGTCACACCACACACTTAAATTAACTGCAAAACAACTTAGTGGTTATATAGTATAGTAATTATAGAACTAATAACGTACAAATATACGTTCCATTGCCCATATACTGAATATTAGTGTTGTCAAAAGTACGGACTTCGGTACCAATACAAAGTCGGTACTGATATTTTTAAATTATGATGCTTTGAGCGCTGTTGAGCATTCCGGAATTGAAAAAAAAAGCAATTCCGCTCAACAGAGCTCAAAGCATCACATTTTTTTAATTTCAGTACTAACTTGGTACCAAAGTCAGTACTTTTTGACAACTCTACTGTATATGAAATCTAAGTATGTCATAGTCATTTATAAAATATATCTCTGTCATTAAATTAGATAACAAAATGTCAAATCAATTGGTATTTATTTTATGAAGCTTTGTTCCCAAAAATAAATGTGTTAGGTTTCAAAATAGACATACTGTTCAATATAAAGACAAAACCAATGTTACCCTGTGGTTGTAAAAAAATTAGTGGATCATGTTCATAGTTAATGAGATAAACTACACCTGTGGTTACTCTGCTAGGACACCTGTGTGAAATCACTGACACAGCCGTTGAAAAAAAAACATTGTGAAAAATGGCTCTGATGTTAGTTCTGTGAGAACGTCCAATGTCGTTTGGTTGCAGATGCTACTTGGTTTGATGTGATATCTAATGCAATGGCTGTAAGATATTTCTCTCTAAGTTTCTCTGAAGTCTCCAAAATTTTACGACTCTACTATATGTTTTAATTTTAATCTGAAATCTTAATGCTGAAAAACAAAAATGTATTTGTCAACTACAAACACTCGCATAGCTTCAAGGAATTAATTTTGTCTGTAGTTTCTCTTTAGCCATGATTTCCTGTTTGATCACAATGCAAATGCTTGTAGTTATTCTTTGACCAGGTTGTGCTTTGCAACCCTAGATTGTCCTGATGGAATGTCGTCATAGGGCGTTCAGTGACAGAACACAATATCAATGCACACATACTGGTTCCAACACATTTTTTTCAGGCCTGAAAATGTGGACGTTGTTGACTAGCGAATTAAAAATTTCACAGCTGGAAGTTTTAAGGTTCATCTGAAATGCATTTTTGAGGGGATGACAGGTCTAACTGGACTGAATCAGCTCAATGTTACATAAAATCCACCCCACCCACATTTTTATCTAATGTGATGATTGACCTTAAAAGAATAATAAACAAGCCTCTGCGTGACCATGCTCTGTTTTCAGAGGTTAAAGGGGCTTGAAAAAAGAGCTCAAGAGGCACTTCAGACTACTTCAATCAAGGGTAGCCCTAGTAACAGCACACGCAAACATCAGCAACAAAAGGACTAGAGTGGTTATGCCGCCGACCCAAACAAAATAAATGATCAAGAGCATCCTCGATGACTGTGTTTGCATGTGTATTTAAGCCACCTAGTGCAGCTGACAACATGGCCTGAAAAAAATTAAAAATAAAAAGTTGCTAAGATGTTGCCAAGGAGTTGCTATACAGTTGTTAAGTTTTTCGGAGTGTTTTTTTAGTGTGTTGCAAATGGGTTCTCTGTCATTGCTATGCAGTTGCTAAGGTGTTCTGAATTGTTTTTAAACACGTTGCTGTGTTTTTGCTAGAATGTTGTGGGTGGTTGCCAGGGGGTTGCTATGCAGGGGTTGTTTTTACTGTGTTTGCTGTGATGTGAATGTTGTGATATGCAGAGCGTTGAGTGTTTCTATGTGGTTGCTAGGGGGTTCTCGGTCATTGCTATGCAGTTGCTAAGATGTTCTGAGTTGTTTTTAATACATTGCTGCGTGGTTTCTATGTTGTTATGGACAGAGATGGGAAGTATTTCAGATACATGTATTTGAAATAGAGCCGCACGGTTAATCATTAAAAGATTGCGATTCAAACACCCACGCAATCTCATTCCTAAATAAACAGAGCCATTCCAAGAGGGTCCTCACACCATTGGTTCTCGGTCGGGCCCTGATGAACATGATTCGCCTTTGTCTATTAAACCTTTGACAAAATCATAGCGGAACATGGCTCTGCTGCTGAGTCATAAATAGGTATGAAACAGCTTCACAAACAGGCTTTTCAACCTCACTGTTTCATTATTTCTGTGTTACAATTATTCATATTATCACAGAAGTACTGCTCAAAATCATAAGCCAAAGAGGTTTGAGGATTCTGTTCTGTGGAGCGATGAAAAAAAAAACTGGAACTTTTCGGCCCTGTGGATCAGCGGTATGTCCGGAGGAAGAAGAATGAAGCTTACACTGAAAAGAACACTCTGTCTACAGTTCAGCATGGTGGTGTTCGGTGATGCTCGGAGGCTGCTTTGCATCCTCTGGCAATGGAAATCTGCAGCGTGTGAAAGGCAAGATGGATTCATTGAAGTATCAGGAAATCCTAGAAAACGTCATGCCGTCAGTGAGGAAGCTGAAGCTTGGGCGTCATTCAACCTTCCAACAGGACAAAGCATGCCTCAAATTCCACCAAGGCTTGGTTACAAAAGAATTCCTGAAAGATTCTACTGTGGCCATTACAGTCACCTGACTTGAACCCCTTAGAAAATCTCTGGTGTGATTTGAAGAAGGCTTTGGGGAAACTACTTGAAACATGTTCTGTTGAGCTATTTTAATTACTTTTGTTTGATTTGTTCATTGCAAACAGCTAAAAGTCTGTACATTTTGCCAATAAACCTGATTTGCAATGGGGGTTGAATAATTTTGATTACAACTGTATGAGTGAGTCATTGAAACATTCATTCAAACGGTCTTCTAAAAATAATACATTCAGATTAATTTTTTTTTTTTTTAAATAGACCGTAACAATTAACATTTTGTCAGAACCTCTAGTAAATCACGTTATTTTGTTTAGTTGTGTGTTGAAAATCATGGAAGAATCATGATCTCTGTTTGAAAAAAATATCATGATTCTCAATTTATTCAGAATCGTGCAGCTCCAATGTGAAATACAAAATACTATTTTGTATTTTATGTTTTAAAGTCTTTGAAAAAATGTAATTACATTGCAGTTTTTTATTTTCAAAATAGAAATTTGAGAGACAACTCTAGAGGTTGGAGTCAATTGCACTCCACCATCTAAACTATGACTTGGTGCAGCTTAGCCCAGCATCCACACTGTGACATTTTACCACAGTGATAAATTAAACGCCATTCACATTACAATAGTTACAATCGTACAATTTCTATTAAAAAATGACTGCTGAGACAAAAAAATGAAAATTAAATTGCACAGATTGTGAAACAACCACACAGTGATCTGTTCCTATCCGTTACATGTTGCAGCTGCAGTGATAATTCGCCAGTTAATTCTTACGGTTCCGCCCCGCTGACATTTTTCCAACAAGTTCTCTGTCTCCGTATATATCCTGAGGATTGGTGCGGTCTCTCATTACTTTTTCTTGTATAAACCTTAACCAAAGAGGCATCTTTCCAAAAAGCTGCCAGTAGACAAAAAAACCCATAAAACAATTGTGAAAGTTACAATTACATGTTATCTAAGACTTTACATAGTTTATACCTCACAGCCTTGTTTTCATCTGCGTAAAATTATATATGGTGTAGGCCTAAATCCTGACTAGTGTCTATATTATCAATGTTCTTATTTTCACCATGGAAACAAGTCAAGACTTTTCAGTTTACACCTACCATTGACTAAGTGTAACAAGTCTCAATGTGTACGCTACACCTGGTGAAACAGGTATTATTTTATTCCTCAATACAAATATACAGTCTTATACAGTCTAGTCTTCCGGGTGTACGTCCAGTTGGTGCAAACGTACCTTCAGAGTCTTCAGAAGAGCCTTATTCAATTCAACAGCAGCACTAATGTTCAGCTAATTCACTATCACAAAAAGTTAATCCAGACATCAATGGTTCACACAACTTAACTAATATTTTATTAGTTTGGGTTACATATTTGTATTGTCTTGCTTAAAATGATCTGACTTATTTTAAATATTTTTATTAGGAAATATTAAGTTAGGATACTCCTTGCCAGTAAATGCAATGCATAGCCTATATAGTGAGGAAATCAAAACTATTCAGCTGCTAGCTTTGAGCTACAGTGGTCTGTTCACTAGCTTTCGTTAAAAAACTTTTGTAAGTTCTTATTTCCTAGGCAGGGGAAAGGAAGAGGCAGGTGAAATGAAAACAATTGTTTTTAAGCAGTTATTTAACAGATACATTTCAGCCCATTAGTAATACTTTATTGAATGACCAATTTTTATGTGCATTTTCATGATACAAAAATGCTGTATTTTATACTCGAGAATGGTGAGCAGCAAGAATTGCTTAGATTTCCAAAAACCTGCAGTACTATGACTCTGCCACAAGGAAAAGTGCGTATGCCTGCTCAGACCACTGACGTCGCGCTAAGCACTTTTCCACGTCAAAGACCGTTTTTATATGAATGTTGCCATGGATTTTAGCGTACATATACTCTAAGTTCAAATCTGTGCGTACGCACATACGTTTTATAAATGAGGCCCCTGGTCTCTACATGGCTTGGGCCCCTCATTCAGTGTACGACTAGTCTTCCAATCCTTCACCAGGTAAAAATCATAAATCTTATCGCTTACAAAAGTGGAAGCGCACCTCTCCTCAACAAGTCACATGATTTGAGGTATTATTCATGTTTATAGCAGAGATGATAGGATGAGTTATGTCCTGAAGTTGAATATAAGAATGAACGAAATGACATGCTCATAATTTCAAACACATTCTCAGGTGGGTCATTTATTCATGTGAGCCAGTGTTGGAAGCTGTCGTAGTATTATGAATAGATTCAAATACTGTGGTGGTGACCTAAAAGAGCCGACAGGAACTTATCAGAGACTTCTACCTATAGCCAAACACGCAAGTGGATGAATCACATTCCACATTAAGTGATTCATTGCCGGCTCTCTGTATGTCATTCTCTTTCTCTCTTATTTAGGGGGTTTCAGTGACTTACTGTAGGTGTAACATTTTTACTTTGCTGATGGTACCATAAGAATGTGACAGCACTATAAACACAGTACAAAGAACAACATGCAATTCATGAACTCCCGAAACAAGCAATTAAACAAATCAACAAGGAAACTGTTACCGAAACCGAGTCAAATCTTTTCTCACAGATGCAAAAACAAGTTCCTCAACACATGCTATCTTGCGTAATTTTTATTGTTTCCCAGGATATGAATCTGTAGTGACTTGCTCCTGGAATCAGCCTGAATGCAGATCTTAGAATATTTTAAGCCTGTAGTTATTAAACATTATCTATTTTAATCAAATGACACACCCAACTGGTAGAGGCTGGTATCTCCTGAGAGAATCAAATATTACTCCCAGCACTACAAGTTAGACTCGCTGGGGGTCACTGAGTCACTGTAGTATCCAACTGTATCAGGAGATCACATGAGCTCCATTGTCTTCACTCCCATTGGTACTAGTCATTGCATCGCTACTCATTTGTATAAAGTTGAACTCTGCTCAACCTAATTTTCCCAAATGGCACGCTTGTTGTGGACTTGTGGTCTTCACTTGTGCTTGTCCGTGACCATGAAGTTCCTACGGTCCGGGTGTCCACCATTGTATGATTCAGAAACTCACAAGTGCCCCTTTGCGGCTGCTGAGCACTCTTAAAAATATATATAATTTTTTTTATTAATTAATTTACATTTTATTTTATTTCAATTATGCCAAGCTCTAAAAAAAATTATTGGGAAGAAATTGTGAGTATTTTTACAAAAGTCAAGTCAAGTCACATTTATTTATATAGCGCTTTTTACAATACAGATTGTTTCAAAGCAGCTTTTCATAGATAACAGGAAAATAATGCAGAAAAGTTTGTTTCCAGAAGAAAATAGCGTCACAGACCAGATTAAGTAAGTAGGCTAAGTTTTTAAAAAAGTTCATTTATATATATATATATATACTGCTCAAAAAAATAAAGGGAACACTTTTTAATCAGAGAATAGCATCAAGTCAGTTAAACTCCTGGGATATTGATCTGGTCAGTTAAGTAACAGAGGGGGTTGGTAATCAGTTTCAGCTGCTTTAGTGTTAATGACATTAACAGCAGGTGCACTAGATGGGCAACAGTGAGACAACCCCCAAAACAGGAATGGTTTTACAGGTGGAGGCCACTGACATTTTTTCCCTACTCATCTTTTTGGACTGTTTTTCACCAGTTTTGCATTTGGCTAGGGTCGCTGTCACTACTGGTAGCATGAGGCGATACCTGGACCCTACAGAGGTTGCGCAGGCAGTCCAGCTCCTTCAGGATGGCTCATCAATACGTGCCATTGCCAGAAGGTTTGCTGTGTCTCCCAGCACAGTCTCAAGAGCATGGAGGAGATTCCAGGAAGACAGACAGCTACTCTAGGAGAGCTGGACAGGGCCGTAGAAGGTCCTTAACCCATCAGCAGGACCGGTATCTGCTCCTTTGTGCGAGGAGGAACATGATGAGCACTGCCAGAGCCCTACAAAATGACCTCCAGCAGGCCACTGGTGTGAATGTCTCTGACCAAACAATCAGAAACAGACTTCATGAGGGTGGCCTGAGGGCCCGACGTCCTCTAGTGGGCCCTGTGCTCACTGCCCAGCACCAGGGAGCTCGATTGGCATTTCCCATTGAACACCAGAATTGGCAGGTCCGCCACTGGTGCCCTGTGGTTTTCACAAATGAGAGCAGGTTCACCCTGAGCACGTGACAGACAGGAAAGGGTCTGGAGAAGCCGTGGAGAATGTTATGCTGCCTGTAACATCGATCAGCATGAGCGGTTTGGTGGTGGGTCAGTGATGGTCTGGGGAGGCATATCCATGGAGGGACGCACAGACCTCTGCAGGCTAGACAATGGCACCCTGACTGCCATTAGGTATCGGGATGAAATCCTTGGATCCATTGTCAGACCCTATGCTGGTGCAGTGGGTCCTGGGTTCCTCCTGGTGCACAACAATGCCCGGCCTCATGTGGCGAGAGCATGCAGGCAGTTCCTGGAGGATGAAGGAATGATACCATTGAAGGGCCACCACGCTCACCTGACCTACATCCAATAGAACACCTCTGGGACATTGTGTTTCGGTCCATCTGACATCACCTGGTTGCACCTCAGACTGTCCAGGAGCTCAGTGATGCGCTGGTCCAGATCTGGGAGGAAATACCCCAGGACACCATCCGTCGTCTCATTAGGAGCATGCCCCGACGTTGTCAGGCATGCATACAAGCACGTGGGGGCCATACAAACTACTGAGTACCATTCTGAGTTGCTGCAATGAAATTTCAGCAAAATTGACAAGCCTGCTGCATCATTTTTTCACTTAGATTTCCAGGGTGTCTTTGAATTCAATCCTCTGTAGGTTGATCATTTTCATTTCCATCAAACGATGTGGCATCCTTTCGTTCATAACACATTACCCAGTCCATATTAGTATAGATACCCAGCATGATATTTTTCCCCATTGAGATCTGATGTGTTTTCAAAGTGTTCCTTTAATTTTTTTGAGCAGTGTATATATATATATATAATATATATATAGCCGCTCTGGAGTAAACCTTGATGTCATCGTCCAGCTCAGTTCAGTTCTTGTATAATAGTGTCAATGCAGGCAGATCAATATTATTGTTGAATATTATATTAAATGTTACATTTAAATTTGATGTCCCCAACTAAGCAAGCCAAGCCAATGGCTACAAAGGTGGAAAAAAGGCGACAGTGGCAAGGAACCAAAACTCCATCAGGTGGCAGAATGTAGAAAAAAACCTTGGGAGAACTCAGGCTCAGTCGAGGGGCCAGTTCTCCTCTGGCCAATGAACGAACAGTGTATGATTATGAGTCAGGCAACATCATAGGTCAGAAGTCAGATTCGTTTGGAACAATCGGAATATTATCCAGTTCCATCTGGTTGAAGATCGGAGTTACGCCGGTATGGAGACGGGTTTGTTGAGGATCAGTGTCGATGGCTGTCGTGCCGATGAGGCCTTCACAGGGGAGAGTCTAGTTCAGTGGTTTTCAATCCTGGTCCTGGGGACCCACAGCTCTGCACAGTTTGTATGTCTCCCTCACTTAACACACCTGATTCAGATCATCAGCTCGTTAGGAAAGAGCCATATGAACTGAACTGCGTGTGTCAGATAAAGGAAACATATAAAATGTGCAGAGCTGTGGGTCCCCAGGACCAGGATTGAAAACCACTGGTCTAGTTGACACAATCTCTGCTGACACTTGAGAGATGCATTGTGGTCGTGTCTAGGCGCAGGTCCTCCATCTGGTCTGGACACGGCCTGGATCCGGCTGACTACAGTTGTAATATAGTGTAAGAGGATTTACAGTCAAAGACCCAGAACTAGATATGATGAATGAAGACCTGGAGTCAAAATTATAATAAATTAAAGAAAAGTTTTACTGAAGATAGTTTGCAGTTTCATCAGCAGAAGTCAGCTTCAAGACTCAATGGAGTTTGTAGGCCGCCCCATTTACAGTTACAAAGATCACAGCAGTTATACCCTTCACCAAGGTCTAAGCTACGTCCTTGCTTCAGATTGAATGATTCTCATTGGATAAGAAATTGATAAACATAGTCATTTTCCACACATACAGATAGACTGAAGCATATCTCCATCATATTATGCAGCTGACACTCGGACCCTGAAGTTAGGCACGTCGTGACCTTCCAAGACTGCAGATGGACTTAAACCAGACAGAACAGAGCTGCAACAGTACCTTGGCATGGTCACATACTTAGGAAGATTCCTCCCACAACTATCAGATGTCACAGCCCCTCTATGACTCTTGGAAAAGACTGCAGAATGGTGCTGGGGAAAAGCTCATGACAAGAGTTTTGAGGAATTACAGAGGATGGTCTCAGAAACAACCACTCTCAAATATTATGATCCAGCAATGCCAGTGACACTCAGTGTGGATGCATCCAGCTGTGGGGTAGGTGACGTGTTACTTCAAAATGACTGCCCCGTAGCATTCGCTTCTAAAGCGTTTACTGAAACACAGAAGCGCTGGGCACAAATTGAAAAAGAATTGGCAGCTATTGTATCAGTACACATTTGGCAGACACTTCACAGTAGAAATTGACCATAAGCCTAAAAACAGAAACAAGAACTGTCTCTGTTTTCCCCATCGTCAAAAGTTTTGTCCTTAATGGCTGGCCGGTAGAAAAACGTGATTTGCCTGACCAAGCAAAACCTTACTGGGATTATCGTGATGAATTGACTGTCGAAGATGACATCCTCCTAAAAGGTAACCACATTGTCATTACCAAAAGCAAACAAAGATTCATGTTACACAAACTACATACCAGTCACCAAGGCATTGAAAAAACGAAACGACTAGCGAGAGAAATAATGTTCTGGACAGGCATGTCAATGCAAATTACTGACCTAATTTCCAAGTGCCCATTGTGCAATACATTCTGGAGAAGAAACCGCAAGGAGCCCTTGATAGGACATTCCAGACAGGCTCTGATCTCTTTGAATTTGATTCTGAACAGTACATTGTACTTGTGGACTACTACTCCGCTTCTTTTAGTTTGCTTCTTTCAGACGGTCATATTTAAATGGATTTAAGCACATTACATCATTACCAGGGTACCCACAAAGTAACGGCAAAACAGAAAAAACTGTCCCTGTTAAGTCACCCTGTTAAAAAACTGTTAAGTCACTCTTCAAAAAAGCAAAGGCAGACAGAAAAGACCCATATATTGTGCTCCTAGACAACCAAAAACACCCCTGGAAAACCTCCCATCTGTTCATATGGTGTAGGACTCAGACACAGCTACCCACTGCACAGACATTGCCTACTCTACAATGCATGACTGGTGTACAGACAGCTCAAAAGCAACCAGCTAAAATCAAATCAGTACTATGACAGGGGTAACAGAACCCTGCCGGATCTTAAGCCGGGTGATTACGTGCGGGTACAAGAGGATGCACAATGGAAGCCAGCAAAGGTGGTTGAAGTATGTGAGGAACCACATTCTTACATCGTGGAAAGTGACGGTCAACAACTCAGACAATATAGAAGGCATCTCGTACAGACCAGAGAACAACAACAGAAAAGCATTACCCATGATTCAGAACAAGAGTGCATTTCCCATTTGCCACCCACAGGAGAAAGAGGAAGTCATGGAATCGAAGCCCGGTCCAGGGTTACAGAGCCCATTGTCAATGTCTAGTCCAGTGTTACTCAGCCCAGCATCACAGAAGCGAGATATCCAAAAAGAGTTTGCAAACCTCCGATGAGATTAGACTTATGAACTGAGACTCTTTAGGATGCACACTTTAACTGTTAGTAATGATTGTTTACTGTCATGTTTTGTTACTCTTAACTGTGAAAAGGGGAGATGTTATATGTCTGGTGTATTACCAGTGGAGGGCGCTAATAGTCAAGGCTATACTTTGAGAACAGAGACGAATAGAGTTCAGTTGTTACTGATCTACATGGCTTTCGGTCCAAATGAATACTGTACTTTTTTTTATATATATATATACTTTTTCAACATGCCCTCTGATGTACATTCAGGCTTTGTTTTATTGTAACTTATATTAAATGTTTGCTTAATTTGTGCTCTGTGCTGTTGTTGTAGATTACATGATCTAGCACACACACACACACACACACACACACACACACACACACACACACACACACACACCTCATTGCTATATTGATACTGTGGGGTTTTCTTCACAACATTTTTACACAGTATTGGTATTTATTTAAATTTGTATTGTAATTGAATCGTATTGAATGTACTGTGAAGGAATACCAATGCTTTGTTTAATAAAAAAAATAAAGATTTAGGCTAATTCTGTTGTATTTTGCAGGTAGGCCTTGTTTAAATCTGGATTTAGATTTTTTTAAATGTACTGTAAGGGAATACTACTATTTTTTATGTTTTAAAAGCTATAAGAATTATGAAAATTACGTTTTTGGTGAGTTACCTAAATTTCTCATAATGTAAAAATTATTACATTATGAGCTCAGGATTTTATTACATTTTGAGAAAATGATTACATTATGAAAATGTTAATACAATAATAATGTAATACTTATTACATTATGTGCAGTTTTGCATTATGTGCAATTATTACATTATGAGTCATTATGAGTTACATTATTCAGTTTCAGAGTGCTTCTGATTAAATTCCTTTGCCTTGTCTTATTCAGGGTAGATAATTCAGGAACAGTTTAAAACATAGTACCACTACATATCAAAATGAAGAGATCTCATTTTAAAAATAGATGTCCATAGTTGTTCATAATCTAGAAATCACACAGGTGCAATCATACAAGTAGGAGTGCATATAGACAAATCTCTTACGTGGGGCAAGCATGTTAATTGGGTGTGTGAAAGACTCCACCATAGATTGTATTGTGGTTTTATGGAGTTGATGGGAAAATGATGTTCCTTTTTTATCTGTCTGTACTAGAAAGTGTGATCAGATATGGTCTGTCCACTTGGTACAGTGATCTTTCTGTAAAATCAAAGATACTGTTCGAAATATATATATTTTGTTAGAACTTCGATGAAAATGATTGGACTGAAAGACTATCCTAGTATTCAGACTCTGTATGAGCAATGCACATTAAAAGAGGCTAAAAGGATTTTAAGCGACCCATCTCATGTACTCTACCACTCTTATGAACTCTTACCTTCTGGAAGAAGGTACAGAACTCTCCATAATAAACGGAACAGGTTCAAAAACTCTTTTGTACCGGTATCAATTAGACTGTTGAACATGAATTAGTGAAGTTTATTTATTTTCATGTGTATTTTTACGAAGTTTAGTGACAACATGTTACAATGTTTACATTGTA
Source organism: Squalius cephalus (assembly GCF_949319135.1). Classification (NCBI taxonomy): domain Eukaryota; kingdom Metazoa; phylum Chordata; class Actinopteri; order Cypriniformes; family Leuciscidae; genus Squalius; species Squalius cephalus. The sequence continues at coordinate 10,351,167 of NC_137126.1, forward strand.
CAATGACTGGTAGGATACAGTTTTTATTATTGCTTGACAAAAATTTCAAGATTTCAATTTCATTCTTGTGATTTGATTCCGATTTTGATTCAATATTGACTAATTTGGATACATGTTTATTTTAAATTTTATTTAAAAAAATAAATATAAAATAAAATATAATAAATATGTAATATAGTGGGGGAGAGCGGGGCACAAAGTAACGCTTTTTGACTTTCTCAGTTTGTGTAAATCTACTTATGGTTCAGAGTATTTCTTTTTTCCCACATTAATTTCCCACATGTCTAGTACAATTATGTGGTTTTGTTTTATTAATACAGTATATACCTTTTTCTTGATATACCCCGAAAGAATGGAAGTGAAATGTGACAACATGCCCCATAGGTGGGGTACATTGTAACATGTGAGGGGTACATTGTAACATGACCATATGACAGCTTAAAATGTTATCTGATCTCATAAAAAATATATATACAAGACAAACTAAAATATTTTCTAAATAAAATACAAGTATTAACTTTTTTATATAAAATAATGGCATTTTTTAATAATTAAATATAAATTCATTTTTGAATTTTGACTACGAACACAGGAAAACACAGCTATACAACATAGTTCAAAACAAATTAATAATTAGTCATTTCTGAACATTGACTCTCAGTCTTTATTCACCTTTTTCTCATGTTTTCTCAATAGAATTAATAAAAGTATAGAATATAATAGCATATTTCTAATAGGGGCACATTGTAACGCAGTGTGACAACATGCCCCGCCTGCACAACTGGGATTTAAACCCGGCTAGTGTCTTCTGCTAGTTAGCAAGCATTAAAGAACTATCTCAACTGTTAAATAACATATTGGAGATTAAAATAATATCCGATTTGTCTATTTTTAAATAAACACAAAAAATAGAGATGAAAAATTAACTTAAGTAAGAAATTTACTTTTGCTATGGTATAATAAATGTCTATGGATATCTTCCAAAAAAATAAAAATAATTTTGGCGCAATTTTTTCTCTATATTGTGTTGATATGGCAACTAGTAAATACACTAAGTTTCGTCATGCTAGCATGTGTGGAAGTATTTTAAACAAGTGTGTTACAACTAGCCCCGTGTAACGTTGTGCCCCGCGCTCCCCTGCTCAGCAAAATCTCCTCTCAAGCTATTTTTTCTAATTCAATAACATGCTATGGTCATTAAATGGCTTTCCTGAGGTAAATGTAACGTTATGTGACAAAATGGTTCTCCTGCTGTTATATTGACCTCTTTCTGTGGTTGAAAAACACTAATTGGTCGATATTATGTATACTTTCGGTAAGTTGTACTGCATCTTTAAATAAAAAAGTAACAGATGATCGGTTCACGTGCACTTGAACTGAGGCGCTCAGCGATCTGTCACGTCACATTTATAAGCGCCAAACGTATTTTTGTCTGCATTTTCGTAATAAAATTGACGGAATCTAAGAGCTGAGAATTAGTTTAATATTAAAAGTACCTCTTTGCTCCGCAATTTTTCTGTGCGTGAGAAAATGGATGTGTGGAGTGAGAGCGTGTGAAAAGTGTCAATTGCGTGCAGAGTTGGCAGCCCTGCTGTATCAGGTATTGGCGAAATGCTGGCTATGGAGGCCATTACAAATTTCCCAATCAGGGACAATAAAGTATATTTCATTTTCAAAAATCAGGTCCTCGCCTTTTTCTGTGTTTACATTGTCATGGGATTTACACATGTCATCATTTCCTAGCAGCACAACCCTGCACTTGAGATAAGAATCAGGAGTAACGTTACTTGGGAAAGTTGAGATGTGTGATGTCCATCAATGTGAGTTCCCATGCAGGGACAAATTATACAAAACACGCAAATACATGCACACACTAAATAGAGAATTGATAGAACCGCTGACGTCTGATCGCCCTCATTTTGCCAGCAGAAGAACATTGTGAACTAGAATTACTTCTGCATGTGAAATCAGAGATATACAAATATGCTGCAGCAAACAAAACTGCTATTCTGAAGAAAATATTCTGCCCCACCTGGTTCTGTCAAATCCTACTTTTATATCTTTGCATAACAATATAGCTTCAAAATTAACGGCAAAGCAAAAGAACATTCTTCTATATATTTTGTGAGTAATTCACAGATACAAACTGCTAGTTTGATCACTGCAAGAAGGCTTGCTCTAGGCTGCCATCTGTTGGTGCAAATTGTATGATGCAGCACATGAGAACTTTTCCACCCAATGTACAATGCATCGATTACTTCTTTGACTAATGGGTGTTCATCTAAAATATTTGAAATTAAACTAAATATAAGTAATGTTAAGTAACTTTAATAAATTGCTCGATTACAAAACTGATGATTCTGCTCCTGGCTTCTGATTGGTCAATACCGCAACAATCATGCTAAAATACACAAAAGAGTGCAACATTGCCCGCCCACTTTTTTCTTGGCATTGGCCCATGAAACAAATAAGTATTTTTTCCTTACATGTTTCCCATAGGGATTTTTAAAAAGTCTTTGTTTATAGCTTTATAAGCCATGAACCAAACCAACCAGGGGGGTATTCCAGAAAGCAGGTTATGTGACATACCCGGGTAAGTTTAAGGGTAAGTTAGTGGATAACCTCAACTTTCGGTTCCAAAAACGGAGGTAACTTTCTGGGTATGTATGTAACCATAGGAACTTACTCTCTGAAGATAACCTGCTCGGTAGCAGGTTATGTTCCAGGGTTAGTTTGTTTCAGAAGGTTGCTGAGCATGGCGTGCCGTTTTAAAGACGATCCAGTGGATGTGGAAGCACAGATAATACGAATTATTTTCCGCCGTGAGAGGGTGATACGACCACGTATCAATGTGTTTTCGTATCCAAATGAATATTTGCGGGAGCGCTGCCGTTTTTCAAAAGAATCGTTAATTTATTAAACGAAGATAATGGAGTTAAATATTGAACTCCATTTATTTAACTTTTTTTGCGACGGTGAGTTTTTTGTATACAATAGGCGATGCAGAGCATGTGGGAAAGGCAACTGTGTGTAGGGCTGTTCGTACAGTATGCATTGCACTCAAACGGTTCCTACACACTTTTGTGCAGTTCCCTGGCCATAAACCACTGAGGGTCATTAAAGAGGAATTCCACAGAGTGGCGGGTTTGTCCATTCTATGAAAGACCATTTTAGTTACATAGCACTATACTTAATCTATTCATAATGTATACAGTGACAGTCACAATAATTTTAAAAGTTTCTAATTATATAACTTTCAATTTCAGGGTTCCCAAATGTGATTGGGTGCATTGATGGAACCCACATTCCCATTAAATCTCCTTCAGTCAATGAAGGAGACTATGTTAATAGGAAGTCAATCCATAGCATCAATGTGCAGGTGACAATAGATTTTTTGGGTGCTAAATGTTTGGGTGTTTAAACCATTAAATCACCCTCATTACTGGTCCCCACTAAGGTAATATGTAATGCAACCCACCTCATCACTAATGTTGAAGCCAAATGGCCAGGGTCTGTTTTTTATGCAATTATACACTTTAACTACCTTTATATGACACTTCAATGGTTACTTGCTGGGGGACAGAGGGTACCCCTGTCTGCACTATATGATGACACCCTACCCTGAACCTGAGCCTGGACCACAGGCACAATTCAACCTGGCCCACAGCAGAACATGGACCATAGGCATCCTGAAGGCAAGGTTTCAGTGCCTGCGTGGGCTCAGGGTCAACCCAGAAAGGTCATGTAACATCACAGCTGCTTGTGTTGTTCTTCACAACATTGCCACACTGAGAGGTGAGAGGCCCACCCTTCTCTTGAAGATGGCCAAGAGGAACCCCCAGTGAACCCAGTAGACCAAAGAGATGGCAGGGTGGTATGAGACATGATTTGCCAAAATCACTTTAATTAAAACCAGTTAACAGTCAAGTGTTGTTCATTGTTTCTTTATTTCCTGTAACAAAATACATTTGTATTTATTGCTTTAGATTTCATTCATCAACCAATGACAGATTACTGTTCACATACTTTTTCCCACCTTAAGCTGGTGCTCCAGCAAATCAAGTCTGGCCTTTTTTTAGGTTAAGCCTTTTCTCCTCCATTTGAAGCTGTATAAGGTCCATCTCCATGTCACTTTTTTCTGATTTGCTTTTGAAGGTGGACCTTATACAGCTCTTTGGCAGGCAACTAGAAAGACAGAATAATTAAACATGACTGATAAAGTCTGTAATACAAACACAGACCAAATATTTAAATGAGGAAGGAGAACTGCAGAACATTTCTTACACTGCTAAGATTCTGTGTGGAGGTAGATGGACCCTCATCTGTATTAAAATCTCTTAACATATTCTGTAAAATGACAATGACAATTTATTTATTCTCTTATGCAAAAAAGGGGGAATTCATTCTATGCATCATACCTCTATGGGCCTCCCCGCATTTTCTGTTTCTGTCACAGCAGAAGTGGTCTCTTCATCTTCAGCCTACAGTGAAAGTAAGGAAGGATGCTTGGTCTAGCAAACAGAAACCTAAAGACAATGATCACTTACAACTGTGACAGAGTGTGGTGTTGCAGGAGGATCCAATAATACAATGTGGCCATCAGCAACTGCAAGATAATTAAACCAATAAGATAATCATGCATATTCAATACTCAATGTATATTCTTAAACAAATACAACTAATAAAGAAGGACATTAGGAACATCTAAGAGTACTAGTAATAAGATTACAGTATACAGCATATGCAGTCAAAGCAGCAAGCATACTGCACAAGTGAATCAATGACTGTAAAATGCATTCAAAATGCCTATTTAAAATGGTGACAATGTTGATGATTTTCTTTATTAAAACACTGACAAAAACAGTGAAAACATCAATAAATCATAAGTATTAATATGGCACACCTACACTTTACTAAGCCACTTGTCTTGGTAGCTGAGTCCGATGAACTGCCCCTGGAATCCCATCGACCACAGGTCGCCCTTTATTAAGGGACAGTGCCAGCTCCTCAGCTGGGGTGAGGGAAGGTGGAGGTGGACCCCCACCTGTTTTACGGGCCTCAGCCTTCTTTCTATTGGCCACATAAAACTAAATTACATGGCGTCAGTAACAAGTTTAGAAAATATTACCTTGCTGGAGAATGTTTTTGTGTTTCATTTTGACTTGGCTCACACTTCTTCTGGCTCCAGAAGGATTACACCTGATAAAACAAGAAGCCAACATATTACTAGCCAATTATGTGCATTACTACTGTAATATTAAGAAATGTATGGAGGCCAACAAGTAAATACTTGTCTATTTTTACTACATGCCCCAAATAATTTTTGCGTCACAATGAAAGGGGAAAATAGCCCATTTATAATTTTATAAACTCGTGCATTTACTCTGTCCGTTATTTTTTGCCAAGCCAACTCTCTTTCTTTTGCTGATGCAGCAGTATTGTTTTTTTTTTTTGTTTTTTGTTTTATAATGGGCTTATAGTCTTCATAAGCAAGCATTAAAACCTCCAACTCAGTTTCACCTAAGTATGTAGCTCGCTTTTTTTCTCCCTGGGTTTCCATGGTGACTCCTGAAATCGGCGATCCATTGAAAATGTCTTTATGTACTCACCGTGCGCGCGCATTAACTCTGGGTAACCAGTAGGAGGTTGATTAAACTAACTCTTCTCAGGTGTTTTGGAACCGACATACTCATGGTATGCGGGTTTGGGGTAAATCAACCCAGAGGTTATGATTTACCAAAGGGTAAGTTAACCAAGCTTTCTGGAATACCCCCCAGCTATGATGTGATTCACAACATTACAAAATTAAATTGAAGTCGGACAAAAAGATAAAGGTACAAGACGCAACAGCTTTAATGAGGTAAAGTACTATAATTCCATGAATAATTGCAAATGACATTATAAAATTAAACTGATGTAGAAATATGAAATTATTTCATTTAAAATGGTTGATCATACACTGATCACCCACAACAATAAAACCACTGACAGGTGAAGTGAATGATTATATCATTACAATGGCACCTGTCAAGGGGTGGGATATATTAGGCAGTAAGTGAACCGTCAGTTCTTGAATGTAACATGTTGAAAGCTGGAAAAATGGGTAAGCGAGTGGTTTTTCAAATAGTGATGGCTAGACGACTGGGTCAGAGCATCTCCAAAATGGCAGGCCTTGTGTGTTTCTGGTATGCAGTGATTAGTAGCTACCAAAAGTGGTTCAAGGAAGGACAACCGGCATCAGGGTCATGGGTGTGCAAGGCCCATTAACGTCCATGGGGAACAAAGGCTTGTCCGTAGTTGAGGTTGTGTAGCCACAGACTGGTCAAAGTTCCCATGATGACCCTTATCCACTGCAGAAAGTGTCTACAATTGACGCGTGAGTGTCAGAACTGGAGTATGATTCAATGGAAGAAGGTTGCCTAGTCTGATAAATCACGTTTTTTTTTTTTCTGTCTGATGGGCGAGTCTGAGTTTGACAGGAACGTTACCTGTCTGACTGCATTGTGCCAACTGCCAACTGTACATTTTGCTGGAAGAGGGATAATGGTATTCGGCTGTTTTTCAGGGGTTGGGTTAGACTCCTTTCTTCTAGGGAAGGGAAATTTGAATGCTTCAGCATACCAAGACATTTTGGACAATGCTTCCAACTTTGTGGGAACCATTTGGGGGAAAGAGGAAGGCCCTTTTCTGTTGCAACATGATCAATAAAAAGCAAGGCCAATAAATACATGGTTGAATGAGTTTGGTGCGGAAGAACTTGACTGACCCGCACAGAGCCCTGACCTTAACCCCATTAAACACCTTTGGGATGAACTAAAACGGAGATTGCGAGCCAGGCCTTCTCATCCAACGTGAATAAGCTAAAATTCCCTCAAAACACTTATGAAATCTTATGAAAAGCCTTCTCAGATAAGTGGAAGCTGTTATAGTTGCAAAGAGGGGACCAGCTCCAGATTAATGTCTATGTATTTAGAATGCGATGACATTACAGTCCCTGTTGGTGTATTGGTCAGGTGTCCTAATACTTGTGTCCAAATAGTGTATAGAAGTATTTTGAGAGTTCAGTGAGACCAACTCTGCGTCATTCACGCTTCTTCAGGAGAGGGTTTTCTCTTTTGGCTGGTTTGTTCACTGTGGCTCTCTGATTGGTGAAATTGTCTTTACTGCACCAGGCATTCCACTGTTAAGCTTTACTGTCACTCCGCTATATGTAAGATTATATATAGGACTACGGTGCTATATATGTAAAAATATATGAACGTAAACAGACATATAACAGGTTTCTTTAAAAAAAAAATTTTTTTAAATGCAAAAGTAGAAATAATGCAAACTGACGGCTTCAGCAAAAGCATATACCTCAGAGCTCACAACAGGTGAGTCTATGTTATATATATAAAAAAAATCCCTATGGACAAAATGAATGGAATTTTAACTTCTGGATTCCGACTTTTGCACTCTTTAAAGTAACAGCTTTATGTGATGCACCCATTTTTATATAGAGGTCATCTTTGCATTTACATTTACAACTTTACATTTACATTTCAGACCTAGATCTTCTTATTGAACAATGAAAAATGACATTTTTGATGTTGTGATAAATTGCAATTATACTTGAAATATAGCAAAAACTCTTGTTTCTTATTGCTTAAAAGGTATAGTTCACCCAAAAATAAATATCATTTACAACTATTTTGTTCCGAAACCTTTTTCATCTGAGGAACATAAAAGAAGATATATATTTTTAAAAAGTCTCAGTGTTTTGTTGTTGTTTTTTTTGTTTTTGTTTATTGGAAGCCAGTGGACTCCAGTGCTGTTTGGTTCCCTGGGTTCTTCAAAATATTTTATGTTCTATAGAAGAAAGTCATACAGGTTTGGAATGACAAAAGGGTTGACAGAATTTTGGGGTGAACTATCCCTTTAAGTAAGTAATGCTCCCATCTTACCTGTTGCTTTGCTTTATTAGTAGGGCTGGAATGCTGTATTGGCCAATCCAATGATTGATAGTTATCCTAGCACCTGCTGGCATTCCATAATAACTATACCATTCTGCTGCTAAAAAATATATTTTTCTTGACTGGTGAACATTCAAAAGTAGCCATGTATCACTGACTACGTAGTAGGCTATTTTTGAAAACAACATACAATTTTGGGCTTGGTAAGATTTTTAAAATATTTTTGAAAGAAGTCTCTTATGCTCACCAAGGTTACAAAATACAGTGAAAACAATATAATAGTGTGAAATATTACTTTAATTTAAAAAGACTGTTTTCTATTTTAATATATTTTAAAATGTCATCTATTCCTGTGATGGAAAGCTGAATTTTGCGCATCATTTCTCCAGTCTTCAGAAATCATTCTAATATGCTGATTTGCTGCTCAAGAAACACCATTCTTCCTTATCATTATCAATGTTGAAAATGGTTGTGCTGCTTAATATTTTTGTAGAAAACGTGATACATGTTTTCAGGGTTCTTTTATGAATAGAAAGTTTAAAGGTCCCATATTGTCAAAACTGAAATTTCCTGTCTTTTTTTCCTGATAACAGAGGTCTAGGGGCTTTGAAACTACCATACAAGTTTCAAAACAGTCAATCCACAGACAAATGCACACAGCCTGCATAAAGTAGCTGTGCCTTCTCACGAGCCGTTGTGACTTCCGTATAAATGTGACGTCAGAACTACTCAGTCACCGCCTTCAGTCCCACCCCGAGCACTGCCCACCGTCAGGAAACTACATCATTGCACAGGCTTCTGTACAACATTAATATAAGAGAACAGTGGCTAATGTTTATTTGTTCAGAAACGCCACAGCAATTTAGTTCAACCTTAACTGTCTGTTCTGCATATTTCACAAGTCACTGCTTCGTCAGTCAGGCACAGTTCAATGCCGGTTTTACAAAGAAGCTTCTCCTCAAAGATGCTGCAGTCCCTATTGTTCAGTTTTACAAGTTTACCATGGGCGTCAATTGCAGCATGTTCTCGCGTTCTGTGGGCATCCTTGCACATTTACAACAAGTACAGCTTTTACAGAAAAAAGTAACATTGTAAAAGAAATTGTAGCACGTCAACTTACTCTATCAGTAGGAAAGCAATAGTTACATAGCTTACTGCATTCGGTGTCTGTCTGCTAACGTTACATTATAAAGTGTTTCAAAAGCAGTGTGTAACTAGCTATGTAACTAACGTACATATTTTGGATATTTAAATCGAATTTGACAAAAAAAAGTTTATTTACAGACAGTTTAAATTAGTGTTAACGTTAAATCTGCGTGCAGAATTGATGTAAATGGTAATTATAATACTCTTAAAATAACGGCGAAAGTAAGGAGGTGGTTGTTTGTCTCCTGTCGCCACCGAATCTGGGTCTGAGTCCGTCTCGGACATATAAGACCGGATAACATTTCCCTCAGCAATGTCCATCATTAGGTGTTTTATTTACCTTACTTATGAGCACACCAAGCCACAGCAGGCTTCAGCATACATGACCCTAGTTACCTGTGGTTGACCTGGCTGTGCGTCACTCAGAAAACAACAGGCCAATCAGAAGAGAGGCTCATGAATATTAATTAGAAAGGCCAAAATCGACCTGTTCTTAGCAGAGCTCCTGAGAAAGGAGCTGTAAAAATTTATTGGGATGGTTTTTGGTACTTATACCGCAGATATATATTCTTAAGGACATCAAAACCTAATATAAAACTTCAGAAAGGTGTACATATGAGACCTTTAAAAGAACAGCTTTTATTTGAAAATATTTTTTTATAGCAATGTGAAATTCTTTAGTTACTGATTAATTTGATTTGATTAATTTATTGCATCCTTGCTGAACAAAAGTATTTCTTTGAAAAAAAAAAAAAAAAAAAATTCTTACTGACCCCAAAGATAGTGTGTATATTTCTAATAGTATTGCTAATATTTCATTATAACACAGAGTTTGTGTGTGTGTGTGTGTGTGCCAGTAACCAGTTTTGTTTTGTTCAATTTACTGTCATAGTTTTCCCAGTCTTTGGGACTGTGTGTGTTCTTATGGTGCCATCAGCCAAATAGTTATGTTACTGCACCAAAGGTAAAGGCTCAGGAAAGAAGGAGGCGGAAGCGCCTTAAATATAACTTTATAAACAAAACAAACGTAAAGCAGCTGCCCCTCACAGACGACTGCAACATATACCGGTAAGCATAATAAAACAGCAGCATAATGCCTCAGGCCTGGTCCTCTCTTGTCCTTCACTGTCGTTACTCCTTTTATCCTTCTGGAGCTCCTCCGTGGGACTCAAGAAAGACCCACACAGAGGATACAGCCAGGGCGCCTCCGAGGACGGCAGCGAGCATCTGTCCCACGTCCTTCACTACAGTACATCCATCTCGTGCAGGCACTGGCGGTCACCGCTCCTTCGTGCCGTCCGATCTCCTCAACACCGCGATTCCCCTCAGCAGCGAGGGCTCTTCGACAGCATTCCCCTCCATCCTCCTGGGGTTCAGCACTAATGTAACAAAGTTTGGGGCTCAGGGAAGAAGGAGGCGGGAACCGGCGAACGTTAAACGTAATTTTAATCGCAAAATAAACATAAAGATCAAAACGAAAGTGGCAGCCCCTCACACATGGCCACCGCATATAAACACAACATAAATGTCTCAGACCTGGTCCTCCTCTGTTGTCACTAGGGATGCACCGAAATTTCGGCCGGCAAAAATTATCGGCTGAAAATAGCATTTTTGTTTTTTTGTCCGAAAGACAAAATAGATGCCGGTGCATCCCTAGTGATCACTCCTTTTATCCTTCTGCGGGACTCGAGACTAGTGTGACGCGCAGGTGACGCTCATTAACCCTCGCACCACCGGACTCTCTCCATTCCCACAGCTCTCTTCCCTGCCCCGCTGCTGTTATTTTATTCTTTTCCTGAGGCTCCAGATTGATTCATAAGTCCTAAAGACCCCCAACATCTAAGGGAACTCAGGTCATTAGACCTCAGTTACTCTCATTAAATCTTATGTGTCGTTTGACTCTATTTTAGCTGCACCCCCTTCTATTTCACTTCCTCCTGGTCAATAATAATAGATATCTGCCAATAGGAAAATACCGTAACTGCGGTGTGGGGGCGATGAAGGTCTCAGAACTAATTTGGCAGGCACACATTGATGACAGACTGTCTGTGTGTGACTAGGCTTGAATTTCAGGCCTGTTTTGTGACTGTAAAGCAATACCTCCTCCCATTCTACTTTCTTGCACCCTAAACGTGTCTGATGTATTTAATTTCATGTTTTTCCACAAAACTAAACCCAAATCTTTTCATAGGCTACTGTATTTACAGTATATTCCTTTGCTTTTTAGATCATTGATTAACTTGTTCCTTAGCAAATTCAAGGCAGAATGGAAACATTAAGTGTGTAGTAGGAAAATTAGTACGAGGAAATAATAATATAATACCAAGAACAGAAGATACATAGTGCAACTCTGGGCTAATTAATAAAATACCTGCTCAACAACATTCAACCCTCCTCCCACAATCACCGGTGGTTTTTCTTTTTTCAGAAGGGTGAACGTGCAACTGTGTATGTGTGTGTGTGTGTGTGTGTGTGTGTGTGTAAAGGCATATGTTCACAGCGTCAGGCAGTACTTAAATATTAAAGGCTCTAGGGAAGCACTCCATTGTTTGCCCTCCATTTCAGAGAGGCAGTTGTTGTTGGTTGGTTGAGAGAGAGAGAGAGAGAGAGAGAGAGAGCAACGACAACAAAGCCAGTGCTGCTGGGAACTTCAGCGAAAGCAAGAGAAGGTGCACTCAAGTGTTAAACTACCTGACAAAGGATGTGAAGCATGAAGAAACCAAGACAGAGTCGGCTGTAAAATGTTAACAGAAGTTGGACTTTTCGTACATTAAACATGGATGGAGCTGCGAACGGTACGGAAGGACCTCAAGAGACCAACGACGTACAGAATAGACCTGAGAAAGAAGAGGACAGGTAGAACTTCCGCATGGAAATTGCTTATGAATTAAAATAAGACACATTTGAATTTATGCTTAAAATAAAATGAAAAAAAAGTTATTCTCAAAAATGTCAATTTTTATCTTATTTTTGTCAATTCTTTTCTCAGATTATGCACGTGTTTCTTAAATTAAACTTTAATACAATGTAATTATACATAAATTTAGGATTTCCGTTAAATAAACAAATGGTTTAAATGTAAATGTATAGTCTAAACAATGAAATCACTTTGACAAGTCCTGCAAATAAAATCCATTAAATATTTCTCATAAGGTAACTGAGCATGTTGTATGATGATGGTTATGTTTTGTATTTGTTGGTTGGGAATAAAAGATCATTTGTAAGAGGATAAAAGCATACAATATACAGATATTTTACCATAACCTTGTGTGTATACAAATTTCATTGCTGCAAGCCACTAATAGTAAACAGATACATGCAGCTCAGCTTACACACTCTTTACCAGCTGACCTTGTGTATCTGAAAGAGTAAAATATTGTGTGAGGGGGATTTAATGGCCTCAAAAGGTATTTATGTGGCATTTTTGCAATTATTTTTAATCATCTAGTGTCATTTTAGTGTATATATGAAGTTGGTTTTATATTTCGGGGAACATTATTTAAGTTAAATTGTCCAAATACATTTTTGGGGCCTCTGTACTTAAAACCATTTCAAAGTCAGCACTAAACATCTCAGGCAAACGTTTGTATCATATTGAGCTCATTCTGTAGGATCTCGGATAAGGATGGGCCCGTGTCCGAGGCTCCTGTCGAGAGTGATGTGGACACTGGGGCACAGAACTCCAGAGACAGCCGTAAACTGGACTGCATCATCTGCTACAGTGCGTATAACCTGGGAGAGAGACTCCCTCGGAAACTCTACTGCGGTCACACGTTCTGCCAGGCCTGTCTGAAGCGGCTGGACACCCTCATCAATGAGCAGGTAGGACTCAAGCGACCTGAATATGCTTCATTACAATTTTCATGAATATTTGCTTGACCTATTTCAAAGTGCAAATGTGATTCCTCTTGTCAGGTAACACTCATAACGTGTTACCTGGGTAAAATGTCAAATGTGTGTTTTTTTGTTTCACACATTTTCAGCAGTATATTCATCCAAGTATATGCTCATAAAGAACCTGGAAAATGAATGAAAATGCAAGAGTAAATGCAATTTTATTTAAAATACTTTCTCCTATCCCATTTTTATGTATTGTACAGACACCTATAAACAGTGTTGGGAGTAATGCATTACAAGTAACACGAGTTATGTAATCAGATTACTTTTTTAAAGTAACTACTTTTTACTTTTAAATTTATAACAAAATATCAGAAATACTTTTTCAAACAAGTAAGGCAAGTTACTTTTTTCCCCATTTATTGACTGACAGCTCTCCCGTTCGTGTTCAGCGAAATCGGGAGTAAATGTGCAGAGGCGTTGTGTGCGCTGTGAGAACATGATTGTAGTTCTAGACTAAATGTGAGAATGCATTTACTCAACCCACAAAAATAGATTCAGTATTCCTCAAAATGAATAAAAACAGTGAAATACAAACTCAGAATATTATGCAAACCTGCAATAATTAATTGGTAAATATCACAAATATACTTTATGTATTTAATCTCACTTTTATTAACTAAATGTCTTTGTTTTGAGATGACACCTGACTTTCTATTCAGAGCTGTTCACATCTTCGGATATGAATTCTCATATTACGAGCTCTATGAGGAAGTGAACGCTTTTTACAAGTTGAAATGGCACCTTACAACATGGCACCTTTTGTTTTAATGTCGTGTAGACAATCAGCACTGGGATTGACACACCCAATGAAATCTTTAGAATCGGATGCGGGACTGGGTTTGCGCTCAACAGACTTTAGGTGTGTTCGACTTGAAGCGGCGCTGTGCAAACTGATCGGTGGATGTAGTGGCAAACAATTTTACATCACTGAATAAGAGACAAACATGTGCCAATTGTCTTTAAAGATTATTTATTCCCTTGCAAGGAAAGGTCAGCAGTCATCAAAGTACCACGAGAGTGATTAGAGAGCAGACAGCTCCATATGCTTTAGATTAATACACCGATCGGTCTGTGCAACGCCAATTTAAGTCAAATACACCTTTTGGAAACTTTTTGTGCTGCTAAATGTGTCGTGGAGGGATATGGTTATGGATGGGGTTAGGGTGTGGTTGGACCTTCTAGCTCCAAACATTATGCTCAGATTACATCCAGAAATCCCACTTGAGTTTGTGCCCTCCAAAAAAATTAAATGATTAGTGGTGAAACATCTTTTACACTATAATTAAAGATTTGTGAAGTGTATTAAGGCAAGACACTACAGGTAAAACCCACTTTTTTTTTCAGGAAGAGGGTCTATTTTAATATACTTTTAAGTGTTTATTACACTACCTATTTGAATCAATTACAATATATATCTTTAAGGCAATTTTCTCAAAATGAGTTTTTCCCTCATGCACAAAAATCTCCACTTCAGTAGCAAATACATCATGCAGTTTTCAGTTTTATTCCTATCTATATTCTGAAGGTTTTTACATAGGTGTTTATTAATATTGCATAATTGACACGCTACATTTTCGTTCGCAGCAAATTTAATTAACATTAAAATTTTTTGAATATTGACAAAACTACTTGTGAATGAAGTTCATACATTCACAAAGTAATTTAGAAATTTCCTAATGTGTTGATGTACTGTTTAATATGGCGTTATATGTGTGCCTCAATCCTGAGCGAGTAATTGTAAGTTTTGAGCACAGAGAACTATATTTTGCAAGCACATTACATTATATTTTGAACAGAAATTAACAATCGCAAAAAAAAAATTCGTTTGAGCAAAGAAAAAACGATTCCGTGCTCAATAAATGTATTTGCTTGTTTGCTATTATCCATATTAACGTGCAATAATAACCCCTCTCACGCAGTTTACTCAGGTGCTCTCGCACAAACTTATTCTCTGCGCTCCTGTCAAGTCCCTCTCTCTCTCTCTCTCTCAACCTCTTAATTCTGCGCTAGCTCAACTCTTGACACACACGCTCGCTCAACTTGCAACAGCGTTACAAGTGTGCCACAAAATCAACCAATCGGAAAATTAAAGGTCAATTGTGATTGGCTGTTGGTCTCCAATCAAATCGCTAGTAGAACCAAAGCCCGTCTTGTAGAACTATCCATATCCATATATATCCATATATCATATAATCCTTTATTATATGATATCTATGGAACTATCTACAGCATCCCGGAAGCTTACTAAAAAAAAATAAAAAATCGAAAAAAATAACTGACTACAGCGAGACTAATGGATTAAAACACATTTTGGTAAGTATTTTTTTAATTATTATTATTATTATTAACTTAAAAGTGCCTTGCTAGTTTTGTGTAGGCTATTATAAATTATAATACACAAAAATAATAATTAAAATAATAATTATAATGGTGGTTTTCTTTAGATCACAGACATTAGCCTAGGCCCTAGTAGTTGGAGGGCAAATTTTGTTTAATTGTTCGGAAAATGTCAGTTTTAAGAGTGAGGTCATTGTGTGAGGTGATTGACGGCTATATCTGACAGAGGAATATTATGACACTCCTCCAGAGATTCAGCTTATAATTTATCATGCTGTTGTGTTGTTTAACTTACAATATTATATCTCCTATTGTGACTAAAGTGGTGTGACATTTAGGTGTTGCTGTTCTGATTGTCTGCGGCTGTGCTAGCGTTAGAATGCTTGAAAAGGATAAGTCAAACTATAATTTAGTCACAATAGGAGATATAATATTGTAAGTTAAACAACACAACAGCATTATAATACACAAAACTAACAAGGCACTTTTAAGTTAATAATAAAAAAAAATACTTACCAAAATGTGTTTTAATCCATTAGTCTAGCTGTAGTCAGTTATTTTTTTCGATTTTTTTTTCAGTAAGCTTCCGGGATGCTGTAGATAGTTCCATAGATATCATATAATAAATGATTATATATGGATATATATGGATAGTTCTACAAGACCAACAGCCAATCACAATTGACCTTTAATTTTCCAAATGGTTGATTTTGTGGCACACTTGTAACGCTGTTGCAAGTTGAGCGAGCGTGTGTGTCAAGAGTTGACCGAGCACAGAATTAAGAGGTTGAGAGAGAGAGAGAGAGAGAGAGAGAGAGAGGGACTTGACAGGAGCGCAGAGAATAGGTTTGTGCGAGAGCACCTAAGTAAACTGCGTTAGAGGGGTTATTATTGCACGTTAATATGGATAATAGCAAACAAGCAAATACATTTATTGAGCACGGAATCGTTTTTTCTTTGCTCAAACGAATTTTTTTTTTTGCGATTGTTAATTTCTGTTCAAAATATAATGTAATGTGCTTGCAAAATATAGTTCTCTGTGCTCAAAACTTACAATTACTCGCTCAGGAATGAGGCACACATATAACGCCATAGTATTACACACCTCACCTGTGTGCTTTTGTCTCTCTTCCTCGTAGATGTGGATCCCCTGTCCACAGTGCAGGCAGAGCACTCCTCTACCTCGCGGGGGCGCCACTGCACTAGACCTAGACCTGGCAGCGTTTCTGGGTGTTAAAGCTGAAGTGGAAAACCAGCGAACCTACAGCCAGAAAGCTCCGCTGGAGACCAAAACTTCCTTTGTAAAGCAGCCAATCACAGATCAACCGCCTTCAGCCTGGGCCAACACGGCTCTGACAGAGCATGGTTTCCGCAGAAGATCTTGCTGTAGGCACTGCCTGCTCTGCTGCTGGTGGTGCTAGATTCATCTTCACACTCCAATCAATCTCTTTCTGCTTATGGATGGTACATAAACTGAACTCCATGACCGTGAGATTACAAAATGTCTTGAGCAGAATTATTATGTTTTTTACAATGGACACTGTCCAGAACTTACAGTTTCCTTTACAAAATTGCCTAGGACAATAAAATGCAATTTATTCGGGTACTAAATGAATCAGTAATATAACACTTGTGGACTTGTGCTCAAAATGGAACAGGATGTATGGACATACTTTTAATATGATAAAGATGGAAGAATGTACAGACTGGATTTCAGATCTTAGACAATCCAATAGAATAACAGATGATTGTTACAACACACAACTCAAACTATGGGAATCATTTGTTTGTATTCATGATTTGATTGAACCAAACTGTCAATCAGCATCCAGTTTAAATATCTCCTGTGTTGTTTTCCAGCTCTTTAACAACTAAACTTAAAAAAATAAAAGCCAGTATAACAAAAATTAAAAATTAAAATAAATCAAGAGGAAGAGAATCTCATTCTGACATCCAGAGTTTGAAGGTTCGGTCATAAGAGCAGGTTGCAATGAGCTGTCCGTCAGGTGAAAGGTCCAGTCCCATGACCTTCCCCTCATGCCCCGCCAGAGTCTTCAGAGGTGACCAGCCAGGATGGGTCCACACTTTTGCTGTGTTGTCATATGCACCAGTTAGCAAATAATGGCCATCGTTAGCTAAAAAGGAAGAGACCCTGTTAATATTAAAACTCTGAAAATGTCACAAATTCAATCTAGGTGAATTAAAACTCATTCATTACACAGAAGGTAGACCTATAGGGAAAGATAAAAGATTTTTTCACCCAAAACCTGTAAGCCATCTGAAACGCAAAGATATTTTGCTAAAAGTGCTTTTCATTTTGTGTACTGAAGTTGCCGACTAGAGGGGTGAGTAAATAATGACAGTTTTTATTTGTGAGTGAATCATCCCTAAATGACTGAAAATCTCCTTTTGACTTGAATACTTACGTTGGAACTTGACTGAGGACACAAGGTTCTGATGGGCAGGGATTGTGTATATACACCTTCTCTGACGAAGATCCCACACTTTACAGGTGTTATCGCCACTTCCTGTTGCCACATGAAAGCTACACAAGGAATGTTTCAGGGTTAATTATCAAATTAAGGTCTAATAACAGTAAACAGCTTTAGTAAATCTTCCAAATATGCCCTTTCTTTTTCTCACCCATTTGGTGAGAAATTGAGGCTGTAGATCTCTTTGAGGTGGCCCTCCAGGAACATGATGCAACGACCAGTCCGCAGGTCCCAGACACGGGCAAATGAATCCAAACCACTGTAGCAATGACAAATGAAATGAATACAAAAATGAGCTCCACCACCAAATATAACATATCCTATTAAATCAATAAAACGCAGGTTTGATAATCACAACATGAAGTGGAAGCCTAATTGGTTTGGGCTCTGGTAAAGCAAATATTGCAAGTGTGAGGAACCATACCCAATGGATTAAAGATTTATTTGGCCTTAAAACATCCATGCTTGGACTCATAATCATGAGCATCAGTAGTAGTAGCTGTATAGATAGAGGGCTGCACCTGTTCTTATACAAAAACAGTGGAGTGCCTCAGGGTTCAGTGCGAGGCCCTTACCCAGTTCCTGCCAGAGAGCCGTCTGGATGGAAGTGCAGGTCATGGACACCTTTACTGTGACCCTCCTGATGCAGAATTTCTTCTTGGACCTCAAGATCCCAAAGTCGCCATGAGTTATCATAGCTTTAAGAAAAACAAAAATATGCCAATTCTGTTAAATATATGACAAAATATGTAGCCCAACACCAATATTCACACCTCTAGTTTGCTATTACCTAATAAAAAACTATATTAAAACTGAAAAAAGAAAAATCATACCATGTTGTGCCCAAAAACCGGCCAGAGGGATGCCAGGCCACCCGAGCCACCCTCATAGAGTGCCCCTCAATGTCTGCTATTGGCTCATCACTACAGATACATGTACAGGTGAAATGTTACAAAGATTTACTCCAGAAACTGAGACAGAAAATGCAAATAATACTAATAATACACACCTGTCTAAACTCCACAGCTTAACAGATCCATCAGCAGCACAGGAGGCCATATTGACATCCGACTCCTCAAGTGTGAGTGTGGCTTGAGGGTGAAAGCTAATCGCTCCCACGTTGGTAATGTGACCTAAGAAAGAAAAGTTCACCATCAATTAATCCAATGTTGCATTGTAAGAAGGAAATGAAAAAGTATGACAATAACAGACTTCAAGAATAAACACTACAAACCATATTTGTTATATTTACCTCTTAATGTGCGAATTAGCGTACAATCTGGGACTTTCCACAATTTACACAAGCCACTCCTACAACAAAGACAAAGACATACTTGGTACAAAAATGTGTCTTTTAAAATCTTTTAAACATTACACGCTCCAAAAAACATTAATTTTCCATTTCCAAATTTTCCATTTGTAAATAATTTATTAATTCTGAGAGATTTTTAAAAAAAACTATTCCTACAAAAGATGATATGGCCCACAATCTGCCTGCATAATAAACTAATAACTGTGTGCACATGTGCCAAATGGAATTGTTTCTGTTTTAAAAGGGGGGGGGGGGGGGGGGGGGGGATCATTACATCAAATATTTATTTGATTTAGTTAACAGAAGTTAGCTGATAAACAATAGAAAAAAGCTGACAAAAACGATTCATGTTTTTATTTAGTAAAACATCAAAAATTCAGGAAGTGCCTGAACTTAGATTAGGTGAGGTAAAGCTAGGTTGTTCTAAGCATCTTGGAGAAGTTGCCACAGCTCTTCTATGGATTTCTCAGTCTCTTCCTGTAATTTAAGACTCTATGATAGGAGTTGTGTATGTGTATGTCAACCTTCCTGTTGTAGGACTCCTTGTTCATACTATAATCTCATTGGATTATATACAATATTTGAGAAAGTCTAGAAGTCTAAAATTGATAAAACATCTAAAAAATGTTTTTGTGAAGAATGCATAAAAAAAATGAAATAATAAATAATAGTTCATTTAAAAAAATAACACATACCATGACGCAGTCACAAGCAGCTTAGAGTTGGGGCTAAACTGGCAGTGAGATATTGGACGGTCATCGCCAATTTGACTGCAGAAGTTATTCACATTCTAAATAAAACAAAACCATTTTAATAATTACATACAGCATTAAAAGAGACAGAAAATTACAACACATCATAAACCCTGTGTCTTTTCCACTTGGTATGCTGTCGTACCCGGAGGTTCTTGTGAAGTTCTTGCTGTTTAACTGTTCTTGTAGACTCTGGAATCTCTTTTTGGGCCCTTGCGGCATCTAACCTTTGCACTGCTCTGGAGAACCAAACAAAATCAATTTAAAATGTTTAAATACACAGTTAATGACATTTGGTTGCATTTTATTTATACTGTTAGATGTTACTGTAAAATATCCTCTATCCCGTGTTTACCTGGGCAGTGAATACTTGGCTAACCAAAGACGTGCCTCCTTCAGAGATGAAGGTCCTTCATGGTACCATGTCTGCTGATACTGCGCAAAACACATGCATATAGATAATCACCATTCATTTGACATTCAAATATTTTATAGTCTGTGATAACTTTTTGAAACTGGAATGTTCCTACCTCATCTTGAGTGCGTTTTGATTTTTCATCCTCTTTCTTTGATTTCTTCAAGGCATCAGGACCAACTACTGAAAGAACGTTCCTCAATCTGAGGAAAATAAACAGTGGAAACACATAAAAAACTCTGAACTCCAAAAAAAAACTGGATTTTCAGACATGCCTGTCAGTGTGAATGTTAAAAGTGATTTCAAGTAGTTTCTCCTGTCATTTTGGACATGGTGTATGTATGTGTAATGTCAAAAACAAAGCGCAGGAGTAGCACACTAACGTTCAAAAGTTTGAGGTCAGTATGATTTTCATAAAATAATTTTATTCAGCAAGGATGAATTAACCGCATTTTGATCAAATAAAAGCAGTATTTGTAAACATAAGTGACACATTAATGATAATTCATTTCTCCAAATAGCGAACATTCGCCATTAAGCCACGGTCACACTAGACTTTGAGCATGCAAAATTTCTTCGGACAATGAAACAGTGCTGAAATGACGTCACGCTCAGAAGCGTCTTTTTTTTATAAACATGAATTCAACATTTATCAAATAGTAATACAATCAAAATGTAAAAATATTCAATCTACTCGACTTTAATGCAAAAATATATAAAACATTTTTTATTCAGCCAAGAGGTCACGCCGTAACGTACTGATTTTCTACTGGTCACATCTTCAAGTGATGCGAATTCGCAGGTCAGAGTTCAACAAACTTTAACTTTGGAATGCAGCAAAAAGCAGAACTTTTCACATGAGCTTGTGTTCGCGGTCTGACACATTCGCATACGTATGAATGGAAGTCAATAGAACGAAAAGTGTAGTGTGACTGACCACCACTTATACTTAATGTTCTATTATGCAAACAACATGCAAAATGGCTAATAACCACTTTATTTTTATTGTAAGTCAGAAGATCTAATGTCTGGTCTTCCTGTCTAAGAGGGAAGTTCTTAGCAAGAATAAGCAGCAGAGCTTTATACAAAAGTCACTCACCTCTCTCGTCTGTCCGCAGGCCCCTCCCCGAACAGTGTGATTGGCTCGCCAAGAGCTCGGAGGCAGGCCTTGACCTCCACATCGTCAGTGGAGACTGTGATTTGTCTGGCTCTTTTTCTGCGCTCAAACTCTGCCAGCACTTCAGCCTGACGCTCACTCACACGCTCCTCCATCTCCATGGACTCACCTGAGGAGAGAGAAAAACAAATATATCACACTACTAAAGAGCGAACAAACTTCACTTCCCATAATAACCCTGTAAAGCTTGACATAAAAGTCTGATTTTTTTTTTTTTATGGAACCTTCAGACAAAACATAAAAGAGACCCTACATTTTTTTTTGCATATGTGTTTTATGTTCTGTATCATGTTTGATAGATCAGGCTTTTATGGTTCATATCCTATGATACAATGAAAACATAGAACTCACATTTGAGGAAAAAACAAATAAAAACATTCATTTATAGGCCCAAACTGAGGAAAAATATGCAATTTGGTGCAGTTGTTGATATTTATATAATGGCCATAAAATGAAATTCTGATAGCTTGTATTGTAAATAAAAGAGACCTTTATAAAAGTACAGCAGACTACTTTCATAAACTGCATATAAATATCAGTCGTCACACTATATCTCCCAATAATATGTCTTAGTAAGATGAAATTTAAGTGTTTAGTTTTATTTGTGGGGGACAAAACATATAATGCAACCCAAGACCGTGTTGATGGAGAGATGAACAAATAAACATACCTCAAAAGCCTGATGTATCAGATTTGATACTCACATTTAACATGATTTTTCTAAAACATGATGTATGAATAATCAAGTAAACTTAAGGTGCTTTAGTCCAGTAATTGTTCATTTTGAAATTATAATATAAAGACATATGTACCAAAACTTGAAAGTGGACATTTTAGAATTACACTAAAATGCCTTTTACATGCTAAAAAAGTATGAACTATCAATCACATGGAAAGGCGTGTAGTAGAAGGTGTCCAACTGTTTTGATCACGAGGCCATGGAAATGTATGCATCAAATATGATACAGTCGGCTTTACAGGGTTAAAACACTTGGGCAAAATTATGTTTCAAGATTTTAGTGGTTTGAGGGTTGAGTTCGACTCCTATTGTCCAAACACTAACATTCGCTATCCAGAACAGAGCTGCTTTGAAATATCAATCTTACCACTGGAGATATTAATATGTCCAGACTCAATGCCTGCTTTAACAGCATCTTTGGTAGACGTTCCATCACGACTAAGACGACTAAGACGCTCCTTCTCCTTTTCTTCAAGGCTCCCATAGAAGATTCTGGCCCTTTTCACAACTGGAACTTCGTCTTCATCCGACATTGTTTCAAATATTTGTCAGGCAATCACAGAATATCTGATCTGAAACAGAGGCATAATTACTGACACACCATATCATGCATTACAAATAATATATGGACAATACTACGTCATACCAACCAACCTAACCTTTACTTTGGTTGCTGACAAATTCAATATCATCAAAATATTATAATAAAATAGGTGATTGTTGGAATACACACATTCAACAAAAGATAGGAAGTATTAGGTATAAGTCAGACGGCTGAATAACTTATACTCCTAAACTAGCAAAAACGTACTGTGGTATTACCGTGATATTCTTTTAATTACTTTGAAGTACCATATAAACACCATAGTATTTGAATACGGCAAACATTAAGTAACATAAGCCATATGATACATCACTGTAACAGAACTTTTTTGCAGGGTGTTCAGAGAACTAAACAAATTGTATCTAAAATATGAGAAATTAAAGCAAAATAAACACATCCAGCTCTTCACTCACCCTTTATGCTTTCACAAACGCACAAATATGGTCCTTTAAAAACAGTTTGTTTTTATTAAATCCAATGTGTACTGTCTTCAAACACGACCACACGACGCGGGCTATCCGGCGCACAGTATTTCCGTCATATCCGCCTGTTTTGCTTTTTACCATGAATAAATAGTGACATCTAGTGACCGATATATATGTCAGTGCGCACGACTGGAAAAACTGAGGTTTATACAGTCTATGGTGGAAACACTCGTTTGACATTACGCTGATGTGTTTTCTGTAGGGCTAGTTTTCATGCTTTTTTAGTGAAACACAGTGAACACATGACGATTAAATGAGCGTACATAACCGTGTATATTGTCACAGAACCTTCCATTATATTCCTTATTATGGGCTTTTCAACTAAATGTAAACAGTTAAAAATAAATAAAACACTAACTGTTAGTAGATCAACAGCCCATCCCACCCACACCATCGTTCCATCGTTTTTTTCCTCCTATGCGCTTTAACTACATTTCCCATGATCCCCTTCTAAACATTCTGTGATATCAAGCGAGTGTGTTTGCGGTAAGTAGTGGTGTGATGCGAAAAAGTCCTATCTTTCAGTTTGAATTGTTTGTAGTTGATCTGTCATGTTCACTAAAGTTAACAACAGTCTGCATGGTTCATTATCCTGCTGTTTGTGGCTGTATAAGACACAGAATTTAAAGCTATTGGTCTAATTAGCATGTAGCTGCTAAACAAGATGGTTATGTGTTTCCAGCAGAAGTCGATTCACTGAATTGACATTATATGCAATTTCAACGATGTTAAACATCAAATAATAAGCCTGTATTATGTATACAAATGTCAATCTAGCACACATCGGCTTAGTGATAGTAATTTCCTTAACATGTCAACAAGAGTTGAGCAGCTAAACTATATATATATATATATATATATATATATATATATATATATATATATGTGTGTGTGTGTGTGTGTGTGTGTGTGTGTGTGTGTGTGTGTGTGTGTTTTCAGTACTCAAAACACACAACATTTTATCCACAATAACCCAATATCAGTGTATGTTTCCAGGCAACGACGAACCGGTGATGTTAAGATGCTGCGCAGGAAACCCACGCGCCTTGAGCTCAAGCTGGATGACACGGAGGAGTTTGAAAGCGTGAAGAAAGAGCTGGAGGTAAAATCTTAATGATCATCCAGTAACTTAAATTAGGACTGGTCTGTATCCATATGCTTTCTATACAAATAACTGTACATTAAAACAACCAAGAGATAAATTCGTTTTACATCAAAGTCAAGCAACAATTATTTATATAGCCCTCTGTACAACACCAATTGTTTCAGAGCAGCTTCACATTAATAAACAGGAAAATAACAGTATTTATGTAATTCATGAATTGAAACAAATTCGATTTCAGCTCCACAGAACACAATAGTGTTCTTATTCAGCTCAGTTTAGTTCAATAACTGTCAACGTTCATCAATTTCAGATGTAAAGAAGCTCTACAGAAGACAATTGTGTTATTATTAAGCAGAAGTCAGTTCGATATTGATTCAATTCAGTTCAAAAATGGTGTAGATGTTGCAAAGTTATCGTCATTATCTGGCTCAATTCAGGAGAAATTTTCTTCTCATCCGATGTCAGTAGTTAAATCAGAGGTATTGCTGAATAGTGGCCTGGTTTCACAAACAGGGCTCAGATTAAGCCAGGATTAGGCTTTAGTTCAATTACATTTACAGTACATTACATTTAGCAGATGCCTTTGAAGACTACAAATGAGGACTAAATTAAGCGAGTCATCGTGAAGAGGCATTGCTCAGAGTAGCATAAACCAGACAAGGGAGGATTAAAGGAAAAGGAAAGAATTATTATTATTATTATTATTTTTCAATTAGGGCATTTAAGTAGCTTTTATAAATGTGCCTTAGGAAAAAAACATTACTGGTGTTCATTTTGAGACAAAACAGTGCAAGTTGCTTTCATTTAAAACAACTCAAACATGCATTTTAATCTGGGACTAGGCTTAAGCCTTGTCTGTAAAACCGAGGAATTGTCTTTTAAACCTCAACTGACCAAACCAAAGGTGACAGTGGTGATAAAAAAAACATTAGGAGAAACCAGGCTAAGTAAGGGAGCCAGTTCCCCTCTAGCCTAAATGAACTGAACACTACTTTAGACAAATGTTTAAAATCATGTACTAGAAAAATCTGGTTTATTCTACATAAGACGTAGCATTCAAATGGTGTTTATTACCTTGTGATCACCCAAAAACTACTTCATAACCCTTTTATTTAAAAAAGCCTTCAGCTGCAGAATAAATCAATCATGGGTAACAAAAACACCTGTCAGTTTCTACAATGGCATCCAGTATCCAAAAAGTTTAAGACCACGTTATATTGGCCAGCATATTGAAAATCTCCAACGTAAAACATTTTTATTTAAAGGTAGGGTAGGCAATTTTCGGAAAGGCTAGCAATAGAGTTATCTTTGAAAGCATAAGATCCCACCCTCCGTTCAGAGCGTCTCCAAAACACATGAACGCGTACAGCAGGGAGCAAACAAAAGCGCCAAAAAAAGCTTGTTATTTTGGTTCAGGAGGAACTGTAAAAGTCGGCTGCTGTTTTGGTTGTGGTGCTCTGTGACTGACATCTGTCTAACTCTGCTATAGCATGAAACGGTGCGCGGAGGTATGGAAATGCATGCGTTGACAGGCAGGAAGGACATTGTATCATTGCATTCGGACCGAATACAATGATTGGTCGAACATTTTATGGTCCTACGCCTTTAACAGACGATATATATACATTTAGACCACTAAACTTAGTGATTACTGTCAGGATGTGAAGAGACTTTCAACCAGCATAACAAAAAATGTTTCTGGAACAAATCACCTTCCCTAATTTAACTCATCAGACCATTAATCGTATCCCAACCATCCTTGCTGGAACAAACAGGTTATACCAGCATGGTCAAGTGTTTTATGATCTCCACATTACTTTTCCATGTCTGTCCAGAGCCGGAAGAAACAGAGGGATGAGGTGGATGTAGTTGGCGTAGCCACATCCAGTGAGATGAGCGGTGCATCAGGTGGCGGCACGGACGGGAAAACCAGGGAGCAGATGATCCAAGAGCGAATCGGATACAAACCCCACCCAAAGCCTAACACATTACCATCACTTTTTGGAAACCTTCAGTTTTGACAATTTGCAAACCTGAAAAATGGACTATAAGGTCTTGAGAATCTGCAACACACTAACACACATTGTTTTGATCTCGCCTGACCTGAAATGGACTGAAAGCACATGCATTTTGGGTTTGATTAACTGTGTTTGTGACAACTGATTTCAAAGGACTATTTTTCTGAGTAAATAAAGTCTGCTAGTTGAATGGAGAAATTGGTATCTTTTCACATCTTTTATTAGACAAGGACAAACATTTCACAAGTGAGCCGAAGATAAAGACAGGTTGGTTTATGAATGAGGTAGTCACAACAATTATCTTTAAATTCATATTTATTCATCATCATTTACTTCATGATTACAGTACTGTGTATATTTCAAACTCTACAGACATGACTGAACTGTAAACAGCCTAAGAAATGTTAACACCGTCACAGCACTGAAACACAGTTTAATCCTTCTACCCTTAAGCTTGTAGTGTTTCCCATCTAAGACAATGCAAACTTATTTTGTTATTAAAATACATCTGCAATAGGACTAAGCCCAGATAGTCAAATCTACAGAGTGGCTCCTGCTGCAAAAAATATGATGTGAATATTTTCTTTTTTCTGCTTTTAACTAAAAATACAAACAAAAACAGGAAAAAATTAAAATCTACAAAGGAACAAAAAAATGTTTCAAATATGTGGTTGTCAGTAAGAGAGCCTTCGGTTCCAGCCTTTTGTTTTCACAAGCAATTCAGACACTTTAGTATCTGGGCACTTTAACTGGGTCCCGCATGTAAAGGCACACCCCTTTCAGTTAAGGAGCATAACTATCATCAATGTTGACATAAGATTCACATTCTGGGACCCAGTAACTATCAGAGCGATGACCTTAATATGTTTAACAGCTCATGATTAGCTCAACATCACAAATGTGCCACAAGTTTTTATTTAAAAGATGTCAACGTAAAAGGTTCTACATAAAGATTGCTAGAAAACATTGATATCAAGGATACGGTCATAGTAAGTTGAGTGTTACAAATATAAATTATAAAATGAAATCGGTGACACTGGCATCAGATATAATTTATTTTTCACCAATCTCCCCATATTTACTTAAAAGCACTCCAAAGGGAGCAAAGTTCGACTTCAAACTCAGAGTCCCAAAACCTCTCTTTCTTGTGCAAACATCATTCAGTCCAGTGTTTATGTCTAAACCATGGTCACTGATTATTATCGGTAGTTTCATTGATGTGAAACACTTGGCCATAACAACCTCCAAAAAAAAAAAAAAAAAAACACCCTCCAGCCACTGGTGCTTGTATATTGGGTCCAGATCCAGTTTGGATTTTAGAGTCTACGGTCACCCTCTTGGGTGTGTGTGTGTGTGTTCCCTCGTTTAAGGCAAAGGGTTTAATAAGGCTCTATCGCACCCAGAAGCACCTTCATAAACATGAAATATATCAAGAGATGTGGATAACAGATGTGATTATAATGAACAAGGTAACCCGTGAATCTCAGTACTATGTGGAGGTAGACTGTTAAGGTGTGGTCACATTTAAGGCACAGTCACATTAGTAAAATTTCACCAGCAAAAGTCTGTGGTCAATAGAATAGTGATGAATGAAGCACCTCTCGCAAAGAAGTCTTTCAAAACAATTGGCTTTCTGTTGGCCAATGTGGTGAATTCGGGTGAAAATCTTGGAATCCATTGTGAAATCTGTATGGAAATCTTTTGCCCTCGTGCAAAATTCCCAATCAAGTGGATTCCAATTAGAATGACTGCAAACATTCACTGAACAATGGTAAATTTTACCACACATTTTCCATTGTACAGGGAATTTTTGCATTCGAAATCAAGCCATTTCAATGACTGGAAAATTGCACGCAGATTGGTCACAATAATTTGCAGCATTGCCCAATAAAAAGCTGCTCGGTTTGAAAGTGACTTCTGTGTGAGCTGAGCTTCATTCATGGCTACACTATTGACCTTTATGTTTATGAATGTGACTGCGACCTTCAGGCTGTGCACACATATCTCAACATTGCAGAGGAAATTACCGGGATTGGTGGCGATGAGCATTTGGGATATGAAAATATGGGGCTAAATTGTATCAAAATCAAATCAAAATAGAGCTTTAAAATGAACAGAGCTACTTGGCCAATATTTACCAAGAACTATTAAATCATACAGTTCTCTAAACACAGAGTTGCTGTGATGCATGCTGGGATTGTACAGTGAGTGTTTTTGAGGTTCAATACAGGATGTTAATGACAGTGTTCTGTAATATCCACCACTACTGCCTTCTTCCAGCTGAACAGGAAGTAGCCGAGGCCGGCGCCCAACGCCACCGCTATGCACAGGTAACCGTTGTACGTCATGAACACCAGCATGAGGAAGTAACTGACCACCACTTGGATGATGTGAAGAAGCGTCTGGATGAAGTGTGGGAGACTCATCATTTTCTGGCTGGAGAAGAGAACAGGATCAGGTGTTGACCTTATTATGGGATTACAAATGTCAGGTCATCAGTGTGAAGAAACCCAAGAAAATGCATGTTTACCTCTTAGAGGTCACTCATGTGGTAATGAATACATATAAGGGATGATTAAATCAGTGTAAACAGGCTAAAGGCTGATTTTTACTGACCTCGTCACTCAAACAACGATGATGAAAGAAAAATACTTCTAAAAACAGTGTTTTCACTCAGAGATAGAGGTCTGCAAACCAGGGGTTTTCAAACAGTGGCGCAAAGAAGTGCTGGCCTGTCCTCAGAAAACTCAATAGCACTGGCTAATAAACATGAAATTGCATTTGCGACCCATTTAAAATTCATTATGTCATATGTAATTCAAGTGAAACATGTAGGGTGTTGAATCAGGATTGCTTAGAGTGTGCGAAGTGGCCATTCCATATCATAATGAAGATTGAAAAGGCCACATCTGATAACTGCTGTAATTTTACGAGAGATTATGAAGACAAACATTATTGTGCACTGATGAATCATTCAGAATAAGACCAGGAAGGTTCAATAAGATAGTAAACTGTCATTCTAGCTATGTTCAGACTGCAGGTAAATGTGCTCCAAATCCGATTTTTTTGCTCACGTGTCTCTGTTTTTCTCATGACAGTGTGAATAACACAAACCACATGGAATCTGATCTTTTCAATTCCGATTTGTGCCACTTAATAGGATAGTTCGGCCAAAAATGATATTTAACCCATGATTTACTCACCCTCAAGCCGTTCGAGATGCATATGTCAGACGAACACATTTTCAGTTATTTTAGAAAATGTCTTAGATCTTTCAGTGGTTATAATGTGAAGCTATGGGGTCCACCTCCTTCAAGTCCCAAAATGTGCATGCATCCTTCACAAAAGTAATCCATCCGGCTCCAGGGGGATAAACGAAGGCCTTCTGAGGGTAATCCGTGCGGTTTTGTCGTAAAAATATACATATTTAAAACTTTATAAATGAAAATATCTTGCTTCCGGCAATGGTCGACGCGCGTTCACGGCAGATGGATGCCGGCGTATGACGTAGCGTAGGAAGCGTCGTATCTTGCCGGAAGCAAGATATTTTCATTTATAAAGTTTTAAATATGTATATTTTTACGACAAAACCGCACGGATTACCCTCAGAAGGCCTTCGTTTATCCCCCTGGAGCCGGATGGATTACTTTTGTGAAGGATGCATGCACATTTTGGGACTTGAAGGAGGTGGACCCCATAGCTTCACATTATAACCACTGAAAGATCTAAGACATTTTCTAAAATAACTGAAAATGTGTTCGTCTGACATATGCATCTCGAACGGCTTGAGGGTGAGTAAATCATGGGTTAAATATCATTTTTGGCCGAACTATCCCTTTAAATATGTGGTGCTAAATCTGATACAGGTCAGATGTTTTGCAATGCGAACTCAGTCTGAACAGCCATATCGGAACTCTAGATCAACATTCGTCACAATTCTGCGCTCATGGGAGTCACTTCAAAGACTGTACATACCCAAAGTTATCAAGACAGTTGCGAAAGGTAGTCAGTGGAAGGATAGTGATGTCAAAGCTCAGAAGTATTATAGTGATAGCTCTATACATAAGCAAAACATGAGGGCTCGTATCATAAATGTTTAACAACTCTGCTCTCTATTTTTCGTATCCTTGTCTTTGTTTTTTATATTGCTTGCGCATAAATTCGCTGGATTCAGCAGCAGATCACACTATAAATAAATGTGCAATCGCTTACTTTAATGTCATCTGCGTTTACTTCCGCATGACAGCCACTGCGTGACTTCTTTTCATCCATGATCTTTTCACACTAGGATCTAATTTTTTGCCTCATTTAAAACAATGTGAACAGCTATACAAAAAAAATCGGATCTGAGGAATAAATGATAATTGAGCACTAAGGCTTGCAGTGTGAAAGTAGGCTCTGATTACGCATTGACCTCCTGAAAACATGAGTACTCATTTCACTGACCCGACTGTTTTATGTGTCTCCATGAGAACGGTGCCATCAGCTCCTGGGACAGGCATGGAGTTGTAGCGCACGTTCACCTGATTCCTTCTCAACAGGACCTCACGGCCGATCTTCAGACCCTCGTAGAGCATAGCCAGCAATAACACACCGATGCAAGCACCTACCATCTCTAAAGACGAGGATGAAGAAAGGTTAAAGTGGTCAGGAATTGAGAAATCAAATTGTCATTGATCTTGACATATAAGAGGTCATTGTACTATAAGAAAAATCCTGTAAGTTACAGAACTCCAAACTTCCTCGTTAGTCCAAAAACAACTTTTATTGAAACCAAGCTCAGAAAATGACTCATTTCGTAATTTGTCACATTATTACGTCATAGTGCGATGAAAAACCGCCTCTGCCGAAGATGATCGACACCTAATTCTGCATCATTGCCTCTTTAGCCCCGCCCACCAATTCGCACGCGTCACGTCGAAGAAAATATGAGACACAAACACAAGATCAAGCAACAAAACGATAGAGATGCCTCTGATTACAAGACGTTTTGAAGTGCCAAGTTGAGAAAAAACATATTGCATTGCTATCCTTGTAATCCTAACATAAGATCACGTCAGATCACGTCAGTAAGACGTTCGTTTCATTTTACTCTGGATTCGTTTTTAAACAGTTCGACACAGGCTTTTCAGAGACTGAAAATAAAAGATGATGCTGTGACAACTATGAGCTCTTGGATCCGATAATGTCGCAACACACAAGTGTGAGTAACAGTGTTTTCACCATGTTTCACTATTGCATATGTTCTGAATATTTATACAGTAGCGTCGCAGTCAAACTGAATAGTTGTGATTTGCTGTTCTTTCCTTTGCTTCGGCATTTATCCGATTTTTTATGGATTATCAGATAACTGGTAACTCTGAGTACTTAAACATAATTTGCCACAACCAAGACTTATAAAGCATGTAGTATGCATAAATGTTTCACATTTTTGGCAAATGTTTTAAGATATTTTTCAACATCGTAAGTTTCCACTCGTGTAATGGGATGTTGAAAATGATTTTAATATGCAAAACTGTTACCCAATCATATAAGTGGGCGTTTACTTCCAAGTCTTGAATGCGAAACGCCCATCAAAATGGAGTGTTTGAAAGAGAGGGTTCAAAACAGGATAGAAAATAGCTTTTTACTTCTAAATTAGGATGTTTTTGGTGTACAATTATTGATAACATAAGCTGTTTTATTAGAACATTATAAAATAAACCTTTCATTTTTTGTTACTTCCATCTTGCTATCCCAGTGTAATCTAGACTTCCTGGTTACAAAATCTTGTTTTGTTCTCATAATTAAGATGAATCAGCTTAATAAAACTAGTAAAATCTAGTAAAACCTGTATAACCAGTACACTTGCCCTTACCAGTAAAAGGGGATCTAATGACATTATTCACAAGTATTCTGAAGGAATATCCAGTGACAGGTTTTGTTTTTGTTTCAGTATCTAGTTTCAGGTCATCTCTACAGTGAAAGTGATTCATTGGAGGTCAGCAAGTCACTGTACTGTTGATTTAAACTCATTTGGCGCATCAAGTCAATGCTCATTTGCATAAAATGCATGAAACGAAAATGCTAATTTAACTGGATAACACTGTTATTGTTTTGTCACTGCAAACTGCTGCACTGAAACAGCCCTGAAAAAGATAGTCCACACTAAACTAAAAACCCATCATCATTTACTCACCCTTATGTTGCTGAGAAACAAAAATAGATATATTGAGGAACATTGTGAACTCACTCACCCACTCACTTACATTGAATGGAAAAAAAAAAAAACCAATGACACATTTCTCAAAATATATAGTATAGTTATTTTGACATATATACAGAAGAACGCAAGTCATACAGGTTTGGAACAACATGAGGGTGAGTAAATGATGACAGAATTTTAATTTTAATTTTTCTTGTGAACTATTTCTTAAAAAGCTGCTCCTGTTAGTAGGACCCTATGATTTCTGTGATGTGGAAAATGTGGACGGACAGACACTGTCTCAGATTGTGTCTGTGAATATTAACGCGCAGAAAGACTGCTATTTAAATATGAAGTCTACCTGTTCTGCGTCTTTGTGTGCAGTTTTATCTACTACACATACTCAAACATTATTTTTGAAGGAATACCACCATTAAATTGTTCAAGTTTAATGCATTTATTTGATTACCACTGTATTAAATCATAAAACACAGAATCCAGAATTTTTTTTTTTTAGTTAATCCATTACAACAGAAACACTGAATTTGGGGAACATAAAATGGAATTTGGGCGAAAAAATTATAGGGCCAATTGTATATTCATTTCAATTTATATTCACAAGTAGTTAACAATTCATATGTTAGTTTAATAACGGCCATTTCAAAACAAAACCCAGAGCGTCTTACCTCCTGGGGTGTTGATGACCAGCCCAGCGAATAGCAGCTCCACATTTTTGTGTCCAAAGTAGAAGGTCATTTGCTGAAAGTATAATGAATCAAAGAATCAGTTTTCAACCTATTTTTGCCCATAATGAATAAAGCAATTCTAATAACGTGCAGAAGCAGTCTTACTTCCATTGAACAACAGCTTCAAATGATGATAACATGATCACATCTTTGTTTAAAGCTAAGATGGATTTTTATCAAGTGAACTGATATACTGATACTCAGGCTTAATGAATTGCAGGTAGTCTCACCATCATCATGTGTTGCCCATGACCTGCGTCGGGCGTCATATGGTCCCCATTAGAGTGTGTGCCGTCAGGTGCCATGGTGTGGTCCTCATGATGAGCGTGTGGATGTGACATACTTCTCTTACTGCACAGAGGTGCTGGGGAGAGATCAGAGCACAAACAATTCTTACAGATTCCGGTTATGTGTCTGACAGCTCTCAAGTATAATACAACAAAACAGTTAAGTATATGAAATGACTATTCTGCTAAATGAAAAAGCAAGGAGCAGAACATACTGTAGCTGAGTTAAACAAACATTTCAAGTGTTCCAGGATCATGAACGTAGCTTTCCAGCTGGTACGTTTAGGGATATATGAAAGCTTGATACTATGAAATCAGTCGTAAGGATAATCTATAGGATCCTGATCAACAGGTTCAAATAAACAGCCAAAAATAGCCTACAGTAGCAGAGGTAGTAGTAAAAAGTATTTAGACACTTGTAAATATCATGTATATAATGTCACTGCATTATACAAAATATCAAACCAAACTGAATCTGCAAAAAAATGCCTAACTTCAATTCTCTGAGCCATTTTTGTAAAGACTTTTAATTAACTAGTGCATCAGTGAAATGTAGTGGATATATTAAAGGGATAGTTGACCCAAAAATGGAAATTCTGTCACCATTTACTGTGTCGGTCAAACCCGTAAGACTTTCATTCTTCTTTGAAACACAAATTAAGATTTTTTTTTTAAGAAACCTGAGAGATTTCGATCCCTCCACTGAAAGTCCATTCCACTAAAACCTTAACGCTTCAGAAAGACGTCGTAAAAGTAATCCATACCAATCGAGTGATTTTCTGAGGAGGCACAATCATTTTATACGAGGGACATACATCTTTATATTTAGGGTCAGAAATCTCAAAAGTTTCATTAAAAATATCTTCATTTACGTTTTCAAAGATGAAGAAAAGTTGATGAACTAACTTTTTTGGTTGAACTAACCCATGAAAAGTCAGTTCTACAAACATACATACATACATACATACATAAATAAGTATATACATACATACATACATACATACATACATGCATAAGTACATACATACATACATACATATGTATATATAACGCCAAGATACTTCTCAGGGTAACTTATGGTGTATAAAGTGAAGCCCCTGGTTATTTTCAATTCCTGAAAAGTGATCAAATGCTGAGAAAGGAATAACAGATACAGAAGACCTTCACTAATCGAATGTCCCAACAACCCCAGGCTATTCACTTAGACAACATCGTCCAGATAATCTAATACATGCCTCTATAAAACAATTACTTTTTCCATTTGAGCAGCAAACATGCTTTCCTAAAGGTTTGGGACAGCCTCGGGGATCAAACACACATCCGAGATGGCTGTACGTCAGACTAATGAAGATGATTATCTACACGATCTGCACTAACCATTAGTCAGCGTGTTCTTGTTTGCCTAAACAGACACTTGGCTAGTCTTTTACAAGTCTGGAATGTAATTTCCCCTCAGATTCAGCTCAGATTCAAAGACCAAACGAGGTCAACTGAGAAAACAAGTCACAAAGTACACTCAAAAAATAAATGTCTGCTTGAATCCTGTCTTCATAATCACAGAGCTGAGAGGCCAGACAATGTGCACTGTTGTCAAGAAGTAAAACATATCATGTGACCGGCTTATACAGATGGTGTTCATTTTTTGGTAGTACATGGTACTACTACAACCATAGTTTTCTGGACATGTATCTTGGTAGTACTATTTTTTATATTCTTTAAATTACTATGTGAAAAAATAGCATTGTATTTTATATAAAAAATGATTTAGTGCCATATTACCGTTTGAGATACCATGGATAGCTTGTAAACACGACAAAATATTAACTAAATATTGCATTCATTTGTTTCTGCCATTACATTTTTTGGTACAAATAATTTGACTGACAAGCCCAAAATTAAACAAAAAATTAAATGATGTCCAATGGTGAATTTTTAAAGAAATAACTCACCCAAGCTAAATCTGTCAACTCTCTCAGTTGGCTTCCTTTGTTCCTTATCAAAGTATCTTTTTGTGTGGCAACTGGCAACCACAAAAATGTGCAAGTAATTCCTGTCAGTCCTTCCTTCTTACTATCCTCTGACATACAGGTGCAGTGAGCGTGTAAAGTGCAGCCCGATAGTGATAGTGTTCAGGAACAGCAGGAGTATAGTGTGTGCATGGTCACACTTGTCATGTGACCTCTCATCTGCCTTTCATTTCCCTCTTCTGCCATTAATCCAATCACAAGGTTTTATCCACACCCACAAAGCCTGGTGCCTGAAATTTTTTTTTGTCTTAATCCACTCTTGCTCACTATAGCGCCAGTAAAAAGTTTTCACAACCTACTCATTCTGTATTATGACTATTTTTGAACAACAATCATCAAAAACTATTTTAATAACACAAATAGAACACACAAAAACAAAAAAAAAGTTGACAAAAAAACTTTGCATCAATCTTTTTGAGTTATAACAACTTCAAATAACATTACTTTAGACCAACAAACTACATTGAGTTAGAGAAAATTAATAATTTGTGAAATTTGAATAATCAAAAAAATTAACTACATGAGTTGCAGCCCTGGAACAAATTAATCTTATCACATCTTATCTTATCACAGATAGCATAGCGCATGTAACGTATTTAGTATACTAATAAGTTATATAAATGTAATTTGTTTAGCAAGTAAATTTGTTGAGTCAAAATAGTGTTTAGTCTGCACTTTAGCACAATGGTAACTTCAATATAAAAGAAACTCTTTTAAATGTCAAACATAATGCAGCAACAAATACTAACAGGTCTTTCCCTTCACTAAAATACAAATAAAATTACACTTATTTTCAACGTTTATTTTCTTTATTCAGTCGTATGCAAAGCATGCTGGGAACTAAAAATCAACTGCCAAATTTCCGAAGCTACTTAAAGTTACCACAACTTTTAAAAAAATAAATAAATGTAAGTTTAAATTACACACAATATTAAGTTAATGTAATGATCAAAATGACTTTTTTCTTTTTTTACTTGCAACAACACATTTAAGTTGTGGTAACAGGTCCATATGTAGAGACAAATGTCAAATCAAAACTATACTGGATTTTTGCACAAAAAAATGGTTATGCATCAAATATATTTACTTATAGCTGATGGAAATGCTAATTACTGATGCAGTTTTGCAAGCATAGACACGCGTAGATCTTTTTATATTGAACATCAATTCTATGTCGATACTTCTAGTATGGAAAAAAGGGTTTAAACAATTAAATGTCCACATACATAAGTTACTGCTATCAGTTTCTTGGTATAGTTTACGCTTGTGTTAAATCTATTTGGACTTTATACACAATGAAACAGCCTGACGAAATCTATATTCCAAACATTTTTCACTGTATCAATTTGGGTTTTTTTGAGCGGGTACACCAGTTCGACAATTAGTTGTTTTTTAAAAACGCCAAATGAATGCAAACAAGCTAAAGACAGCAAATTTTGCAGAATTTATTTTTTTCTAGTGCACATTTTCTCTTGATAACATAACAGCAGAAAATAATTACAATTTGTCTAAAGTCACAACGCAAAAAATTTTAATGGTCCTAATAGGTTTGGATTTCTTTGCGCAAAATATGGCCAGGATAAGTCCTCAACAGTCAGAATGACAACGCAATGCAAACCTGTGCTTGAGTTATGGAGAGTACGTGAGTGATTTAACTTTATTGATGTTCAAAGAACAGCTTTTTACAATGTTGAACTGTAAGGACTTCAATTAAGTGATATGTGCTTGTTTCCATAAATATAAATAGCAGACACATTATGGGGGGGAAAGGGAGGGGTGAGAGAAAGAGATGAGAATGAGAAACTGCCTGAGTGTTAAATATGTTCATTTCAATGGTAATTATACTAACCTGTTTAAGCCTTAATCATTATGTAAAATTGATTATATCAAAGACCTTTTCAACACTAAGTGCATGAATAAAGGATGAGGATTTGGTCAATCATTACTGATCGTTATGATGTTTAGACCCCGTTACCTTCTTATTGGCAGGTCATAAAACAGGAAAGTACGCAAATGAATGTGAAGGGGGCAACATGAACTAGTGTTCAACAGCGTTAGTACTATAATATACCAACTTCAGTGCAGAGGTAAAGATGAGGTACAAAGAGCAACTCAACAGCAGTTGACTCATAGTGTATTTCAAAATTTCACAACAGCAAACAGGTCTAATGTTGAATGTTGGTTTTGTTTGGTTTGCCAGAAGTTGTGAATTACACAAACAAATCACATCAACAGCAAAAGAGAAAACCCTGCAATGATAAGAGAGAGTTTAACCAGAACAACCATTTCAGTCGCATTTCACAAAATGCATCGGTCGACAGATCAAGCGTGAAAAAGTTGTGTGTCAGAGATTGTTTGCAAGGTGAAGCAGGTTAACGTGTGCTCGTGCTGCTGCTGTTTCTTTTTGTATTTTGTACATTTGTATTATCGTAAGCAGGGTCAAAAATAAATGGGGGCAATTTTTATGCCCCAAAAATTCAAGGGATGCGGGCAAAAAAATCCCCTGATTGAGTTCTTAATTTTAATATTACAAATGATACAGTTTAGCAATATCAAAAACAAATGCATCTAGAATTGGAAAAATCTGAGCTTTCTTTTTTTTCAATCTTTTTACTGCTAAAAGCGACAGAAAAGTGAACCAAATGGATCGCTGCAATTCGCAGAAACAACTGGAATCCAGGCAGAGAAATGTGGATTTGCAGTTACCATTCTGTGTCAGACATGTTGGATTTTGGGGTAAACTTAGGTTACACCCTAGGTACTGTATTGACAACTCAATTAAATATTCTTTATCAATATAACTCAATCTTATATTCTGTATAGTCAAACTGTAGTTTTTGTCAGCGTTTATTAAAAACATCCATTAAGATGAGCTTTGTGTTCTACAAAGAGGGATGTCTGGATAATGTTAGACAAGCACAGTTTTCCTTACAAAGTAAGTTTGTATCGTCTGCCTGACGGCAACAGCTGACAGTTATCCAGATAACTTTAAAAGTTTCTACAAAATATATTTAAGTCCTTGTTCTTTAGTATGTTCTAAAGGAACAATGTCAAGTCCAGCTGCCTTTAAAGGGACACCAGGCAAGCCTGAGTGTTTATTCTCTACGAAGCTCCCCCTAGGGTCTGGTAGTAAAAGCTTTCAAACACACTGTCGTAAAAACGAACTGTTGTGCCTCCCCCCTCGCCACGAGCAACCCAGCTGAGCAGAGGAACCGGCTATTTCAAAACCAG
The DNA here is from genome assembly GCF_949319135.1 of Squalius cephalus. NCBI lineage: Eukaryota > Metazoa > Chordata > Actinopteri > Cypriniformes > Leuciscidae > Squalius > Squalius cephalus. Next base: position 10,390,076 of record NC_137126.1, read on the forward strand.
TTATGTCTACCGAGGTAAGTAAATTTGTTTGCAACAATCGCTAGCCGGGTTTCGTTAGCCTGCCTCTGTGCTGGGGATGCTTGCATAAACTGATCCTGCTTCTCGCAAGAGTCGCGATGTCTGAAGGTGTGTTCGACATCGGCTGCGGCTGGATGTAACCGATCGGCGAGAGTAGCCGCGTGCAGGCGGTGAGGAGCTGCAAACGGAGACGTGAAGTCGGACACTTTCTGATTCCCGTAGTGACCGCTCACGTGGTGTTTGCATACTTTACCACAGCTGAAGTGAAATAAATGCAATATTTGCCAAATAATAGATGTTTCAGAGACATTTTCATTCAATACTTTATGTACTGCTTCATACAGCGTCTGTTTGAACAAGAATAAAGTTAAACATAAGCTACTATCAATGAAGTGGAGTCTACGCTTTTTAATCAGTTTTAATTTGATAAACATGACACAATATAACATCGCAACTACATGAAAAGAGTGTTTACTGTTATAAAAAAACTGATTTGAGAGCTTTAGAGGAACTAAAGGTGTTCGAATAAACACGAAACACAAGTGATCGTTGTCATGCAGTGAATCCGGCCAATCGTAGAACAGCTGTGTCGTCATCAGCCCTCGTGCAGCCGCTCTTGAGAAGCTGCGCTGGCTGAGTTCTCCGGCTACTCTCGAATCGCTCTCGCGGTACTTTGATGGTATACGTCACAGTCACGTGGTGTCGGCGCTGTATCAAGTCGGACAAAATTTCCGATCGGTCTGCGCAGAGCTGCATGAAGTCGAACAAGCCTTGAGACTGTGAAACTGAAGGACGCGGGTAGGATACACCGAACTCGCAAGCGGGATATTCTTCCTACAGGCAGTAGGGGTGGGCGAGAGAGTCTTCATTCGCCCTGTAATGAGTCATTTAACCATATACCGACTTACGAAGATGATTAATTAACACGAAAACGTTGCCTGGTGTCTCTTTAATTTAAGAAGATAATCGTTTACTTTCCTCTAGTTTTCGCAGTTTCTACTATTAAACCCAGTGTTGTTGCAGGACGTTTTGCCACTCAGTCCAGCTGAGGGGACGGGAAAGTGACATTTGTGCCACCATGTCCCTTAAGGGGCTCCGTACATTTCATCCCGACTTGATACTGATAAAATAGAGCCTATTTTTAGGACTATTATGCTTTTTTTTGCATTGTGACATTTTCATTACAACTACTGTAATAGCTAGGTATTGTTTAAAAAATGATTTTACAGTATTTATATATCATTTTAGCATTTTTTTGAGAATTTTAATTTAAAAATGCATCAAGATATCAATAATGTTGTATCTCATACTTTTCATATTACAGTAATGAGAAAGAAGGGGAAATATAATTTAAATGCAAAAATAAATAAATTCTTCTTTCAATTTTTTTTGTGAAACGTGACCTGGACATTTCTTTGTGAGATTTACCCTGAGAGTAGCTAAAGAGTAACAAAATGCATCAGAAAAGAGTGAAAACTGGTTTGAGCCAGATGCCAGAGATTAAAATCAAAATGAAACAAAACTGCGATGGCAAACATTCATTTGAGAATAACCAAGTTGTGAGTGAAACTAACACATTTCAGTTTTATAAAAGCCCTAGTCTTCATTTAAGGAACCAACATGGATAACAGTATGATGAAATACTCAAACCATATTGCAATATGGCTAGTTCATTTGTAAACCAAAACATCATTTGAGCTTGAATTTTTAATAGGCCTGATAAGTATCATAATCACACAAGAGTGAAATCATCTATATATTTGTTTAAATGTCAAGGTCTAGGTGTTTTTGAAGCCAGGTAGCTTATATACTGTATCCACATTATTCCCAACTTTATCCAGCTGACTATAAAGTCGCACAATTAGCTCTGTCTTTATCAGTGAAATGAGTCACTTTACACTGGGGGAGTCAGCCTAGAGTGAGTTTGTGAAACACAGACAGTCTAAAGAGAGACATTTTAGATGCTTTTATCTGAAAGAGTCACAGTCACACAGACAACGAGGTATAGTGTTGTGTTACCCTGACCTGCAAGTGCACTTACATACAGATCCAAATCAAAGTACTTTACACCTGTTTACACAAGAGTAATTCCTAAGAGAGGTAAAACCTAAGATATATTTTGCCCAATAGATGATAGATAGTTTTATTTAATGCCATGTCAGCATCTAAGGCTATTTTCAAGGCAAAAATTAAATTACAAAAATAAAAATATCATATAAATACAATAAAACCAAGCAAACAAACACAAGTCATATTATACTTTTTTTTTTTTTTAAATTAACATATCGCCCAATAGATGTGTGGTATTACTAAAGCTTTAAAAGACATACTACTTCCTCTACATCCTAGAAAATGCAGAGCAAATATGGCATGGGACCTCATCCAACCAGGGTGCCGGGTTTCAATACCTGGGTTTTCTGGTTCAGCAAAACAATCAACCTATAAATAAACACACACACTGAATCCAGTGGCCTTCCTTCCCGTACTTTTGATACTAGCTTCCTCTTGTTAAAAAAAAAAAAATAAAAAAAAAAAAAAAAAATTGTTTCAAGTCATGCAAAAGTAAGTTGATTTTTTTTCCCCACTGTAGTCTTATATAGTTCTCTGTTCGTTTTTCATCATTATACAGAATGAATATCTAACAATGACGTCAAAGGACAATTTTTCCTTCCAGTGAAAACAAGAGAAGTTTAGAAGAATGTGCAAGCTGCTATTTGGATGTCAAGATTAAATTTCGCTCTGTTCCTCACACAAAGCTGTCAAAAAGCTACAATACAGTGTGTTTGTCATATGAACTACTTTTACGGTGCTTATATGGGGCTTTTATGCATTTTGGAAATTCACAGCTTCAGTCCCATTCACTTTTTAAATCATTCAAGACAAGCATTAGAATAAGCTAAATAATTCTTATTTTAATTCACCCCATCAACAACTGTTTTTACTTTGAAGATTCAGGGTTCCCACAGTCTTGAAAAACCTGATATATGAGATATATTTCTAGACCTGAAAAGGTAATGTACATTAATAAAATCTTATAACGCCCTGGGCATTTTATGGAAGCTTGTTTCCGCCACAGAATAAAAAAAAAAAAAAAAAAAAATCTCACAATTCTGCCTTTTTTCCTCACTATTGCAAAATATAAACTCGCAAATGCGAGTTATAATGTCAGAATTGTGAGATATAAATTCACAATTGAGAGTTTATATCTTACAAATCTCACTTTATAAAAATAAATCTGACTTTATTTTTTTCGCAATTGTGACTTTTTTTGAAAAAGATAAAAATTTGCAATTACATTTTTTATTTTTGTCTTCAGTGACATTTTATGTTATAAATATACTTTTTTTTTTTTTAGTAATGCCAAGCTCTAAAATATTTTATCGGGGAGAAATTGTGAGCAGAACTGCATGATTAATCGTTAAAAGATCGCAATCTCGATTCAAACCCCCTTGTGAACTTATACATCAATGACAATGATTCGGCTATGTCTATTAAACCTTTGAACATTTCAAATATCAGATTTCTGTTAAAATAATTCAAATTATTACAAAAGTACTAGGGATAAAAGTTTATAGCTAAGCACTGATGTCTGCGGTAACGATCAAAATAGAGGAAATCGCTATTTTAAAGTAACCTGACGCTTCAAATAAAGACTGTATAAATGACATTGTTAAACCAGTAGGTGGCGACAAGTGACTGTTAAAATCTTTTTACAGTCTGTGGTTAAAATATGTATTGTCATTGAAAAATTCAGTCAAGAGATTCGTTCAAAAACACTGATAAATCCAGTAATGATGAGCATGTCATTGAATCATTCATTAAAGATATTTGTTCAGAAATTCTTATTCATTGAGTAATGAGACAAGTGAATATGAATTGGTTATTTAAAAAATAATAATTCATAGTAATTAAATAGCTTTTAAATAGAAAAAAAAAATAGTTTTCTAATAGACTGCAGCAATTAAAATGTTGTCATAACATCTAGTAAATTACGTTATTTTGTTTAGTAGTCTGTTCAGAATCGTGGGAGAGTCGTGATCTCCATTTTAAACTAAATAAAATTGTGATTCTCAATTTATCCAGAATCGTGCAGCTCTAATTGTGTGTAAAAATATTTTCATAAATCCTTGTCTTTAATCCTCATCCAGTAAATCACAAACAACTGGAAAAGTCATGGGGCTTTTGAATATTGTTGTGGACAACGGGAGGCCTTGAAGTAAAAAAAGATTGAGAACCACTGGTTTACATGAACACCAGGAAACAGTTATTGCACGAAAGCTGCTTAAGCAAAAGCAGCATTCATGTTTACATTGCATTGTGTTCGCAGTGGGCTCCTAACCCCTCTACACATTCAGCTCAGTAAACAGCTTTCCCCCCTACCTTTTTGTTACGTTATTTATCCGGTCTTTTTCACACACACACACACACGCACACGCACACGCACACGCACACTCTTTAAAAAATGTAAGAATGTTGTGTATGCATTTACATAACCATAAGCTGCATTTGGATTTACTGCTTTCTGCAAAAAACCCTGAAACAGTGTTGTTATTATTAACTAAAACTATTAAAAACAGTTTTCATAAACTAAACTAAGGCTAAAATAAAGTAAAATAAAAATATAAAAAAATAAAATAAAAATAAAATAAGTACTAAATGACTAAAACTGCTATAAAAAAATTAAAGCTAATAATAACAATAAAAAAAGCTAAAAAATATAACAAAACCTAAAATTAGAATGAAAACGAAATAAATTATTATAAAAATAAATGAAATAAAAATAATAATAATGAAATAAAACAATTCAAAATATTAATAAATACTATATTAGTAACGTTACATATAATTTTTTATTTTATTTTTTTAATAACCCTTTCCTGGAATATGTAAAAACAAAAGTAATTGTAATGAACAGGACATGCTGAGAAAGAAAGTCGTACGGATTTGAAGAACATGATGGACAGCACACATTATGACTATTTTAATTTTTGGGTGAGATAATCCTTTAATTTTTGGCTTTAAATGGTGTTCAAGGGCACTCTAAAACTAAAGTGATCACAGTTAATTATGCTTCAGGATAGCAGTTTCATATCAGCTTATGACTCTGTGAAAGTGAAATTAGTGAGCATGATAATCACGAATGACCTGCATGACCCGCAAACACAACTCTTTTGAAAGTATAGTATAATAACCCAGCTGCCTTGATGCTTTATTACCTTATGTAGATACTAAAAGAGCTGAATTATGTCTTCTCAGAGGTCACAGCAACAGAGATTACAGGTAAAACTACCCCACAGAGCTGCAGAGTCACGTAAACCTCACCTCGACAACATGCGACGAATCTGTCCACGGGCTCCTTTAGTGACTTTGATATTCACTGTAGATCATCAGTTTTGGGACAAGAGTAAATTAACTAATCTTTGCTCTGTTTCTTCTGACGAGTGGAGGAGAGATTCCAGTGAAGTCAGCTATAAAACTGAATCTAATCCACAATAAAAGTCCCTTCTTCTCCGAGTGAACGTTTTGTTTATTAGCATGTTCTTTACTAGTAGGTAAAATAAAAAACATAAAAAAAACACAGACACACACAATTAAATTTATTATTCTTATTGGTATTTTTTTAACATGTTTTAAACAATTCGTATTATTTTAAAACACACAAAAACATTACAAGCTTGTTCTCAGTTGCTACCTTGGTAAAGAAACTTAATAATACAATAAAATAAAAAGAATAAGTCAGAAAAAAAAACTTTTCCATCCATATATTCCAACGCTGATTCACAAGTATGGATTGACCATTCGGTTTAAGAATGAAAAATAAAGAGAATTTAAAAACCAAGTATTTTGAAAAGATTTCAACCGCATTCAATAGAAATAAAAGCTTCCGGGGCCTTTTGTGGCATATTCACGAGAGTACTGTGGCTTTCCGTACTTCCGTTGCCACATGGCAAATTTATGTATGATGTTTCATGATGTTGACGAAGATTTATGAGGGTCTTTATTTACGTTTTCAAGTGTTTTTTTATAAATAAAGACTTAACATGCAAAATCCCCTAAATTTTACTTTTGAGCATTTTTATCAGTGACATTTTTTGAAAATAAGGCATTTCAATAAATAGTAACCTTTTTATTGCCATCAAAGTGAAATTACTGAACCTAAGCATAGGAGCCTGATAAAAATTCTCATTTAAAAGAAAAATGTCCGTCGAACTTGGATGTTTTTGCATCTTAAGTCTTAAAATACTAGTAAATTGGTTCTCGAGAATAAATAAATTGTGATGAATGAGCGGCATCTGGCAGTCAAAAGCGTTTAACCATCACTCTTGCCATCTGAATTTATTAAAAACTTAACTTAGATGCAGAGTAGATCATAGTTAAGCAATATTCACTGTGATCTATCCGCATTGTTCTAGAAAAACAAGTGGAACAAATTCACATGGAAAACACAGTGTGGATCCATTTGTACACAGAGACATTTATTACATTTTCACAGCAGGTTCAAATAGAGGAATGCCACCTACATTTACAGAACAAGAGCGCAGGGAGGAATCGTGGAGCTAATTTAATTACTATTTCTACATTAAGATAATGGTATGAGACAATGAGCTTTGTCACAAAAAAGCCGTTGAAAAAAAAATTTAAACTATGTATACATCAATTAGATAAAACAATAACATCTGATTACTTATAAATTAAGAACATAGCATCAAGATACAGACACTCATACAAACATTTAAAGGTATCATTCACAAAGAAAGAAGCTCACTCTGATAAACCAGACAATACTACAGTTAACCAAGAGAGCTGAGACAAAGACTTGCATTGGATTATATCACAGATAAATAAATGAAAAACACTGCAGGAATGTGTGTGTAAAGTACAAGACCCTTGATTGGTATATGCATCAATGAATATCTTTTTAAAATCGCAGGAAATGTGTTGCAAAACAGACAAGAAGTGTTTCATTAAGTGTAGTCCAGCGATTGCTAATATTATGATTGTAACATGTGACATGTCCAGTGGCAGTCTTTGTCTCAGTGCTGCGTGGGCCTTTAGAGATTGTAACGGATGTGGTGGTTGGACAGAGCGGTTTATCCAGCGACGCGGTAATTGGCGTGGATCTCTGGCTTAATGTCGCACACCATCTTCAGCAGGTTGCCAACCACAGCCTCCTTGTTCTGCTGAAAACTGCCCTGGATGTGTTTCATCTTATCAATGGTCTCCTTATCCACCTCTACAGCAGAGTTTCCATGGGACCCTAGTGCCTGCAGGACCATACGATGGGACATTAACTTTATGCAACAGTTGTATTCAGAACTGATACTAATGCACAAGTATGTTTCTTTAAATTACAGTATAGTGTTATTCGGATCTGTAAGGGTTTCTCAAGAAGACGTGTGACCCCTAGGGGTCCATGATGGAACTGCTTTAATGTACTTGAACAATGTTGTAAAAGCAATAACTTAAAGGTGTGCATCACACTGATTTTCCCCGGTGTAAGGTGGCCAAGTAAAACACATATTAGCTCATTGCTTTATTTTACTTACTTATATAGAAAAGTGAGTATTGTATTATTTATTTAAAGGTTATAATATTAATTCAAATCTCAGGGGGCATTTCAGTTAATTACCTTAAATGAATAATTTAGATGATAGGCTGGTAACTTCTGGGATCCATAATGCAATTTAAAAATTAACATTTTAAAATAGAAGCTCTATTTAAAATTGTATTAAGACTGTCAGATTTTCTCCTATAAATCTTTTTTTCCAAAAGTTTTTTTCCTGTTCAGTTTTCCCATAGGGATCGTCGACAAGATGAATCACAACATTACAAACTTGGATTTCTAAATGAGAAAATCTAACAAAAAGACAAAGGTAAAGGACTGTTTTTTTGTGTGATGGGAGTTTTTCACCAGGAATTCCACTGTTAAACAATATATGTTTTAAATAATTTGTACTGATGGCTTCAACAGAAGCATATGCTATCTGTTAACATGCTCATAGCTCATAGATCTGTCTTTAAAGGTTTAAAAGTTATCATTAAAAAAAAGTATTCCCTTATGGAGAAAACGAGTGGGATTTTACTCCCGGAACCCCGGACTATATGGACGTTAATAAAACGGTGGAAGTTTTGAAATTATAACAGCAAGACATTATAACTGCCAATAACCAGACACTTGAAGCATTCCTCAAAGCACAGTACTGAAATATCTTTGACAAGATTTCACCCAGGTAAATACAGAAATACTGATAAGAATACAGATGGATCCTTGAATCAAAAAATGTATATAATTCTCACCGCAGCCTCCTTTGTCTTAAACTCTTTCTCCCTTTGCAGACGGTACTGCTCAATCTCGGCCTGCGCCTCCTCTTTGGCCTGCTTCAGACGCCGATTCTTCCCTATTGAAAAAAACACAAACAATGCTCATAATAATACATTCATATCAGTGCCATAACCGTATAGACTACACAGAGAGGAAAAAAATTATAACGCAGTCAAATATTGCTCTATCAGGGAAATTCCTCTCTTGTATATGGGAAATAAGAGCCACCAACAGAAAATCTATATAAAAACAGGAACTGAGTGAACGTCTTGTGAGTCAATGTCACACTCCAGTAAAGATATTTAGTACACCTAAGTTACAGTCATTATTTCCTTCACTATAATAAAAACCATCCTAAAATCTCTAACATGAATAGCAACAAAAATGTGCAAAATTCCTCAACAGAGTGATTGATTTCAAAGGCTAAAATGTGGTGATGCCGTATTTACTTTGTGCTTTAAACCTTTACAAACATCATCGGTGTAAATGTAATGAGCCATAATGAATACTTAAGTTAAATGTCAAAAAATGGTGTGAAATCCATTATACAGGCTTTTCTACCGAGCAGTCTGTCACACGACACAGAAGAAGAAAAAAACGGTAAACATTTCCATTTGGTCGACAATGGAAATAATATGATATAATAATAAGAGATATGTCATTTTATTTCAATCCGGCTAATTCGTTCATATACCCCGATGTTATTTTACAGGCTAATGATTTAGCATGCTAGCTAAGCCCCTGTCTGTAGCGTTGACAAGCAAAACGACAACTTACTTTTACGGGCTTCAGCGACCTTTTCTGCGGCTCGTTTCTCAGCCTGCAGCAGCTGCTGGATGCCCTGAGACTGGCTCGCCATACTTCAGTAAGGGGAATATTTGAAACACTGCGGATGGAGATGTTTGGATGTCCGTATCTCCTGCAGTGGAAGGTCGACTGAACGTCAGCTGACTAGCGTCACACTGGACCGCTGATGACAATCACGTGACTGCACGAGACTAGTTGCGTGTCATAATTTCACTCTACCGTTAGGGGACACAGGATGTTGATAAAACATTGCACTCGCTGTTTTTTTTAAATAGCCTAATGAAAACATATTTAGGGGTTCAAGCACGAAGTGCTGAAAACCTATTGTAATTGTTAGGATTTTTTATTTTATTTTCGCTATAGCCTAATGATGTGAGTTTACATACTTGGCTAATGAAACAACGGTTGTAGTCCTTATATAGTAATTAGTAATTAACTTGAAGTTTTTAATGTTGTTTATATGTCTATGTGGTGTTTTTAATATGCTTTAAGACAAACCATGTGCAAATTCATAAGTAAACACCATTGCTGAGTATTTTCTGTAACTTGGTAACTGCAGTACCAATAATGTAGGCCTACCAATAATTTATAAACCAATAATGTAAACAGGCAGCGAGCTTTAGCATGTCATAAACAAGTTGAGGGTGAGTAAATGATGATAGAATTTACATTTTTAAGTGAACTATTCCTTTTAATTTAAGTACTAAAATAGCTCAAGTTAAATAAACTAAAACATAATAAAAACTATATAGAGATATTTAAGAAAAAATTTAAAAAACACAACACAATTACTAAAACTTTAACTAAAATTCTAATGAAAAATGCCACGTGTTACTTGTTTCTTGTCTGGATTTTTAGGCTTGATTTAGTTTCCTGTTTCTGGTTTGTAGTCCTTTGTAGTTCTTTTAGTTCCCCTTTAATACTCCCAAAGACACTCACCTGTGTCTTGTTAGCTCTGTAAGCCCCAGTGTTTGCTATGTTAGTTTGTTTTCTGTATTCTTGTATATCTGACCTTCATGTTCCCTGGGGCTCGTTCCATGATTGTTGTTGAACAAACTCAGGGTTATGGGATTAGTTTTGAATTGACAAAACCAAACCAATCCAATCAGGTTTGTTGGTACCATGACACTGGGTGCTTCTCAATTCTTATTTGTTCATCCTCATTTCCTTTCCTCACTTCCTTTTCTCGCGTCTCAGCTCCACCCCCTGTAGGATGCGAGGGAAGGCTGCAGGAAAGAAATTGAGGACGGAGGAATCGAAGAAAAGCTTATTTGTATATTGGAAAATTCTTGATTACTCGAGCGTCACTTCACTACTTAATTAGCTGCGCTCAAAGGATCTAAAATGTTAAAGTTTTGTTATTTAAGAAATTAATAAATAATAAAGATAAAGCAAGATGCCCTTTTGATGTGTGATATATGATTTATTTAAACTGTAAAGGTAATGCATAAATTAATATTATTGTGACAGATGTGAAGGGGGAGGAGAATTTATACGTGCATCAGGTTTCTCGATAAGAAAGACTTCCGCATAGGATACACCTGTGCATCCTTGCTCATAACTCCTCTGGAAGCTTCCTCACTCTTCGTTCCTCGCCTCCTCATGGTGCAACTAGAGAACTGAGATGTCTTTCAATATGGCTGAGCTCAATCGGTTTCCGGGTCATAGGATGGAGGATGGATTAGCGAGGAAACGAGAAGGGATATTGAGAAGCACCCACTGATAATTAACTTTCTCTGTCACCTCAGGCTTTGACCCTGAGTTCATGGAGTGCATGCACATAAATGTGTGACATTACATCATTAGCAAATAGCCAATCACATGCCTTGAAACAAGCAAAACTGCGATTCACTTCTCGCAAGATAGTTAGCGCGATTCACTTCTCTCTTCTGCTGAAGGTTAAGAGATTGAAAAATATGAAGTATATAAATTCATTTACACAGCAAGAAGAAAATATCTTGCTATATCAGTGCAAGTGAAAGTTATGAAGTTAGTTTATATTGATAATATATAGGTATACAGAGATTTGAACATGTATGCTCACATGTAGTCATTTTTTAATTTTATCTATTGATTCTAAAGCATATTTATATTACTGTTACGAGTTGGTTGTAATAAGTGCACGAAGAAGAAGAATCCAAGGGAACAGGTTTTAATAATAAAAAACTGCAGGAGAAAACAGGAAAGCAAAACCAAACACTAATATAAATTGGGATGAACAGAGAAAAAGGGAGAACTCAGGGTTTTTATGGACAGAGAAAACGAAAGGAACTAATGAGATGATTAATAGGTGACAGGTGAACTGAATGACTAATTAACCAGACTGAGGAAAACTAGGTCACAGGGCAGAACCAAAAACACAATGAAACACAGGAGACGGACCACAGTTTGCCCCCTCCTGGGAAGGCGTGTCCTCGTGCATTAAGCAGTCCAACTGAGGAGGGAGGGCGGAGGCTCTGGAGGAGGGCACAGAGCAAAGGAAAAAGAAAAAGAGTCCAGGGCAAAAATGACAGTCCATGAGGGAGTGGATGGTGGGAGGAGCCAGTGAGGAGCCAGGAGCAGGAGGAGCCAGATGTTGCTCCAGAGACCAGCCAGGACGAGGCCCCAGGGCAGAGTCGAAGGCGGGAGGAGCCATGGTGGTGACTTGATGGAAGGCACCCTGGGGACGACTGACGGAGATGGAGCTGCCGAAGATGGAGACACTGGTGGAGATTACAGGCCGATGAGCCCACGCGAAACCGATGGTACTGGAGACCGAGGTGGAGCGCGGTGACAAGCATCGGAGGAGTAACCAGGGAACCAAAGGACAGAGGCAGAGCCGGTGGGACCGAGTTTGAAGGCGGAGCCAGACAGAGCCGAAGGTGCAGGCAGGTTGACGCCTGACCAAGCCAGACCTGGAAAAACAAGGGAGTCTGGTGGAGCCGTATGGCCGATGGTTTCCAGTGGAGCTGATGGAGGAGCCAAGGCGGAGCTGATGTGTAAACAGGCCGCGATGGAGCGATGGGCACAGAGGCTGGAGGCAAAGGGGGATTGAGCCAGGCTGGTGGCCTGAAGCACTGAGGCAGATCCACACATGATGTAGGAGATGTAGAGGGGCTGAAGGATACCAGCAGAGGTGGGGTCGAGGAACTGGCTGTTCGAGGAGGTGGGAGAGGGAGGCTGGGTGGGCATTCTGGAGATACAGGGGGCGCTGGAGATACCTCCCGAAACTAGTCTTATATCCTCCTCGAAAATGTCCATCAGTTCCTCAAAATAACCTCCAGAGGTTTTAACCATGCCATCCACAGTGCATGTACATTCAAACTCCACTATCACTCCTTCTGCGACACACGGTGGATCAGACTCGTCGATCAGGCTCATCGATCACGGCAGGCCACCTCTGGTGGTGCTGGAGTCGGAGCGGGCCTGGTGAGTTCTTGGCGGGCCAGACGGTGAACGGGGAATCATTGCACACCAGCACCCACTCAACAAACTCAACAAAAGATTCCTGAGGACCCACACCGGGCAGGCAACCCTTTGTTGCGCACAGGGATAATGCGTGAAGCTCGCCAGATAGAGGAAACCACTTGTGTCTGCATCAAGGCTTTTCTGCTCCTGCTCCAGACATAGCAGTAGTTCAGGAAGTGAAGTTTTCGGCCATGTTTTTGGCCAGCAGTGGGCTTCACAATAAAGGGCTTTAGTGAGGGGTGACCTGTTAGAGAAAAGAACAGCACAGTGAGCGTTCTCTGTTGACGCAAACTGATCCACTTCTGCTGGCCCGAAAATGTTCCAAACCATTTTCAGTGTCAGAGGGTGTAGTCTCCATTCTCCTAGAACTACTCCTACTCTCGACAACATGTCCAAGCCCACAGTTCAAACAGCCAGGGACGTGGACAGCTCAAATAGACAGGATATGTTGATCTGCCCACAACAGAAGACTTGTTGCGAGCTTCAGCAGGGGATGCGAGTTGATACCTCCTTGATGATTTATGCATGCCACCATAGTCTGATGAAACAGAGCATAAAAACACTCAAGAGCTCTGCGTCGTGAGAGTTTTTGCGTCTGCACACCTGTCACATTGTTGCGCCTCGTTCTTACATAGTTGTACTTTACCAAGGGGCCATTGCATCTATTTGCAGCTTACCAGGATGCGCAGCAGACCAGTGTGCCAAGCATGAAACAGGACACAGTCTTTCAGCCAGTCTGTTAACTGTCACAGCTGCAGCTATCACCCATAGTATTCCTTGAAGCATTTCAAAGGGAGGGGTTTCCCTAATTCAAACATTGTGAGTGCATGTTTTTTTTTTGCGAATGTTTACCGTAAGACCCAAGCAATGAAGGTGCCTTAGCCGCCTTAGGTCTAGAATGGGGCGGAGTCCGCCATCCTTCTTAGGAAACAGAAAATAACGAATGTAAAACCCTGTTTTGCGCTCTGCAGAGGCTGTGCTTTACCTACACACTTTGTGGATGTGTGTGACACGCTGAAGGACAGAACTGCAAATTAATATACTTTGTCAGTTCGAAGGCAAAACTCAGGAAGTGCCTGAGATGGGAGGCTTTCTGATTATGCAGTGTACAGTAAGACAGCTAACTCACCAGCTTCTCTGAGACACACACACACACACACACACACACACAGTCATTGCAAGTGGACCTTGTTGAGTCACCCTCGTCAGGGTATTGCTAGGTACCGGACCTGGTCGAACACTTAGAAGCACAGATCCTAGAGAGGCACTACCTTTATCTTGCATTTCGTGAGAAGTGTGAAATTCTGCTCATGGGGTGCTTTGAGCTTCATACAACAGACATAACGCTGTTGGAACATGGAGGTCTGTGAATAAACTGTAGCGCAAATCCACTTATCACTGTAATTTTTACATAGTCTAAGATGCCCGGCAGAGCCTGCCATAAACTGGCAGCGTCTGGAAAGAAGCTGAAGCAACTTTTGCTCAGTACAGAGCAGTCTGCTTGAAGTGAGGTGCTGCTTTACTATGTAAGCGAGTGGCACACTGTGTTTTGACTTTATTGCATTTCTTAATTGGAAAGGCATAGTCATGGCAAAAGACAATCGGCTCCGTTGCCTAACATGCAGGGAAACGTGAGACAGTCTGAACAGATGTATGGATTTTACAGCTGGCTTTAACGAAAGCAGCAGTGCACTCCCTTATGGAAGCAGCAATACAGCTGTGGTTTATCATGAAAAAGCTATGAACAGCGGCAATGCTGGTATACAGCAAAAAACGCAAGTAGCACTACACTCCCTCAGGAGAACAGCATCAACAGCCGTTGCTATATCATGAAAAGGCTATGAACGGCGGCAGCACAGATGTAGGTAGAGGTTAGTGAAAGCAAAACTACATGTCCTAATGAAAACAGCAGCACCGACTCTTGATCAAGCTGCCTCTGACGTGATACCCACGATAGACAATGAGAGCAGGCAAGCTTCACCAACCGGATGTTGCGTGTTTGTATAGCTGAAACTTGGCAGGCACAAACATGCCACGAAAGTGGAGTATTAAGAAAGAAGATCACTCATATTATTTTTTTCTCCTTTGTTTTCCTTCCCTTAAAACTCACACCAGGAGAATTAGCTGATGATGTTGATCATCCTCCATTTGTTTTTCTTCTCAAGTCACGTTTGATCTTGCAAGTCTCTGTGAGATCTCGTCTCACTGTGGAAATGTTACTACAATCAACTGGTGTGTGGTCTCGCGGTCTGAACAACTCTTTTAGAGTGTGCATTCGGAGGATTATAATGTTAAAAATCAGTTCAAACTGCCCTACCCTTGAGAACTGCGGTCTCACAACCGTTTTAAAATCTGTTAAGATTTGAAAATCGTCTAGTGTGTCCCAGGCCTTAGCCGGTGTTTATACACTAATAAGCCATAATTTTGAGGTTACTTTGTTCATGATAGCAAGTGTCATGCCCCATCGGGAGCTCGATGGGAGATCATGGAACCCGCACATGCACTGCTAGGCTTGCTTAATGTTATCTAGGAAGTTCTCGAAGAACTCACCGGAATGCTGAATAGGATAGGTGCAGAAGAGTCGTCTACTGTAGGGGCTGACTAAACATTGAAAGAGGCTTCTTGTATGCATTCTCTTGAAAGAGTAAGATTCTGAGGCAATGTCGCTCAGTGCTGCCTTATATAGGGAGCAAGCCCGTCCCTATTTCACGCACTTGAGTGCCATTGGCCGTTGTAGAACAACAGCGTTATTCAATGAGGTTTCTGTATTTCTTTTTGAAAGATGTTTCCCCAAAGCGTCAGATTCCGGCACAATGTCGAAGTGACCAAAATCAAAAGGGAACCATGTTTTTTGGCGGATTGATTACCATTTGTATAACCACAGTTATACAAATACCATTGTTAATTTGTGGCTACTAGTTTAAGCACAATAACCATGATACTACTTGTAGTAAAACCATGGTTAATTTTCGTAAGGGTAAAAAGTCAAGTCCACGAATGTGTTCATCTGGGCGAAATAGCGCCATCCAATGGACATTTTTATAATTACTCTGAAAACAGACTACGGATATTTGGTGTCCCAGACAGACAGACATCTGCTGAGCATCCATTTAATCTCAACACACTGAGTATGAGGGAGTGACTGGTTCTCTCTTAAAGTTAAGTGTTTCGAAAGTGTATAAAACTAGGATATTCAATCACTTCAGCAGTTGTGTATCTCGACAAGAGCCGTTCTGCAGCAGCCTTTTGGAGTTACTCCTCCACACCCCTCGTGTCAATGACCAAAATGACCACCTGTCTGTCTTCTACTTTGAAATATATATAGTAAATGCAGTAATACTCATTCTTGACCACACACACGCATTGTTGCAGGGCTCGGAGGGTCGTGCGGTAAACGTCATAAGCCTGTGGTAGCACTGGAGTGAGCGGAAACCCCTCCCGAATCCCAACTCAACTCCTCCAACCCCAGTCAAAGAAAAGAGGAATACCGAGGAATCAGGAAACAAGGACAAATACCACAATACACCATTACAGTAAGCCAATGAACTATTCTATCTCATACGCAATTTTTTTCTCACGTAAATGGCGTTTAGTGTGCCGCGAGTCTCGGTTATGCGCGTTTGTATTCAATTCCTTTGCTGTTTTTCCAAAGGAAAAGGCCAGGCAGCATTAGCAGTGCAGCGCTAGCAGCGGCTAACGTCCCACCAGCACAGGAAAGCCAATGAACATGTTCAGTAAGCCTATAAAATGTGTTCTGCAGTTTGTCAACTGTCAGTAAATGTTATTTGTGGTGGTTATGGATGTGTGAATTTGTGTTATATCTGAAATCAAAGAAAGAGTCGCCCGTCACTCTTCTTAAACTTTTGACAACAGCGGTACGATAAGGGACCAGATAAACTGCGGTTTATTCACATTGACCAGTTCAAACAAGCGCATATTATTAGTATGTAATGTTATTCTGTCAGATTGTGTCACATGTGCATTGTGGAGGAATGCTGAGAAGGGCTTTGTGCATAAGGAAATTGGTCATCCCATTGAACAATGATTGGGAAAAATCCTTTGAATTTCCTCTTTTATTTAATTATCATAAACTATTTGAATTACCCTTACTAAACATTACTGTAGTTGCACCATGGTACAGTTATGGCATCAGATCTGATGTATAGTAGTGCTGAATGATGGGCATGAACGTTACAACTTGATGTTGAACAATTTTGTATTCAGTGTTTTGTGTATATACATATATAAATACAAATATTATTCAACCATCTTCTGGTTGTCAAACGTTCATGTCCATCATTCATAATTTAAAGTCCAACAAAAAAGTGTGCTTGTGCTGGCTTTATTTAAAATAAATTCCACTTGGTTTGATATTTGTTATAGTACAATACATGCAGTATAATGCAATTCATCCAGTTATGTATGACACAAACCAAGTGTGCAAATATATTTTGTGGCCGCTATATGCCTAGAATGAAAATGAACTCCCAGTCCTTTTGCTTATTCTCACTATGTTTTAGTTCATTTCTGCCATTGACAACTGGGAGTCTATGCTAATGTTTTGGATTTGAACAGTGTTTTGGATTTTGAGCAACATGCTACTCATTTCCTGTGGGAGAACTGTCACAACCACTGGGATGAGATGGCAGCAATTATTAAAACATGTGGTAAGAAACATCCAGAGCACATTTAACCTGAATTGCAACTGAAGTACACACTTGTATGTGTCTTTGATCGCCATTATGTTATTGTTAACATAAAGCAATCGCGGTCACGAGAAGAAGCTGACTTTGTTTACATGTTATGTTTGGTGTCCTGTTCTTCAGACGCTCAAATAAAGGACTCGCATCACATTCCTCGGCTAGTTTGCTCAGAAGTGCTATTCAAGCAGTTGTGCCCCCACAGAGCTGTTCTGTTGCACACAGCAAATCCTTGTTGAGCTAAACTCCCACTGATGTGCATTAACCAGCCTAATTGTGTTATGGGTGAGAGAGGATTATACAGAACAGTGGTTATTTTACAGCTCTATGATGTGTTTTCACAGATGGACCTGGCTTTTGCTTTTGAGCTGTCATTGAAATTGGAATTGCTGTGTTTTTTGGTATTGATTTCATTATTGGTTTTATTAAGCTGGTTTCAGACTTGGTTCGATTGCTTGGTCGAACCCCCTCCTTCTACCTCTGCAGGTTTCACATTGTTAAATATTTCACATTGCGTGTATAGGCGCAACGCACAATGGTCAACCAATATACTTTACATTTTTTGATTACCAATGACGATATATTAGAGAGCAGGGATATAAAGCTGTTATATATAATATTACACTATTTATGTTTATTTTTTTATTTTTTATTTTAAAGATAGTAAATAGCACATGCTGCAGGGTCATTTATATTTATTTTAAATAATAGTTACTAAATTAGAAATACATCATTTGTGAATGAATCAATATGAAGAAAACTTGAAACCTGTGAAATAAAAGATTTATACTTTAAGGAGCATCTTCTTGATTCTGTAGTACTATAGGGTTTTTCTCAAATAAAGAAATTGTAAAAAGCATGGACAAACAGGAAGTAAATCTTGTAAGTCTGTCCACTGGGAATCATATTTTCTCAAATAAAGAACAGGTAGCCTACACAGTGAATATGACAGTGGCCAACTATAGTATAAAATCAAGAACTTAAAGATTGTTGCTCATGTTTGTCCAGTCACAGCAGAAATCTCCTGTCCGAATCCAATTCACATGGATGATTATGAGAAAGTATTATAGCGGTGGCCTTTCTATTATTAATAATAGAATGCATGTGTGCTATAATACTTTTCATTTACCATTTGCTTTCTTTATTCAACCTTTTTCTGAACTGTTAGCCTAAACAAAGACAGTAAACTAATAGTAACACCGATAATTAAAAAATGCCAAATACTGGGCGATCTATATTGGTCGACCACTAGTTCTGACCAAAATGTCTTATAGAGTTATTGTAAAGGTAGGTTTATCACTGAAAACAGTATCGTACGATGTTCACTTTTTAAACAGCATTATGTTAAAGATGGAACACTACGGCAACAGCTTTCAAACCTGCACGCTATGGCGTTTTGCTTCGGGAGGAGACGGAACGGCAGTTTTTTCAGTTTTCCCCCTCCATTTAACCTAGAACACTGTGTTCGTAGTCATCCAATTTGAAATGTTGACTACAAACACAAAGGTTTTTGTCAGATTTTCAGTCGCGCCGTCCTCCATATTTACGTTTCTTTGTAGCTTTTAGCCACTGCCTACAAACGCGCTGGATCCTCTCTCCCGCTAAACGTTTACTCTTTGAATTCTTGCACCCGGGAACAATATACGTCTATAATATTAACTAAAAGTTTGCTAAGAAGTATTTCTAAAGCATGGTAGTATTTGACTCTGTTCAAGAGTATCCATAGCAGACAGCCAGGTGGAAGAGGCCTAGGACGGCAACATTCCCAGGGCATTATAAGTTTTCCTACCTATTTGGTATACATTAGCATAGCTACTTAAAGAAGGGGGAAAAAATGGATGCTGCATTAATTGCGTTAAATATTTTTTTATGTTAAAGAGAAAATATTAATTGCAGAAACGAACTCATTATTTTTGACCACCCTAATTTGTACATGAACTTGCCAAGTACATAATATAGCCGTTGTCTAAAGTTGTCATTTTAGCAGTGTTTATGAGAATAGTAATCTTCACAGGAAACCACACTTCACAGGAAGTCACATTCAATTAACATTGTCTGCTTTGGTCTCTTCTTGTGGCTTACTGGTTGACTATTTAAACAAACTGTACATTTACTGTGAACTTTGGTAGTTAAGCAGAATAAAAATATCCCAATCAAGTTTAACTTGCTCACTTTTTATGATGGCAATAGTGCCATTTTAAAAGTATATTGCCAGAACACTACTTTTAACCTTCGCAAACGAAGATATCTCATGACAAAGAGTATGCCTCATTTAATAAAAACAGTTTTATGATTTCCGTAAGTCTTTCAATACAACTCAATTGTCTTCATCACTTTTAGTGGCAAACATCCTCAAAAGAAACTGCCTTCCTGTAAGCTTCTTAGTGAATCGGTGGTTCTATAAGCTAAATGTGACCCAGTGTTAGGCTATTCACTTTGGTGGAAGAAGGGGAGCAGAAGGTTTGTACTCTTAGATAAGGAGGTTATTAAGGGCTTTGTGAAGAATTAAACTGCATTACTAATCTGAGTAATTAAACAACCTTCTGCTTTAGTCCCCGACGGTAAACCAGTCCAACACGGTCTCCATTTTTGATATTAGAAGCATTTTGATTTAATTGTAACACACAGTTCAGTAATGTTATGTCTCAGTGTCATTAATTGTGGCATGTTGTCACGCTAGCCTCAAGGCACAAATAGCTGAAGTTGTTCTCATACTTATTTTAGTTGCTAAGAAGGGACCTGAGAGGTGTAAAATGTGGTGTTGTGTTACTGCCTATACTTTCGTTTCAACAGTCATTGACTTTTAGTAGATCTGGCTGTTTTCTTGACGGGCCACTCATGTGGGTTTAACGGTTGTCATACAGGAAGTCTGTTTTCGCTTGATTTGCAATTGATAAACTACATTCTCTTTCAATTAACCTGCATTATGAAACCCGGAATGAATGTTCACTGGTTTAAGCCACATTCCTCGGTTTCTCTTGCACGCACTGGTTGGGTGAGGTTATTTAGCGAAATGGAGACGTGTTGATAACAAGGTAAGAATTCTTTGTGATGCTTTTTGTTACGTGGTTATTTAAGACTGGACTTTGAGGTGTAAACAGATCATGTATTTGGTGTGATTCTTGGAGGAACACGTCCTGAGTGTGACACGTCAGTCGTCTAGGTCTTCTGCATAGCCTATATTTTTTTCCAGGCAAATCTGTTTTTCTCACTGGATAACTACTATTGTTTGGTAAAAAGCTGTCTAAAATAGTAATTTCTTTTAAAAAAACAAAAAAATCTCTTGTGGTTTATATGTTTAACAGAAATATCCTCTTAGCCTACATCTTGTGTTTATTTGGTTGCTTCTATAGAGTAAAACTTCCCATTAAGCAAAGTGTAAGTTCGCCAAATTTGAACCTACTTTGTAGTATTGGTAGTTATAATGTCGGTAGTACATGTAAATTAACAATGTATACTCTTTCTATGTGTTACCTAGACTGACAAACTTCCGACGCACTGTGGAAGGGCAATCTGTAGTTTCCACGAAAGCCAAGCGTGTTTTGTTAGCTCTAGGGCTTTTGTGAAAACTACAGGTTGTATTTCCACATTTTATGTATTCCTGCCCAGAGACAGTCTGATCGACAGAGGGTTATTAAGAAGCTGTTATTTTATGAGTAGGTTTATCGCAGAAAATTGTATTGCACTTTCTTTGTCTACTCTTTAAACAGCATTTTGGTAAAAATACTATGGCAACACCCTTCTTACTGGCACGCAATGGCATTTTGCTTTGGGGGGTTGGGCAGAAGGTGCTCTCCATTCCTCTTCTTCCTAATTAACTTTAAGGTTTCTTCATCTCGGTTTGGTATAAAACATTGTGTTTGTAGTCATCCAGTTTGAAATGGCAACTACAAACGTGGAGGTTCTTCAGAATTTTCTCTGCATTCTCTCCATTTTTATGATTCTTTGCAGCCTCTAGCCACTGCCTATAACTGGACCTTCCAGTGAAACCGTCAGACTTCTCTCTGGTGACACATGGTCTTCTCCAATCATTTAGTCCATTTAAACCCCGCCCCTACAAGCTCGCGTTCATCTGCCTCTACTTTTTAGTGCAACGCCCATATCTCATAATCCAGTGAACAACCGATGCATAAAACCAAGTCACAATTTTTTTATTTTTTCGATAATCTGTTACACTCGGTTCTCGGTTATATTTCACAAATTACGAAAGATTATTGTAAAGCGTTACCATTTTATCTGCCAGAAATCAGTCTCACCTTCTCTCGATAATAAGATATTGAACTTGCTTGTAATGTCTCTTTATTGGCATGCAAAGATTTAGTGAATGAAAGATGATTAGTCACAGTAGAGTTAGTCATAGTGTTCTCCCATTTACGATTCTTCCTTTAGCCACTGCCTACAACGAACTGGATCCTTCACTGGAAACCAAAAGTAACTCTCTCCCGATAAACGTTTACTCTTTAAATTCGTGTACCCGGGAACAATACAAGTTGACACCATTGTGACTAACAGCTTGGTAAGGAGTATTTCCTAGACAAGAAAGGCAGTATTTGAAGGCGGTATATTTTAAATCTATCAGTAGGAGCAGACTGGGAGTGGCCTTGGACAGCAACATGCCAGGTGCATTATGGGTGTTGTTTTTCTACCTATTTGGCAAAAGGAAGACAACAGCCTTTTTTCTTTAGTCAGATAGCAAGATTTCAACTTTTTTCTGCCTTTCTACTGCGTTGGCAGGCACGTTTCATTGAAAGCCTATTTTATCAGTGGTGAATTTCCCCTGTAAAGTGCCCCTATTGTGTTTTTCGGATATTACCTCTAATTCAGTGTGTTATAAAGCTGTTTGTGAATGTAAAATGTCTGCAAAGTTTTAAAGATCAAAGTGCACGACAAATAAAGTTATTGTCTCCCAAAAGAAAGAACCGCTTCTGAACTTTCGTCAGTAATTCCAGTCTCACTAGAGTAACAGTTGTTTACCCCGACAATTAGAAAAAAACATGAATAGCATTTTAAAGTAGGCCTATTTATGAATAAACTAATACATCTGAACAAATGTGAGAGTCATGTAATTGACCCAGATATATAATATATCATGTAAATATGGTGAAACAACTGTCCTAATATCATTATGGATAAAAGCCTCTTTTGAAAAGAGAAGAAAAGTTGTTTGGCTTGCTTTATTTATTTATTTGAAAAAGCATTATTGCGTTACCAATTTATTTATTTACTATAATAATTATATTTATTATATAAATATTATAATTATATTTATTTAAGAAGTTTGGCATTATCATTTGTATTTATTTATTATAATGTATTTATTTTGGCACAAAATGTTTGCCATATCAAAGTCATGTGGTGTGACTAACATGCAGAATGAAAACAGGAAAGGATAATAGAGAGGATCACTGCAGGGTTAACTTAAAATATCAGATAATTTGACCTTTTTATGACAACACAAGGTTAATTAAGGCTGTAAAATATAATGTGGTGTGACTCTCCAAAATTGTAATGATATTTATGAATTAATCAATCATTCATCATGTATAAAAACTTTCACTTTGAAAAATACATTTTAAACTGTTTTTGATGCACATGTATTCATCATTTAAGAAAAATATGCTATTACTTTTTGCTTGATGGTTACAAGCCTCTGTAACAATGTTAAAGGTTCAGGGAAGAAGGAGGGGGAATTTGTTAAACGTTCAACACAACTTTAATCACAAAATAAACCAACAGCAAAAAGAAAGTAAAGCGGCAGCCCCTCACTAGACGACTGCCGCACAAACATAAACAAAACACAATGTAAAGGCCAGGCCTGGTCTTCTCTCATCTTGCACTGTTGTCACTCCTCCTTTTATCCTTCCGGACCTCCTTCCGTACCTCCTTCCATGAGACTCGAGACCGGGTTGGCGCGCAGGTGACGCTCTTTAGCAATTGCGCCACCGTCCTCGCTCCATTCCCGCGGCTCTCGGCCCCGCCCTGCTTGTCACATTACGTTTTAGCATCATTACATTTAAACTTTTATTAAAAATGGTATGAAAGTTTATCAAAACCATTTGAAACAAGCATGAATACAAAGAGTACAGCTTGGCACATGTGTTCATGCCCTTCTACTAACCAGTCATTATTTCTACCAATACCCTCTCTCAGCAGCAGCAGTGACAATGCAGACCTGAGCGGCACACCTCATTGAGTGAGAGAGAGAAGACAGCGTGCCTTGCGAGTAAGATGGGGTTTGGCCAGGACCTGCGCAACTCCCACGAGGGTCTGATGAAGCTGCAGGACTGGGAGCTGAAGCTGCTGGAGACGGTGAAGCGCTTCATGACCTTACGGGTGAAGAGCGACAAGGAATATGCATCGCTCCTGCTCAACATCAGCCAGCAGGTGGACAAGCATGACAACTCTACTCAGATCAACTATGTCAGCAGTGTCTCCAAGGTAACAGCCTTCTGGTCCTCTCCGCTGCATTATGGGTAGCTGATGCTTGTGATTTTTACATGCTCAGTACCTGCAAAATTCTCTCTGTGTTTTTTGTCTTGTCATCTCAATCTCTTTATCTCTTTGTTTGTTTCTCACATTGATTCACCCACACATACACACTTTCTTATTCTATCGCTTTGCATCATCATGTGGTTGTTGTTATCAGTCATGGACTCACATGGTGCAGCAGACAGAGCAGTTGAGCAAGATTATGAAGTGTCACGCTGAGGAGCTCAACTCGGGGCCTCTCCACCGCCTCACCATGATGATCAAAGACAAGCAGCAGGTGAAGAAGAGTTACCAAAGCCTCCACCAGCAGATCGAGTCTGAAATGAACAAGGTGAGCCTTTGTATAGATCACCACTGCCGTTTCAGGGAGCATCAGTTTGATGGATCACTTTTGACCTGGCTTCTGTCCCCCACAGGTAACCAAATGTGATCTTGATAAGTTGAAATGCACCTACAGGCAGTTAACTAAGGATGCTGTTTTAGCAAGAGACAAATATAAGGAGGCCATTGTAAAAGGTAAGGTGTTTGTTTATTCTCTGTTCTCTCAAATAATAAACCGATTATGTCCAACTCACACTAGGGCTGTCGCGGTGAAGGATTTTCCCTTGCGGTATTTATGAGTGGCTCAATAGCGCGATATGCGGTTTTACCGCATTTATTAATTTATTTTGATTTATTTTGATTTATTTGTTGCTATATAAATAAGTGTTACAATGTGGTCAGCATGCACAAAAACGAGTACATTTTCAGTAACCAATAAACCGAAACTAAACAGCGTATCTGCGCATTGAAAGCCTGTCACTCAGAGCGCAGTTGTTACGGCAACGGACTGTCTTTGAGTGAGTCATAAACCATTCATTCAACAACACGTTCAAAAACGCTGATTGATTCATTAAAATATAGTAATGAAACAAGGTTAATTATTTTTAACTTTGAGCTCCACTTTTCAAGGCTCAGCTGACCAGCAATGCGTTGCATAGGTAACGCTGAAGCTTCACTTAATAGAGACAAATGGCATTGATTCAATGCATGACTCACTGAGTTTTGTTTCCCGCTACCGCGAGTTCCTCGCGCTGTGGATGCTGACCAGCGCTGTCGCTGATGCCATTCATGGTAAATACCCTTTATTTTAAACGTTAAAAGGATGACAGGACAAATATTTAACTTTCCTTGTACACGGCAACCTTTTCACGAATATGACTTGACCTCAAAGACAGACGCAGGTAATCGCACGCGCTCAGTCGATCTCTCTCATTCATTGTCTGTTTAGGCTTACGTGCAAATCCACGAAGCCTCTGTACAAATCACCATGATAAAACCATGATCACCACGTCTTATTATCATTATTAACTTATTTAACATTCAATACACATGCACGAAGTTCAAAACAAGAAGGGCCTTATGAAAAAAGAAAACAAGCGAATATCGCGGTTGCTGCGGTTACTTGAATTCCTCTGCGGTTGGCTTGTCAGTAGCGCGGTACTGCGATATTGCGGTTATCGCGACAGCCCTAACTCACACCATAATTATGACTCTTATGAACCTGTTTTAATTAATCCCAGCATCAGAAACAAGTGAATGGTTTACTTTTAATGAAGCCCAAGATTAAGTCTGAGTAATTATATGTTTGTTTGGAGCATTTGACTGCAGATTGCTTTATAATCAAGGCACAGTGTTATGGAGATTTTTCAAAAATGCTTTAGTTTTTAAGCTGGCAACCTTATTGGATCTGACAGCAAATTTCATAATGCTTTGTCTGTAAATGATGGTTTTACATGCATAATGTTTTCAAAAGAGGGTCAGAATGAGGGTTTAAAATTTTGCACTCACACACACAAACACACACACATATAAATATACACTTTATTAACATTACAAGTGATCCTCAAGGAACCTATTAAAATAATTCAAAAAATCCATGTCATGACCCCTTTAACGCACACTAAATCCATATTGGAGCAGTATTTGAGCATATCCCATCATTCATCACGACCTAGAACTCGCGTGGCCCAAAATTGCAAAATATCAAGAAAAACTTTCTAGTGTAAGTTATATTTTGCAAAACATTTGCATCTGCTTTTTAGAAGCACCGCAATTACTAAATTGTATCATCTGTTCCATATGGACTACTGAAAAGACATTTAGAAGTTTATTTCAAAGTACTGAAAATTAAAATGTGTAAATAAAGCTCTGTAAAAAACATTAATTTCAACTTTACACTTTTATGTTGCAAGTGTGTCTATTACGTCCGCTAGGGGTAAGACGCAATAAATTAAAGAAAAAGGTACGACAGGCTTCCAGCAAGGCCGTCAGATCAAAAGAACCGAATGGCGAATACCAAAGAAGGCGAATATAGTAAATTATAATATAAATTTATTGTGAATCACAAAAGTACATAAAAATAAATCGGTTAGGATTCGTTAGAAGGACCCATGGCCCAAACGAAAATGATATAACAATAAAGTAGAATTCATTAACAAAAATGAATAGAGAAATAAATCAATCGAGTGTTATTCTCGTCAGAGAGACCCAAGGCCCAAAATAACAAACAAAACCCAATCTAACGTAATTAACCTAACATAAAGAGAAGAAAATGAACTACAATAAAGCTTTACTAACTACGCTCATCAAAAACATAGAATAAATAAGTTCCAAACTAAAGAGCAGGTCTCTCCTACATTACCAGCTGCCGGCAGGAAGTCTGAGCCATTGCAGCCGACACGAAGCCGCAACAGTTCCCTCTGTCAAACGGAAGAGAAGTTTTTAAAAGCTGATCATCAGGCGGCGGCAGCACTGTTAGGAAATCAGTGATGATCTAAAACTCAAAGAAAACATCAAAAAGCATACACAGATACTATAAAGACTCAAGGAAAAATACACATAACGTAACAGTGTCCCATCGGGTAATCAAAAGGTCTACACATGCTTGTGGAATTCATACCCATTTGAATACAATATACAAGTGTTCAAGTCCCTCAGACTCGATTACCCGAAAATCTTAAATCATATCTCTCTGGCCGCACTCAGTTTATTCAGTTCAAACATTTCAAATCAGAGCTATCCCCTGTCACTACCGGTGTTCCCCAGGGCTCTGTCCTTGGGCCCTTTCTGTTCATCATTTATCTGCTTCCACTTGGCCATATCTTTCGTAAATTTAACATTCATTTCCACTGCTATGCGGATGACACCCAGCTCTACTTGTCTACCAAACCTACCGCATCTCTCCCACCCACGTCCCTTTCTGACTGCCTAGCGGAAATCAAATCCTGGTTCTCTTGCAACTTCCTCAAACTTAATAGTGACAAAACCGAGGTTCTCCTCATTGGCACCAAATCCACATTGACTAAATCCGACAGTTTTTCTCTTACCATCGACAACTCCACAGTTTCCCCCTCCCCTCAGGTCAAGAGTCTGGGTGTGATCCTAGATAGCACACTTTCATTTCAAGCTCACATTAATAATGTCACTCGGTCTGCATACTTCCATTTACGTAACATTAATCGCCTCCGACCGTCTCTCTCACCCACTAGTACAGCCATTCTCGTTCACACACTGGTTACATCCCGTATTGATTATTGTAATTCTCTTCTCGTTGGTCTCCCTCTCAAATCCATACATAAACTGCAACTGGTTCAGAACTCTGCTGCACGAATCATCACTAGAATACCTTCTATTAATCATATTACTCCTGTCCTTCAGCAGCTTCACTGGCTCCCAGTTAAATACCACATTGATTTCAAGGTTTTGCTTTTGACCTTTAAGGCTATTCATAACCTCGCTCTTTTGTACCTCACCGACCTTCTTCATATTAACACTCCCACCCGTACTCTTAGGTCTTCTTCTTCTATACATCTCACTGTACCTCCGGCTCGTTTGACCACCATGGGGTTCAGAGCCTTCAGTCGTTCTGCCCCTTGTCTCTGGAACACCCTTCCACCAGACATCCGTAACATTGACTCACTTTCTATTTTTAAATCTCACCTGAAAACATATCTTTTTAAACTGGCATATCCCACGTGATCTTGCTTTCTTAATCTCGTTCTAGTTGTTATGTACCTTGATTTTATGCACTGTACCTATAGTTGTTAAATTGTATTGATTTATTGCTGTACTGTTTTATTATTTTTGTGAGGTGACCTTGAGTGCTCAGAAAGGCGCCTATAAATAAAATGTATTATTATTATTATTATTATTTACTCAGTTATTCTCCAATAACTCCCTTACTGAATCTGGAGTAATTGATCAGGTTTGTCTGATGTACGGAGATCTATTTCTGTGATGTGCAATGTAGGTTTGTCTGTCTAATTTTGGTCTCCAGTTACTCGCCTTCATGTCGGTCCAAAGACTTTCTTCTGGTCAATATTTAATGATTACCCAATATATATCTGGTACTTCTGCTGAAATTGTAATTTTTAAACTTTATTTATGGAAACTATGACTGGCAATAAATGAAAATAATAAAAAATATTTGTAATTATTTAATTATTTTGAATAAATTACAGAAGATTCAATATCTGAATGTTATTCAGGATTTACATTTTTACAACAATTAATTTACTAGACTGTAGTAGTCATTTGTGATTACAGTTTTTTTTTCCAAAAATAATGTCTACCCAACATACTTTTAGAGCTTGACAACAAAGATTGACCTTGCAGTGGTTAAAGTGGTTTGACATAACTAGAAAAAAATGCATTTAAAAAAATGAATTTTGGATAGAAGAACAATGTGAAGAGTTAAAAAAAAAAAATGGATCTTAGTATAAACAATAAACAAACAGTAAATACCAGTACCGGTTGACCACTACTTACAACTGCTCATATAACAAATCTGCAGTTTTCAAAGGCTTACACAACACAACATTAGCCTTCAGAGGAGTTCTCCTTTGACTTTCATCTCACCGCCACAATTGCTTTCATCTCCCCTGCAGGCAAAGAGACAGAGAAAGCCCGTGAACGCTATGACAAAGCCACCATGAAGTTGCATAACCTGCACAACCAGTATGTGCTGGCAGTGAAAAGCGCGCAGCTACATCAGGAGCACCACCATGAGACTGCATTGCCTCTGCTGCTGGACTCCCTGCAGAAGATGCAGGAGGAGATGATCAATGCACTGTGAGTGGACCAGATTACACGTCTGGTTTATTTCATCCTCTTATTATTCCTGTAGGTCAAACAGTAGAGCATGGTGCTGGCAATTACAAGGACCAGGTCATGGGTTCAATTCCCAGAGGATGAACAAACTGATAAAATATATCCCCTCAATGCAATGCAAGTCGATTTGGATAAGAGCATCCGCTAAATGCATAAATGTATATGTCTACAGTACATGCCACATGTTGATTACCACACAGACAATCATTTTAGCCTGACCATCAGTTTTCAAAAACAATAATTGTAATTGCTCCATTTATTGCTTATTACGTTTGACCAAAAGGTGGTGCCGACACCAAATTGATCCGGTGTGTTCAGTGATGGGTGGAAATGATACACACCAAGTTTGGTATCAATATGCCAAAACCTTGCAGAGATACAGCCTCAGATGCAGTTTGGCTTCATGCCATCAAATTTGTTGGTGGTAAATGAAAATGGTTTTGCCTATTGATATGAAATCCATAACCTTTTGCCAGCATAGTCGAATTTGTTGAAAATTGGATCAACAGTCTAGGAACAATTAGAAAAAGTAGATAAAAAAAACAAAAACATAATGTTTTTGGAATTGGTATTAATTTTTTTTTGGTATGATCCATTTTTTGGTATGATCCATCAAGACCAGTCTCATGACAATAGGCTAAACTAATCAAAAGCTATTAGTGTTTTTTTAATTTCATAATAAATTTCATTATAATTTTTTTGACCACAAGATGACACTGCCCTGAAACCTTTTGAGTACCTCCAGGGCATTGTGTCGAAGACAAATAGTGAGTTTTGAAACGATATGCCAATGAGTTCATAAAATATAACTTTTCACAACAAAATTCAAAATAGCCGACATGGGAAAATTGGGTATCTTTCAACTTGGTATGCCGCTCCGAATCTAAAGGGACCAGTCTTGTGATTTTTGGCCAGATTATTCAGAAGTTGTAAGCAAAAATAGCAATTTTTCATATCTCCTAATGACTAGGTGGCTCTGTGCCAAAATGTGCGGGTATCCTCAAGTCATGGTTGTCATAACACACACCAAGGCTGATTCCGAACTCGCCCCCTATGAGTGTACTCAATAACGCCCACTATGGTTTCAGACTTGTGGTGTTCAGACTTCATTTGTCGTGGACGTGGTGTCAGAAACCATAGTGGACATTTTTGAGTTGAGGGTTTAAGGGGATGATTTTGGATTCAGCTCAAGTTTGGTCTGACTACAGTTAAGCATTTCAGAGATATAGCCTCACATCCACTTTTGCGTGATCTTTGTAGAATTTATTTGCAAGTTATTCTGAGAACTTTGTTTTTTCCCCATGTTTTTTTTTTGTTGGCATGGTCTGAAGATCTGGTAGATTTTTGTGAAAATCTGAGCAATGGTCTAGGAGGAGTTAGAAAAAATTAGAATTAGAATTCAAAATGGCGGGGACATTTTTCATTTTGTTCATCTTGAGTCAAGGAATCAGAGGAAAAAGGAATTTTGTTTCTAGCCATGACGGTACAAAAGTTATTAGCGTAAACGTGTGCAAATTTGGACAGTTGGTGGCGCTAGAGGGATTGAGTTATAAGACTCCAAAATCGCTGTGGTTAATGTTTAAACTGTCCTCTATCTGTGTGCCAAATTTCACAACTTTTACTATGATTCTATGGGCTGCCATAGAGGGACAGAAGAACACTACTAATGATTACAATAAGTGCCTTCACACCTTTGGTGCTTGGCCCCTAATAATGCTTCTTAAAATGTAAGCCTATAAATACCAGAGGATTCAAAAGTACAACTCCAAAGCACCTTATATTGTCTCTGAACTGTGAGTTTGTCTAAATGGTCCTTTTGAGGTAGAACTACTTTTCTAGGTGAAGGAAGAAACTTAGATTTTAGTCATTTCCATCTAGAACTGAAGAAAATTGTGTCTAGTTAAGGTTTGTGAAACAGTATAATTACTTAACAGTTGTTAATATGGCAGTGTGTATTTGAAGATACACAGTTAAAAAATATATATAATTTACAACACAATTAAAAAGTTTGGAGTCGGTAAGACTTTTTAATAGGGGTGTCACTGGCTAGATATATTTAAATTAATGACATTTGGCATTATCAGGACCCACAAATATCCCCCCACTGCATTATTATACATTATATTCAACATTAGGCTATATATAGTAGTTTAATGTAGTTCTGACACTAAAACTCTGTAAACTTGCATTTTGGGTGAATTATTCACAATACATTATGTCATTATCCACGATACATATTGATGCATATTTTTGTATTGTGATATATTGTTACACCCCTACTTTTTAATCTTTTTGAAAGTCTCTTCTGCTTAGTTTATTTGATCAGAATACAGTAAAAACGGTAATATTGTTTTCTATTTTATTATATTTTAAAATGTAATTTATTCCTGTGACTACAAAGCTGAATTACTACTTAATACTCCAGTCTTCAGAGTCACATGATCCTTCATAAATCATTCTAATATGCTGATTTAGAGCTCAAGAAAGATTTCTTATTATTATCAATGTTAAAAACCGTTCTGATGCTTGATTTGTGGAAACTGATGCGCTTATTTCAGGATTATTTGATGAATTGAAAGATTAAAAGAACAGCATTTTTTAAATGGAGATTATTGGTAACATTATAAATGATTTGCTGTGTTTGATGTGTTTTTGCTTCATATGTAGAAATTACATTTTCAGCATTGAAATGAGAAGATCTCTTCCCGCTCAACTGTGGAGGGTAGTGCAGTCCTCCCACTGTACTGTGTCTGGTTGTTGTGAATGCTTGGACTGCCACGTGTATTTAAATCTTTTGTTATAGACCTTGCGCAACCAGTTCAGCTCCACCAGAACCATTACTGCATGCTGTAGCCTCAATCCAATATCTCATAGCTGTCAGAGGATTAGCAGAGAACAGAAGTCTCTTTGGGTTTTTTCCTTTCCTAAGCTGTTTTTTAATCACAGAGTTTGCAGTAATCTGATGTGGAAGTTAATCCACATGAAGGAAACAATTGCAAGAGCCTTCTGGGATTGATTTAGAAAGCACCACTGATTTATACATGACCATTCAGTGTGGGTCAAACAAGCCAGGGAAAAAGTTTTATGTTCAGAACCACTGACTAGTGTAACTGTTAGTTCATTTTAAAAATGATAAATAGAGGATTTTAGTTGACCTAATCAAAAATGTAATAGATTTGTTCAAATCTCTAACCTTAAAGGGATTAGAGATCATTTCATCATTTACTTGTCCTCAAGTTGTTTCAAACCTGTATGAATTTCTTTCTTCTGCTGAACACAAAAGAAGATATTTTGAAGAATACGGGTTACCGAACAGTTTTGATGGGCCCTAATGACTTCCATAGAATGGAAATTAATACAGTGGAAGTCAATGGGGTCCATCAAGTTTGGTTACCGACATTCTTCAAAATATCTTATTTTGTGTTTAGCAGAAGAAAGAAATTCTGTTCAGGTATGAATTTAAGTATGGCTTTAATATGCTCAACAACTTAATGAAATGGCACATTCATAAATGTTCAAACAATGATTTTAATTTTTACTGTTTATTTTTTTAATGTTCTAGTAAGGGGATTCTGGAGGAGTACAGTGAAATCACCAGCCTGTTAACAGATGAAATAGTGAAGGTCCACAAAGAAATACACACTTCCATCGACCAAATCGATCCACTGTCAGAGTATGACAACTTCATCGAAGTTTATAAGTAAGGCACTTGTGGGAAAAAAATCAAATTGATTACAATGTTTTAAAAGAGTGAATAATTTGTTAACACTTTGCAATAAGGTTCCATTTGTTAACATTAGTTAACTACATTAGTTACATTAATCATTTTTTTAATAATAATTTATTAATACATTAATAAAACTACATTAACAAATACTGTAACAAATATATTACTCATTGTTAGTTTGTTTGTTTATGAGCTATGATAATTATTGTCAAGAGCTATCAATAATTTTATTAAAACTGTTAAAAACAACTAAACATTTAATATGTACTTTGTATTTTTTAATTAATAATATTGTAAATAAATAGACTATATATTTTCAGATCTTTTTTTTTTTGTCAGAAATGTGTCCAATAACTCTGACATCACCTCAATTTCTATTTCAACAGATCACCAGAAGACAAAGAACCAAATGTAGAATTTGATGCAACGCTGTTAGACGAAACAGAGAATCTTCAAGCAAATGAGATCCTGTGGAATAATTTGACGGCAGAAAGTTTACAAGCCATGTGAGTTGCTAAATTCTCAGTCACGTAAGATAGATCACATATTAATAAAAATTTGCATAATTGCTTGGTAGCGTTAGTTGAACATTGATGAGTTTTAGCTATTTCCACAGTCTCTATGTTCTGTACCAACAGCTATTTTTTTATGCTACCAGTCATAAGTGGTAGACATGATACGGCAGTCAAAATGGTAAAGGTGTGTGTTTGACTGATCTCAGGCTGAAGTCAACCTCAGAGGAGCTGCTCGTGACCCAGCAAAGTCTGCGCAGCAAAGAGGAACTCATGCTGGACCTGGAGAACAAAATAGAGGAATCTACCAAAACCTATGAGAAGAAATCTGAGTAAGAAAAATTAAGTACTTAACTACCACAAAAATGATATGAGCTCGGGATGTCGTCTCTTAGACCTGTGGTTCTCAACCAGGCAAACTTCCAAGGAGGCCACAAGATAATTATATTTAAAAAGCAATGCTAAAAAATCGAGATAGAAATTCAGAAACTGAAATCATATTCCATGTTAGTTTACACTAGTTGTGACTTTTTAATTCAGGAGTTATACAGTATGAAGCAGCAGTTTTTTTCTTTTTTTCACTGAATCCATTATTTGAATGAATGTCCATTCATGGTCATTCTCTTCATGTCAGCTATAACAATGGATGCAGTAGTGAAGTGTGGAGAACTCAAGTGTTTCCATAGAGATTCATTAGGCTGAGCAGAGCGCTCTGTGTTGACCTCAGCACCTCTGTGAAGATGAAAGGGCTCGGACTGATGGAGCTCAGTGAACTGGATGGATGAGGATTTGTCCAGCTTCAGCACATTCTTTAAGGTCTGCTGGGTAATCCAGTACAAGAGATGCTGATATAATCACCTCTGCAAACTGAAATGAGACGCACTGCTGCTCAGCTCTACACCTGAACTACTTCAGCATTGAGTTCAGCTGGCTGAATTGGCATGATGTCTGCAGTCATTTATATTTATATTTAATCATAACATATGTTAACGTAAAATCTTATGTACAATTTAATTGTGTCATTGTTCATGACAATCAAGTTTTTAGTCTGCATGTGAAACGGGACTTGTCAAATTTAATAAATGACTTTGCTAATTAGTTACATTAATTTATTTACCCTGTATAGCCTGATATGAAGAAATAGTCAGAAAAGATGTGTTTTTTTAAAAAGTGGAACAGTTTATTGAACCTTTGGGCAAAATAGAAAAAAAAAAATCTAAAAGGGTTGCTTTTTGGCTGTCATATTTGATACGTCAGGCTTTTATGGCTCATATAGTAAAAATATGGAACTCACACTTGAAGAGGAAAAAAACACCTTCATTTTATTGAGAGGCCCAAACTGAACAAAAATATGCAATTTGGTGCAGTTTTTGATGAAATTCTGATCATTTGAAAAGAAATCAAAGAGAATGCAATGAAATCCAATGATGATTGAGTACAAATACATGTTCTTTAAAAGCTTGATGTATCATATTTGATACTCATATTTTTGAGTTTTCTAAAAAATAAAAATATAAATGGATATCGGTCCATTATGTATTGTTCATTTTTAGAATTATACTAAAAGGCCTTTTACTTGCTAAAAACTACGAAAATATCTGTCAGATGACAGAAGGCATGTAGAAGATTGTATGCAACAGGTTATTCAGCAAAGTTTTGATTATGTTAATAATTTAGAGGCCTTTTAAATTTGCATATAGTAAGCTTTATAGGATTAAAGATGTCTTTGCTATGTTTTGTAGTTTCAGTGGTTGCATTTTGATAACATTTTGGACGTTTTGTAGTAAAATTGATTACAGAAATGAACTTGACAGTGCGTCTGCCTCTGACATAACATCCAGAAAAAATCCTTAAAAAGAGATTAAAAAGATGCATTCATTGTGGATTGAACACTGTGATCTCTCTCTCTCTCTCTTTTCAGTGTGGTGTTGTTACTCTGTCAGAAGCAGTCTCTGGAGGAGTTGAGGCAGACGGTCCAGCTGCTGCGCTGCTCGGAGGCCAAACTCACGGCACAGAGAGAACTACTGGAGCAGAAGATGCAGGAGAACGAGGGCAAAGAACCACCGCCTGTCGTCAATTACGAAGAGGACGCCCGCTCCGTCAACTCAATGGTAAGGCATTGCTTGGAGCTGCGTCCAAATTCGCACACTATCTCCTTATTAAAGAGTACAGAGATTAGAATTTGTGCCTCTCATATTAGAGCACATTAAAATAGTATGCAAGAGGTGCCCAGATAATGTACTATTTCTGGTGGATTTTTGACTTGTGTCCAAACTCGTATGAGCCACATCCCCCCAATGGAAGACGAGTTTTTTGTGACGGTAAATTCATTTCAGTTGCAGAATGGTCGAGGTTAAAGCTGCTTGCACAGTGGCTTTGCAAAGTATAAACCTAAAAGTTGAAGGGGTCATTACTAGTTATAAATAATGACTTCCTGGTCTGGAGGGAACCTTTATGCTTCAGACTTTCATAGAAGAAGTTCTCAGGACAAAATTGGCCTTGGCAAAAATTGTTGGGGAAAAGTCCCAGTGGTAAATGACAGAGTAACAACTGTTTTTTTTACAACTGTTTTTTTCCTGGTCATATGAACAAAACAATGAGGAAATAAATATCACACACACACACACACAGTTGGTAAAAATCTCAGTGATTTTTGTAATCTCTATAATATATATTCTTTGCTCTAATTACTATATATTTAAAAAATAATTATAAATATACTATACTTTTAATTTACACTTTTCAAATGAAACGTGTGTATAGTCAGTAGTCTAGGCAAATAAACATGAAATAAATGTTACATTTAAAATCAAATAATTAAAAATAATGTAACACTTAAGACTGTTAATAATTGCCAGTCATACAAGGGAATAATATTCTATGAAATGTATGTTAAATCATAATTACTGCCATCATTTACAGGGTTTATGCAGGTCTTGAAAAGTAATAGTCCCTCATAGTCAATCATTTTATCCCTTAAAACTCCTCTTTGATCACCAAAATGACATATTTTAATGGTTTTTTTCCTGTGAAAAAATTTTTTATGCCTTAAAATAGCTTGAATGTAACTCTACTACACACTTGCTTCATTTAGTATACACGGATCAATGAATATGCAAATTAGCCCCGCCGTCAACCCGCTCACACCAGCTCAGAGAGCCACTCGGTCAACTTTTACTCAAGTTACTGTGGTAAACGCTGCACAATGGTATCGCTCTTTACAACGTCGGACACATAACGGTAATTCATATGATTAGCCTTTTGCTTGACTACGTTATCAAACAGCTAATGTTATCTTTAATCTTTAATAATGTGTTGCTAATGTTACACAAACCATGTTCCCGTTCGCCATCTCAGTCTGCCTTTTAAAAATCAGTATCCGTAGAATTAGAAACGCTTTGAACATCATAGAAAGACATACAGTTCATCATGACATCATAATATACATCATATACACAATTCATACACTATATTGCTAAATGTACACAATTTTTCATATCAACAGAAAAATATACCGGTATGGCTTCTCTTGAGACTCCCCTGCTTCAGAGAGTAGTTAATGATATGCTAAAGCCCGCTGGCACGTTGGTTACAAGGTAGTTTGTGACGTAAGAAACAATAGCGATTTCAAACCACATTTTTGATACTGTCTTTGTTTCACTGGACTTTTAAGGAGAAAATACTCAGCTATGGTGTTGAGTTATGAATTTTTACGTGGTTTGTCTGAAAGCATATTAAAAACACCACATAGACATATAAACAACATTAAAAAAAAAAGATTTTCATCACAGGGGGACTTTAATTCGCCCTTCCACAAATTAAGGCCTAAAAAAGGTCTTAAATCAGAGTAGAAAGTCTTAAATTCCTAAAGCCATGGCATTAAATGTTGCATGCACGGCAAAGAATGTATATCTTCATCTGTATTTTTGTCTTGTTTTCCAATTCAAATATCTAAATGTTCCAATACAACTATCTACATTTACCTGAGATGCAAAATGAAGATATGAAGTCTGTTTTTCTGAGAAATTGAACAAAATTAAGTGAGTTTACACTTGAAACAAAAACAAATATCTGTCAATGAGGAAAGAAAACTAGTTTTCCCATTGAATTAAGAGGAGTTTTCTGACCCCGTTGGCAGATATTTGTTCTTGTTTTAATCAGAAACTTGTTTCATAGAAAACAAGACTTTTTGTAATGCTGGAGGGTAGGATCTGATTGCAGTAATAATATTATAGTATTATTATATTGCAGAACATCTAGTACCAGGATGAAACAATATAAAAGTACTGAGAACATCAAGAAAAACTATTTTGCAGTATATGTATTTTTTAGTGTTGCTAACTCATTGTGTTTCTCCCCTGGACATTTACATTACATATTGACATGTTGTGTTCCCTTCACTTTATTCCTGACATTTTCTTCACTTGGTCTTTAAATGTTTTAAATCTACCAGCAGAAACCCTGATTTAACACATGAATCAGATCAGAGAATATCTATTACATTCAAATTCAATTTCTATTACTAACAATAATTTTGACTTCTTTAACCGATTGTTCCCAGCCGCAGCCCAGCACAACATTATTTGCGTGCTGTGATTTTATTTCAAGATATATGTGCATTTTGTTGTGTAATATGAAGGTATAGTTTGATTTGACATGCTGCTGGTGTTGAAGCTGTCTGAAGAGGGCAGTGTGTCCTCAGTTTTATTACTGCTTTTTTTATTATTGCTGCACAGTATGATTTATTAAGACTTTTAAAAATGAAAACTTTTACTGCATGGATTGTAAATGAGATTTCTTTTCTTTTTCTAAAAATGTGTCTGTTAAATTCTTTTACTTTTGTATTCAAATATATCCATCCAAATATACTTGAACACTAAGTGTATGATTTTTGTCTTACAAAACAGTGCTTTGGCTGTACCATATTACAGTAAGAATCTGTGGGGATAACATGGTACAATGTTTTATTATTACGGAATGTGAGTAATGGTCTATAAAGAGATAGTTTTATCACTGTACCATGTCCAAAAAACGTTTTAATACTTTTTCTGCTAGACTTGCACAAGTATTTGATTTACCGTTTCATTACAACTTAGTCATGGACACGTACATTTTATTTCAGGATAAAAGCAAAGACAAGGTATCAAAGTTTGACACCCTCAGACACTCCATCGCTGGAATCATCCGCTCGCCCAAATCTGTACTGGGCTCTTCATCAGTAAGTTTCAGAACCGAGTCTGCTGCTTTTTCCATCAACACTTCCTCATTTCTATCCTGACCTGTCATATTCTCTGCTTGACCTCCTGGGTTTTGTCCCTCTTCAGTTTTTCGATGTGATACCCACTAGTGAGAAACCGCTGAGCGAGCAGGAGTGGTATCACGGTGCCATTCCCAGGACAGAGGCCCAGGAGCTGCTGAAGCAGCAGGGAGACTTCCTGGTGCGCGAGAGCCACGGCAAACCTGGAGAATATGTGCTGTCTGTGTTTTCAGACGGACAGCGCAGACATTTCATCATTCAGTTTGCTGATGTGAGTACATTATCAAAAACGTTGTCTCATTCAAAGAATTTGTGTCGGATTAAATAAGTGAAGAAGTAATCATAAAAAAATATATATTATATTTGGTTTTGTTTTAAAATACACCAAGTAATTATTTTATTTTGAGTTTACTCAACTGTCTGATTTCATTTGCCTCTTTTTGTCTGCAGAATCAGTACAGATTTGAAGGCACTGGCTTCCCCACCATCCCACAGCTCATAGAGCATCATTATACGACTAAACAAGTCATCACCAAGAAATCCGGGGTCGTGCTCTTGAACCCCGTCATAAAGGTGAAACATTGTGTCTCTTTTCATTTTAACAAGCTGTTCTGATCTCAGTAGTCATTTGCTGTGCCACTTCTGAGGCTATCACTGTATTTCCAATATGAAGCCATAAAGTTCCTTATTACAGAAATTCAGAGGGTACATTGCTCATTTCCCCTAACGTGTGCAACTACATTTGATATCAAATTGATGTCGTGCAGTGCAGTTCTCAAATCAACCTGTCCTG
The DNA here is from genome assembly GCF_949319135.1 of Squalius cephalus. Taxonomy (NCBI): domain Eukaryota; kingdom Metazoa; phylum Chordata; class Actinopteri; order Cypriniformes; family Leuciscidae; genus Squalius; species Squalius cephalus. Next base: position 10,429,300 of record NC_137126.1, read on the forward strand.
CTGATGTAAAGTCCTGTGCTTTGATTTCTCTTTGGCTATGAAAAAAGACTGTAGTGGTTTCGAAAATTTCGCTTTAGACTCCTTTCTTGATAGTGGTCCACACTGGCTGGATTCCCCCTGGGAAGTGTGTGTGTGTGTGTGTGTGTGTGTATCAGTCAGGTCGGATGATTACCTGCCATGCTGTTCCTCTGATGGGTTTTTGATGACGGGGTAAAGCTCTCCATCCGAACATGTTGACTGAAATCATAATACTGGTGATGTTTCTGCTGCAGCATGCAAGAAACACTCTCACACCCCTGTGAATGCTGGGATATGTTCAGACTGTGTAGAACTGCACATTTAATTGGCAAAATTGAAATTGTAATATGGTCATGTGTGATTATTAAACTGTAATTTAATTACATATGAAGCATGTACACTACTGTTTAAAAGTTTGGGGCCAGTAAGAGTTTTTTATTAAAAGATATTAGTATTTTTATTTAGCATTAAACGTTCAATTAAAAGGGAAATAAATACATTTATAATGTTAAAAGTGAGCTATATTTCAAATACTGTATATGCTGCTCTGTTGGACAGTCTATTGTTTTCAAATTTGACAATAATAAAAAAAATTGTTGAGCACCACATCAGCACATAAGAATGATTTCTGAAGGATCATGTGAAACTGATGAAGTCTTGATGAGCATAAAAGACTTCTTTCATTAACATTAAAATAATATTTACTAGCCCCAAAGATTTAATCATGAGTGTACCTACTTCATATACTCCAAACAAACATGAGGCTCATAATGTGGTGTTTTTAGTTGGGCCAGAGTGGACTGAAATATGTCCTCACAAACTCAACATATCTTGAGGTTCTCTGAGTTTGGCTTGCTTTATGCAATTATTTTTCCACACATTTGCATAATTCCAAGTATTTCTAACCATACTAAGTTATTATACAAATGTAATAGCCTGACACAGTTTCAATTTATCAGATTTTGAGAGAGGAACATTCTGGAAATTCTAAAAAAATTCTATAACATTTTAATATTAGATAATAATAATGTTGTTGATCATGTTATTATTATTATTATTTGACTTTATTGTTCCAAAAAAGTGCAAATGAGTGAAAACTGGGCTGTTATTACAGAAATTACAGCATTACAGCTGAACTCAAGCCTGGCCCACACTAAAAGATTTTTAAAATCTTATCTAATTTTCAAAATGTGAGAGACCATAAACATGATGATAAAAATAACAAATCATTTTTTGGTTCCTCTAGTGTGTGGAGTGCCGTGATGTGACCAAGACAGCACACCACACACTTAACAGGTTCCATCCACAAACAAGCAGAGTCCTGACTGTGAACACATGAAATCTCGCAAAATCTCTCGCGGTCAAATGCGACATTAGTGTAAACAAACATGGCGGACAACGGGCTAGAAGAAATGGCAATATTAGTGTGTGGACTGCTTTTTACAGAAAATTTGTGGAGGGGAAAAAGAAAAGGGTTAGGGTGCAGTTGTGGAGACAGGTCTTTCGTCAGCTTGCTTTCTGTTTGGCCACACAACAGGAATTCTGATTGTAAATATTTAACATGTTGAGAATGGTGTGGCTCCGACGTTCTTCCGAGTTGATTCAATCACTCGTAACACATATCCCACCACAGGAAAATCTGATAAGATAATCTGTAGAACCATCAAGATAATTGTGACTTTACCTACGATTGTCAGGAGGGGAGAATTGGGACCAAAATTGTCCCGATTAACCCAGATATTCCAGTTTTGATGCAGAAACTGCTGCTTGTTTCATTGCATCGTTTTGGATAAGCATGTTGAGTGAAGTGCATTATTTTCCTGGCTAATTTCAATACTGCAGGTCACTCATCCTCATGACGTTTAGAGTAATGGCCCTTTAATTGATGCTATTATCAATGTTGAGGTAAATGTCTTTTCTCATTGCCACTGCTGTTAATGTGTTGAGGTTTTAGAAAGGGCATTTTCTTTTTTAATTGTCTTTAAACCTCTTTGAATCCTCTATTAGTTTGTGATCAGTAAAAGCAGTTTAGGTCAACTCTAAAATTTGAATTAAACAAACTGACAGAAAATCATAGACAAGATATGTACAGTAAATGTGTTTTTGTGTCTTTTAAAGTGCTCTTATTATGCTTCTTTAAATATTACCTTTCATGCAGTGTGCAATATAGCTGTTTGTAAATGTAAAAGGTCTGCAAAGTTTTAAAGATCAAAGTGCACGACAAATGAAGTTTTGTATACTAAAAGAAAGAATTGATTCTGAACTGTTGAAACGGGTCGCCAGCAATTCCAGTCTCGCTTACTGTTACATACTTGTGTAACAATGTAATATATTTGCATAATTCCAGCCTATAGCTTTCATTGGCTGCCCGTGAACGATGTCTACTTTGACCATCAATCAGTTGTAGCTGAAGCCTGCAAGTGTTTGGTTCATGATGTCGACATGACAAGACAACGATGTTTTCAGCGCTGCGAATCCACTTTGAATGCATTTCAAAAGGATGAGGACGGAATCCTGCTGGAATTGATAATAAAAAAACGACGGCATCATTCGTTTAACTGTGTATCAAGCACCGAAGCAGCATCCGGAGCTGAAATTCAGAAATGCTCATAGATATTTTGTTTCCGACTTGCGCTGTAAGACCAATCGCGGTTGCCCAATCACAACTGGGCCGTCTGACCAATCAGAGCAGAGTAGGCTCTCGAAAAGGAGGGGTTTAGAGAGACTGGATCTCCGAACGAACCGTTTTCAGACTCTTTGAGAAATTATATGATGTGCAATGTATATTATGAGAAAACTAAAGTGTTTTTAACCATGAAACCTCCAAAACAAAATTAGGAACCTTGAAAATAGCATAATAGGGGCACTTTTAAGGAATATTTTGGTTTATTTACTTTGTGTGATTACCTTGAGTTTGTATTTTGCATAGATAAATGGATTGTGTACATATCTCTGTGTATTGCTGTTATCACAATAGTGTCAAAGAAAGTTGTAAAAGTAGAGGTTTCACAAGAAAAATAGGTTTTTGGAGATCTTCAAAAGATATCCCAGTATGTCTCTGTCTAGGCGAGTGCTTTTGGAGAATGAGGTGATAATTGCATCATTATCATTCATCAGAGGAGTTGCACAGTGACTGACCCACAGGACGCTCAGCATCTCTCTTCTGTTTGTCTCTGCACGAGTCATTAGTTCATTAATGAACATGTGTCAGAAAGATAATTTGCTATTGTTGTTTGTTTGCTCAGGATAAGAAATGGATTCTCAATCACGAGGACGTCATTCTTGGAGAACTCCTTGGCAAAGTAAGTCCACATCCATTGTGCTTGTGTTTGAGACTGTTGCAGAAAAATACTGTGGTGGTACCATGGCACAGTGATCAGATGGTAATACCATGGGACTTTGATGGAGATATACATACGCTACCATTCAAAAGTTTGGGGTCAGTAGTTATTTTGAAAGAAATGAAAGGGTTAGTTCACCCAGAAATAAAAATTCTGTCGTTAATTACTCACCCTCATGTTGTTCCAAACCTGGAAGACTTTTGTTCAGCTTCGGAACACAAATGAAGATATTTTTGATGAAATCTGAGAGCTTTCTATCCCTTCATTGACAGCTACACAACTACCACTTTGATGATTCAAAAAGTTCATAAACAGATTGTAAAATTTAGGATTTTTTTTTACATATAAACATTGATCAATGAACAAACAGAAGCTCAGCCAAACTTTCTTGACACATGAGAATGAACCTCATTGGTTCTTGCACGTCAAGCGAACATGCTTGAGCTTCTGTTGGTTTACCACAACTGATGTGTGCGTTGATGAATGTTTAAATGTGAATAAAAGCCTAAATTCAATCTTTTCTCAATTTGGACTAAACCGCTCAATTCATATGGATTCATTTTACGATCTCTTTATGAACTTTTTGAAGCGTCAAAGTAGTAGTTGCATAGCTGTCAATGGAGGGACAAAAAGCTCTTAGATTTCATCAAAAATATCTTCATTTGTGTTCCAAAGATGAACGAAAGTCTTACGGGTTTTAAACAACTTGAGGGTGAGTAATTGATTACAGCATTTTCATTTTTTGGTGAACTAACCCTTTTATGAAGCAAGGATTTTTAGGGTAGGACCTTGTGCAAAATTACATATATTCACAATTAATAAGGTTGACAGGTCTGTTAAAAAATGACAGCAAAACAAACACAAAACTAGTAGTGTGTTGGATATTTAGTTGTCTAAAGTTACCCATCGCTAGTACTACTAATATGGTGTATGTCCAGAAAGCCATGTTACGGTGCATGTCTAGAAAAACCTTTTTATATTTTATATGAAACTTTTTTTTATATTTGATATGAAATAAGATGCTAAGTGCTTTTGGACAAATGTTGTTTTTAGGGAAATTTTGGTGAGGTTTTTAAAGGAACGCTGCGAGATAAAACCCCAGTGGCCGTGAAAACTTGTAAGGAAGATCTACCACAAGACCTCAAGATAAAGTTCCTCTCAGAAGCCAGGTGAAGACACATTCACACTGCTTTACGTCATACTTGCTCATTCTTCAAACTTCACTTCGTTCACATTCTCCTAAAAATAATAATGAGTGATGAATTAATGTGGTCATGTCCATATTCATTTATGCTTTCTCCACCTCTAGGATCCTGAAGCAATATGATCACCCGAACATTGTGAAGTTAATAGGCGTCTGTACCCAACGGCAGCCCATTTACATAGTAATGGAACTTGTAACAGGTCAGTAAACTGGATCTTCGTCTCAGCCATTAGCCACTGAAACCCATTCTCGTTAAAAGTTGTCGAATACTTGTTTGGGATGTTGGTGTCTCTTTTAATTTATTGCACATCTGTAGCTCATTTACTTTGCCATTTTTCAATAGGTGGGGACTTTTTATCATTCTTAAGAAAGAAAAAGGAGGACCTTAAGACAAAGCAACTGGTAAAGTTTGCTTTAGACGCTGCTGGAGGAATGGCGTACCTGGAGCTAAAGAACTGCATACACAGGTAAGAAAAACTGAAAAGCTTCAGATTTAATAATGATACACTTTATCCAAACAAAAACTTGTCCGGTTAAAAATAAAAGAATGTAAACAATATTATATACGATATTTTACATAACCAAACCGGTCTGTTTTTAGGACAATTTTTGTGAATTTTTCATGAACAATTGCTCCTGTTTCTCATTACCGTATCTGGATGTTTTACTTTTTATGTATCTCCAATTATTAGTAGCAGTGGCGTCTGGTGGGTTTTAAAATAGAGGAGGCACAACATGGCTGTAACCAGGGTTTGAAAATTAGTGAGTTGGGTGGAGTTGGGAATCTATGTATTTTGTCGGAACCTCTTTGCCGTTCTACATTTTGGGTACGCTCTCTATGTTCTGAACGACTACTTTTACTACTAGTCATTAAGAGAACTTTATTATATGAACTCATTCTGAAAAATGTAACCTCTGACCTCATAGCTTGCTACGGACATGAGGCACACTAAATTGTAATATTCTGGGGATCCCCTACCAAGAATTAAAATTTTTTGGTTAACTGCTTTAAAATGGCTTTTTTTGGTCACTTTTAGACAGACAATTAAAAGAAAATGACACTTATACAGCAATAAAATGATTTCACTCACAAAAGTCTCAATAAAGAGATAATATCTGTGTTAAACGAGCACATTCGACCATTTAGTGAAGCTGATTGCTTTAGCCCAGGGGTTTCCATTTCTAGTCCTCATGCCTCCCTGCTCTATACATTTTTAATGTCTCTCTTATCTGACACGCTCAGTTGAGGGATGGGTTCCTTTCGACCGTACGTGCACTAAGAAGTGGACTTACTAGGGTATTTCATCATCTTAAAGACAGATTCCAGTCCAAAGCAGGTGTGTTTGTATGCATCTGTTCGCGGGTGTGTAGTGTGTTAGACGTGACAGTTACAAGTCAACTATCATGATTACAGGTTAAATAAGATAAAAATACATATTACCAAATTATGTTTATTTTCATATTTATCATCGCAACATACTCTACATTTATCATTCAGTTTAGGGCTTTTGAATTGGACAGATTAGATTAAGTGAAATTTAAAATTAATATTTATATGGATATATTATACACATGAATATGAAATGAAAGTATGTGTACATTATCAGTGGTAGCAGTTCAAACTGATTACATTACATAATTTGATCTCTTTGATGATTGGTTGAGATGACCTAGTGAAATACTCAGGCAAAAGTCTCCAGCTATGGATTTTGCCTCTCCCTCCCCTTCACTTTGCCCTCAGACTCGCCTTAGCACAGTTTTCCAAACGAAGAGCAGCGGTGGTTCCGACTTCAGTAGTATTTGATGGTGTTACAGTGGTTAAATAACAAGCATTAATGAGTTGGCAGCCCTGTTCACGGATGTTATTCCATGTTGTAGACACCAAATCAGTTTTCTTGCCGCTAAAACAAATTTTGTATGGGAAAAGACTAAATATAAATGGAATCAGTGCATAAAATGCTTATTTTTAAAGAATATACGAGAAACAGCGAGTGCTCTTTGCTACCGCGGCTATTTATCTGCAGCGAAAGTGCAAGCACCGGTCAATCTGGGTTCATGAAACCATTCAGGTTCAGCACAGCGAGTATACCCGCATGTACACGGAGACATATCACAAATTATAGGAAAATAATCACTCCATCTTGCAGCGACACTCTCCACTACAGGATGTAGTGACGGATCACGTGCGCTCCACTGACTTCACTCCTATTGGTTGTTGCTCCCAAAAGTCACTATACATTTGCATAAAGTTAAACATATCTTCACTTTGTTGCGTCACTGGACACGCCTACATCCTGTCACCAATGGCCAATGTCGCTCGTGACTCCGGAAATCGCCAGCTCTCCATTGAAACGAATGGTTCATGTCACGTTGTAGCTGCGTGTTGCTAGCAGTGTGAACGCAACTTTAGAAGGAAACTACCTATAATGGCAACAGCAAAGCAGCTCACTGTGTTGTATTAACATCATTCCATGAAGGCTATATGTCAACTAATGTAAGTTTAGTATTTGATGATTTATATTTAGTAATATCTTCTTAAAACATCCAACTAGCAGTAACCCAAGAGTACCTTACTTTTTCTTTATCTGAACAACTCAGCCACCCATTAAAACATCAGGACCTAGCGGCACCTTCCTGTCCAATTCGTCTTGCTTCTTTCTGGTGGTGATTTTTAAACTGTGAAATGGGCTTTGGTGAATTGTGCTGTTTGAGGCCGAAGCCAGCCGGCTGAATACATGTCGCTCAGAAATGAGCTCTGGGCGCTCTATCAGCTCCCTGCTAAAATCCATTTACTATCAGACGTGATCATGTTAGGGGCGACGGTGGTTTGAGCACCTTTCTGTCAGATCAGCCCTCTCTCATCCGCTACCCCCCACTGTCTTTCTCCATCTCATGTCAGCAAGGCAATTTTTGGGATGTGACAACCTAATATGGTTGTGTAGCTGAGGATGTCTGCTCAGCATAAATGCCAGCGAGAGGCACAGATGTGGCTGTGGACTAGAATCTTAAATCACTGGTTGGGGATGAAGAGAATAGATGGAATCATCTTCCTTGTATGAGAGACGTTACAAATCTAATGATCGGCTTTTGTAGACTTAAAAAAAAAAAAAAAAGGGCCTATTCCTTTAAGATTTTGAATGTTGTGATATGAAAACTCATCACTTTTGAGTACCCAGCCAATGTTCAATCAGTGCCATACTCAACAGTGCAGTTATTTAATGTCTGGACTGGAGAGTGTCTTTAAGTGGCTGTTTACTCAACACCGTTTTCATCTAAAAACAGAATGCGTTTATGCGTTATTATGGCTGTTCATTTACACGATAGCGGTATTTTAGGGCCTGAAAATGGTTTCAAAGTGCAAGTTTTTTGAAAACGATACCGTTATCTCTGTTTAAACTACAAAAACTTAGTGTTTCTTTACAAAGTGACATCGCCAACTACTGGCCTGGCAGCATAATACAGTGTTTTTAGTTGTTTTTGTGGATCTGTGTGAACTGGGAACGTTTTGACAATGTTTGTTGTCTGTATGCGAAAAACGCAAAGTAAAAGCTGTTTTATATCCTTGTCGTGTAAATATACCCTAAAAAGTCTCTCATAATGTCCTAAAATGATGTTAGCTTGCTAAATTTAGTTTCCAGCAGCAGTCAAACAGTTATTTTTATTATAACGCGTATCTGTAGTTGTAGGTGATGTACACTATCGATCAAAAGTTTGGGGTCTGTAATATTTTTTTTATGTTTTTGAAAGAGGTCTCTTATGCTCAGCAAGGCTGCGTTTATTTGATCAAAAACACTGTAAAAATAGTAATATTGTGAAATATTATTACAATGTATAATATCTGTTTTCTACTTTTTTTTAATTATCATTTTGACTACACACGAATGTACTTGGCAACAGTGGCTTATTAAAGCATAAAATAGAGTAAGAATGTAGTTAAAAACATGTTTCCCTCAATGTTTTTTTTATTACATTAAGAGTGCAAGTATAAAATCTGTTGTCCCTCGTCTTGTTTGTAATATTGTAGTAAGTATTTGTACTGTATCCATGTCTGTCCCTCAAACTTTAAATTCTGCAATCATTTTCAAGGTTTTGAAGTTTATAGAAAGAGCGATGTGGAAATCAATATCCCATACAGTGCTGCATGTTCTGCAGTTAAACATTGTCACTTTGTTACTGAGGTTTTGTGAAACAGATGAGAATCTGTGGATATTCTCACCAGCTGTCCTGACAGCAGAAGGCTAATGATCCTGACTTGGCCGCGGACGGTCTCATTGGGCACTTTTTCTAGACTGGGGGTGTTCATAACTGCAATCACAGTATAATTGTCTAGACTGTTTACTCCAGTCCCCGACAACTGTTTTTTTTGGCAGAAGTTGACTTGAATTTGAAACCAGTTGAGACCAATTTTCCCGTAGATTATTTTGTTGGCAGATGTGAATTGTCCAATCAGAGTCATGATTGTGAGCTGAGAGAGCATGCAATTCATTATGTGATATTACAGTTTCTCTAAATCTTGCAGAGACCTGGCTGCTCGCAACTGCCTTGTGGGAGAGAACAATGTGCTGAAGATCAGCGATTTTGGGATGTCCCGACAGGAGGACGATGGCATCTACTCCTCATCAGGACTGAAACAGATCCCGATCAAGTGGACTGCACCGGAAGCACTGAACTATGGTAGAGCACCCATGGTGTCTGTGCTGCCGTTGGTTAAAGCTAATTCTGCCTCTGAAATGATTCTCTTTACAAACATAATTGGAGTGAATTGGTTGCTATGAATTTGTATTGACATGTTGTTTAAACCACAGGGAGATACAGCTCAGAGAGTGATGTGTGGAGTTATGGGATCCTCCTGTGGGAAACATTTAGCCTAGGAGTGTGTCCATACCCGGGAATGACCAACCAGCAGGCTCGAGAACAGGTTGAAAAAGGTACTAAATGGATTCCATATTTAGTCAATGAACCAGATTACATTTTTTACATTTTAATTTATTTTATTTATTATTTTAAATGATTTAATTTTCTTACCTTTTTCATTTATTTGAAATGTTTTTACATTTATTAAAATAGTACATTTTTGGTTTACATTTGATTAAAGGTGAAGTATGTAGTTTCTGCGACACTAACGGAATTAGAAAAATAAATCCTATTTTCAAACAACCTTGCAAACGCCCCTTTTGCGAGTTGCGCCTCCCCCAAATCAAACATCACAATCACAGCTCTTGAGGGGTTTGTGAAGGCGTGTCTCAACAGGTAAAAGTATTCTCATTACAAACAAATCGAGGCTTGGACCCGGAAACAGTAAGGACTCAAGCAATCTGATTGGTTTAAAGCACATTTTATGGGTAATCGCTTTAATGCCTGGTTACAAATCAGACAAAATCACTTTATTATATACGTCGAACTACGTTATAACGACCAATAATGTCTTTTAACTTATGTTTGATATACTGGTATATAAACAAAGCTATAGATTGTGAAATTAAACATTTCTCGTTCTTAGTTTTTTTTTTTTGTTAGCTTACATAGTAGCATAGCATACAGCTATCCAAAATGATTAGAGATAACGATATTCGAAAAGGCAATTTTCACTGCTGGATGATTTAATATTTTTAGATTGAGATTTAAATCACAAGCAGAACATATGCCATTTCGTTCTCCAATCATGATCATAACAAATATGATACAAGCATAATTCTGTTTAAGAATTAATTACGATGCTTGTAATAAAAAAATATATATATTATGCCTTGTTGCTTAACAATTAACAATGTTGCAAAACATACCTAAAAATGCTATTTCTTTCACTTTAACTAAATAATTAGGATAAAAATAAAAGATTATTACATGAATTAAGGGGTTTGATTGATTACATCAAAAATCACGAGAACAGCTTTAGATCAGGCATACTACTGGGGTCCTAAGCTGGGACCCCATCACTCAGCACTTCACTACACCGGAAGTGTTTTTATTTTCATTCATTTTGTCACATACTTTAGTTTGAGAAAGCCTGACCAGAAAGTTTGAAAATTTTAAAAAGCTTGAATAGTAGTTTTAAAGCTTAAAGGTTTTGAAGGCGATACAGTCACAATGCTAACATGTTTTAGGATGTCTGTAGCATGATTTAATTGCTAGCGTGTATGTTGCTAGCATGATTTAACATTGCTAACATGATTCTAACATGAATCTATGTTATAACGTATAACACTGCTAACATGTTTTATGTGGCTGTCATGATTTAGCACATTGCTAGCATGTTTTCTAAAGAGTTCTAAATGTTTTTGAAAATCGGACAAGACAAAGGTACAAGACTGTGTACTTAACAGCTTTAGTGAGGGCAAGAACTACAATCCCATGAAGCATTGCGAACATCATAATCAAATTAAAAACTATGGAGAAATCTAAAACTACTCATTTACAAATATTGATATATATATATATATATACATATACATATACACATACACACACACACGCAAATACAAATGTAAGTACTTTGAAAGCGTCATTTGAGGTTTTGAGGAGCTAAAGAGCTCATTTTCTGTACAGCATCATGGGTAATGTAGTTTTTAACCAGGAATTCTGTTGTTAAACAATTATTTAAAAAAATAAGCTGAAATAACACTGACTTGTGGACCCGACTGTTGCACTCTATAGGTTAAGCTGGATCTGAGTGGAGCGCCCTCAATGTTCTGATGGGAGGCGCAGTGTTTACATGTTTGAGGAAGATGAACCCATGAATGGCATTCTAATAGTAGTCAATGAACAATAAACTGGGTTAAGAGAATGTATTTTAGCAAAAAATTTTTTACGTACTTCACCTTTAATTAAATTATATTTTAACTAATAATTGTTAAAAAACTTAAATTATATAAAAATGTTTCTGAAATAACTGGACAGTGGATAACTAGAGTTTGAAATGTGTATTGTTATATGTTGCATAATGTTATTTCATACACTGAGTAGGCACTGCAGTATACACTATAAAGTCTGTACTGTACAGTGTGCAGTACAGTATGCTTATATTATGTTCTGAACAAAACCTGTAACAAAATCACTGTTAGCCTTTTAGGTAACACTTTATTTTCAGTGTCCTTGTTACATATGTAACGTTGATTCAACTGTACTAATAACTATAAATTAGTTGCGTAATTACATGCTACTAACCCTAAACCAAACCCTACTCCTGATCCTTACACTATAGTAAGTACATGCAGTTATTATTACTCAGTACTTAAAAGTATAATTACACTGTAACACGGACACCTTAAAATAAAGTGTAACTGCCTTTTAATAATCTTTCATATTATCCATCAATTATTGATTTATAATCAGCACTGACACAGAAAGTTTGCTTGTGTATAATGTAGGTTACAGGATGTCCTGCCCGCAGAAGTGTCCAGATGAGGTGTACAGGATCATGCAGCGATGTTGGGAGTACAAACCTGAGAATCGCCCCAAATTCGCTGACATTCAGAAAGAACTGGCCGCGGTCAAGAAAAAATAGCCTTTAATGAGGAAATGGCTGGAAGGCCAAACTCATACTTCACATCCAGGTGATCCCTAATCTGCAGAGAGAAACACAACAAATGTTTCGCCCACCAAATGACATGCTATTATTGTACTAAATAGTACTCCGTCACATAATCACTGTGTGAACTGCCTATGCACCAGCTGTTTTGAGCCATTAGCATGGAGAGAGGTCTCAGCTTTGCTCTGATGTCAAAATTATGCAGATTGTCCTGTTTTTTGTTTTGTTTTTGTAACTGAGAAACAGTTAAGCTACGACAGACAGAACGTAAGATATATGAGGTGTATTCAGTATGCCATTGAGTATTCCTGTGTACGCACCAGTGAAAAAGAGGGGTGGTTCAGCCAAAAATGAACATTTTGTTATCATTTTCTTACCCTTATGTCTTTCTTTTTTCTGTGGAACGCAAAAGAAGATATTTTGAGTGTTTCAGTGTTTTTGTGTCCAATCGATGAAGGTTGGTGCGGTCCATTGTTGTTTTGGACCCCATTCACTTTCATTATATGTACAAAACAGGTGAAACATTTTTCAAAATATCTTCTTTCATGTTCCAAAGAGGAAAGAAAGTCATACAGGTTTGGAACGACATGAGGGTGAGCAAATGATGACAGATTTTTCATATTTGGTGAGCTATCCCTTGAAAATATGGAGATGAATGTGTGATAAAGGACTCTTTGTCCACCCGATAACACAATATCACTTTTTGTTTTTTAAAGTCCTAAACCTGTTTGATGGTTTGGGCAGTTTTATAGTCAAGCCATTTTAATGTCATTTTTATATTCCTAGAGCAATAGGACCTTTTTGGACAAAAAAATAAATAAAAAAATACAGATGTTCGTCAGTCACACAAAATAACGTGTCACATCCTTAAGACTTTCATTGAGTTACATTCCAACGTTTCAGAACTCATCAAGCAGCGAGACCAAATGCATATCTTTACCTAAGTGCAATTTATGATCACATTAGCAAAAACGTCATACCACAATCAGGTGGCCTTAACGTAAAATCGAACGATTCTGCTAGGCTGCTAAATGACATGGACACAGCGCCAATCTACAGTTTACAAGCCTTCAGAATTCTTCCAAATACTTCAACCTCTCACCTCTTCGTGGTTCATGCCATTTGATGTTTATGGGGGTAATTCTGCGAACCATTTCAATTGTCATCATTTACTCGCCCTCATGTCATTCCAAACCTGTATGATTTTCGTTTCTTCCATAGAATACAAAAGGAGAAATTTAATACAATGTTCAAGCTGCTCTTTTCCATATAGTGAAAGCAAATGGTGGCCAGAGGCTGTCAAGCTTCAAAAAGCATCATAAAAGCGGTCTATATAACTTTTGTGGTAGAATCGAAGTCTTCTGAATTTGTAAATTGCTATTCACCAAAAAATCTCACTCCATTGTAACTCTCAAATCTTATTCACGGTTTGTGCATATTCAAATACAGCATTTAAAGGTGCGTGACAGCACTTTGATTTAAGTGTTGCCAAAATGCTATTCATTGGTGCGTCCACGTATTTAAACTTGTTGTATCATAATCGCTCTTGTAACGTGACAATCACATTTGAGCGCCAATAACATCTTGCATCTGTAGTCTGTTCTGCCACACAGAATATAGGGAACAAGTCAAATAGACTATTTTTCGGATACTTTTATGGTGCTTTTTTGCAGCTTGGCAGTCCCAGTTCACATTCACTTTCACTGTATGGGAAAAAAGCAGCTTGCCTTGGACATTCTTGGAACAAAAATATTATATGGTTTTGGACAGATGGAAGTTAGTAGATGACAATTTAAACTGTTCAGTGAACTATCCCTTCAACATTTACAGTGTTGCCATGTGGCACATTAGAAGTCACCAAAAGCCCTGTCCAAATCCGACTGTGGTTTGTCCTGTTTGGATCTCTGTTCATGGAACAGTGTTTTTGGGTGGGTAACCAGCAACCAAAGCCAGTCACAAGCATGTTTATTTGTATCTATGCCATTGTCTTGGATTGTGATGTTCTTGTTCTCGTGCAACATGCGCGTTTGTGCTATTTTACGATCAGGTTTCCTCATGCAAACATCCCTTGAGTTCTAACAGATATGCATTTACCTCCACAAGTATTACAGGTTTGGTTAGACAATGGTGTGTTTTGTATTAAGACTTTCCCAGTTTTTTTTCCTGCCAATGCACACGAGCTCCACGCGAGCATCTGTGCGGACTGATTCAATGCGTCTTACCCGCAACTTCTTGTTCCCGAGTCACATAAATTTGTGTTTCCATTTCCACAAAAATGGAATAGTGGTTTATTCAAGGTTTACTCTATCAAATCATTCCTTTTGTATTTTGTAAATACTTTTTTGTAGATTCAGTAATGTAATTTTGTAGGTGTTTTTTTTTCACTGCAAAACTGATGTTATTAGAATGTGGATGTCTGTCAGGAATATGTTTCAACGTTCAGCTGTAATATTAGCGATGAAGATTCAGAATCAATACTGCTCTAATATTTGCACATTTGGAATATGTAAAGAGGGTCCCATAGCATCGACTGTTTCTCTTGTTTCCCTCTTCAAGTTGTTGCCATCACTAATGCAGCCAAAAGTGGAATAAAATGCATGTGCCAATCATGCAGAACTGGTGACAATTTAACCATAAATCTACTGTATAATACAGTTTTGGATTCATATCCTTGCATGATTTACCAGTGGGTTCAGATCAATTAGAATCTTTATTTTTTTTTTTTGGTGTGTGAAGCTGAGCTTACATCAATTAAACTACTGGTGAGTGAGCTCTTGATTTTTTTCTTTTCTTACGTCAAAGCAATTATCCCTATAGTGTGTTTTTTGATTCTTTTTATTTATTTGAAATACTGTAATATTATTCTAGCATTTTAATCTTTTGCTATTTTGTACCATTCACTCGAATTATGTCAGTGTATTAAAGCAAACGCCAGTATTGTCTCTCACATTGTATTGAAATTTGTGTTATTCAGAGACATTAGATTTCTCTTTCCCATGTCTGACTTGCACATAGTGATCATGTAAACTTCCATCAGAAAAAAATGATTAGTCAGCGATATTCATTTTTTAAAGTACTTAAAGCAAAAGTTTCTGTTGTCAGTCAGATTGGCATCATCTGCTCTGTGCTGAACTATTTATTCTGTGATGGAACATGTTATATATTGATTGCACTTTTGGCCTTTTTTATGCTTTAAAACAATCCCCTACAATATAAAACAGCAAATTGTTGTTTCAGGTAATGATCAACTCCAAACTGTCTTGAATTGATCCTTGAACAAAAGTAGAAAAGCAACACTGGACGTTTGATTTTCAAACTAATGCTTATAGTGATTTTCACCCCTACTCGCTGAAAGAGGAAATATGACAAGATAAATGGTTGACATTTAAAATGCTTTTTTCCGTGTAGTTTTCTTTCATCTGTCTCTGTTTGCTCAGAACACCTTCTCTGATGGACATTCAACTGTAACAATGTCTCCTCATTGTTTATATTGTACACTTGCAATAAAGTCTTTTTGAATCTTTGAACTTGCTGCTTGAAATGAATTAAAAGTGAGTGGTATAATGTTTGATGATTAACGTTTAATGAAAAGGATACAATGCTTAAAAGGAAGTGTTTAACTTCATTTTCTAGCAATAATAAATGATCAACAAATAATTAACACTTTTAAAAATCTGAAAAAAAAATACAATAACTGAAATACAATAGAATGGTTAAATAACTTGCCGTCCCCCCTGCAGTCAATTTTATCCCTTGAACTCATCTTTGATAGTTGAAATATGTCATTTTGAATTTTTTTCCTTGTAAAATCCAGACTCATGAATATGAAAATTAGTCCCCGCATCCACTCATTAACACCAGCTCGGACTACCTGATCGACTCTGTTAAAGGCAGGGTAGGCAATTTTCTGAGAGGCTAGCAATAGCGAGCTAGCTTTGAAAGCATAACCCCACCCTCCCTTCAGAACGTCTTCAAAACACATGAACATGTTCAGCAGAGAGCAAACAAAAGAATCACGAGAGATGGCGTTATACTACCTCATGTCTCAAAGCACATAACATTACAATTAATAATTAAAGCTGCAAGCAGCATTTATCGGGGTTCAAGCCTTTAAGGCCTTTAAGCACAAAAGCATCAGAAGTTATTAAGTTTTATTTAGCAAGCATGTAACCACTGACATAATAGATGGAAAAGACCATTTACAGCCAATACAGGCAATGTACCATAGGAAATACATGGTTTTAAAGCTGTTTAACAGTTATAGCGCCATCTATCGTCCGATCTCCATAAAATTTTGCATGCTTGTTAATGATGTTATGTTACATATGCTCACCAATTTTTGTGAAGTTCTGAGTTTTCATTTGGGATTTATAGGCTTTTTAGTGTATTTTGCCACACCCCTTTTCTAAATGACCCTGTTACAGCCAGAATTTACAGAATTTGTTACAGAATTTGGAGATAGCCATTTTGTCCACCTTGAGCCAGGGATCACAGTGGTGTAAGACAAATGGTCAAACGGTCTAAGAGTTATGAGCGATTTTGTACTTTTGGTTGCTGTAGCGCCACCTATGGGCCAATCGGGGTCATACTCTGATAGGTTGTCCCCAAATTGAGGCCTACCATCTGGCCAGGTTTCAAGTCTCTAGGCCTTACGGTTTGGCCTGCACGATGCGTTTTACGAATCCTTACAAGTAAAAGGCCTTACAAGAACTGTAAAAGGCGGCTGCTGTTTCGGTTGCGGTGCTCAGTGACTGACGTCTGTCTAACTCTGCTATAGCATGAAACGCGCTGATGACGTGTGATTTCTGTGCAAGCAGGTGCACAGAGGTATGAAAATACACATGCTAACAGGCAGGTAGGACATTGTATCATAACATTCGGACAAAAAAAAAAAAATTGTTTCTGGAACAAATCACCCATTTTGCCATTAACTGTAGTAAATGCTACACAATGGCAAGTAGAAATATTGGTTTTATTCAGCCATATATGTTTGAAACCAAAAATGATTCAGAAGAAGAGGATGAGCGAATTATACAGGGTCGACTACAAGTCGATGTATCAGAATGCTAATGCGTTTCATGTATCGTTCTCCACAGGCCAATTCACTGCATTGACAGACGCAAACCAATGGCGACAGTCACCAGATTACAGCCCGCCACTTCTCAAACAAGCTCAGAACGACTCCGACAGGTGTAATACAATGATCTGCCAAAGCCCGACGTTGCCGTCTGTCGATGCGGTGTGAATTGGACTGTAAAATCAGACATAACGGTAATTGATATTATCAGCCTTTGGCTTGACTACGTTATCAAACAGCTAATAATGTGTTGCATGTAACACAAACTATGTTCCCGTTCGCAGCTGCCTTCTAAAAATCAGCATCCTTATAAACGCTTTGAACATCATAGAAAGTCAATGGATAATTTGGATGATTAATACAAACATGTTTATGAACCACAGTGAAATATATCAACCATTATCATTCAAATCCAGCTGTGTGTTTTCTGACAAGCTTCATGTTACAAAATTGGCATGGCAAGTTGGCCTCTTTTGCCTAGCCATCACTGCGTCCATATTCTCCTCTTGCGCTTACTCCGCTTTCCCAGCGCACATAAAAAACACAATTGCCAAAGTGCGATTCATCTTGCTTTATTTGTATATTTTATTCATCTATGCTAACTTGCGTCCTTCGATTCAATAGGCGTCATCATCGTAGTCTACACACATGTACCCAAGTTTATTAGATCCATGTTGTACTGTGTGATTTGTAATGATCTAATGGATTTTCCGAAATGGTCTGTAGTAGGCATCAAGGGGAAAATACTCAGCAATGGTATTGACTGATGAATTTGCACATGGTTTGTCTTAAAGCATATTAAAAACACCACATAGACATATAAACAATATTAAAAACTTCACCACAAGGGGTCTTTAAATATAGTTAACATTTGTTTGATTATTTTCCTTTGATAAAATGGTTGAATTGTTGAGCTTGGTGAATGCAGACAGCACAAATTTTTGTCAAATTTTCATTAGATTACTTCCCACTGTGTCACTTAATTGTGTCAATCTCAAATTATGTCACTTTTTTTGTATCTCAATTTTATGGAATGTTGCATTATCTTATCAGGGTAGAAATCGTGCAATTACAGGGTTGCATGCAAAATGTGATATTTTTTCTAAAAAAAAAAAAAGTGTATATGGTGTTAATATACAGTATACACATGATAATATAAATATAACAAAGTTTATCTAAAAAGAACATTGGGTCTCATTCACAAATTTGTGCATGAAATTTGCATAACGTTTTCACAAATTCATCAATATGAAACTAAACTTACACATACTCTGGGCAGCCTTATGAATGTCTTAAGATTAATTGTACATGTGTAAGGGAACGCCCTTATAGGGAGATGGTGAGGATGTTTTATGCAAATTTCTAAATTCATGTGCATATGCGCACATTACAAAATAGGCAGATGTTGTTATAAGTTCCCCTGTGCGTATAAATTTATGAATAATCCATGCAATTATCAGTGAATAAGATCTATTGAGTTGTGTTAAAATGGGGCAATTTACACCTATTTGTGAAAAGTGCCTACAGCTGATTATTCTGCCAATGAACTCTGCTGGAAGAGTATAAAGTAAATCATGTGTAACTGATAGATTATAGTCATTTTGACAGTGTATCTGGTTTGCTTAAATCTTTAAAGTGATTTTGGTGGGCCACACACACCTCTGCCTTTCTCGGTGTATTATTCTGTGATGGTTTTCTCCAAAGATACGAGCTGCCGCCTCTAAATAACAGGACATTGAATACATGCCGATTGCTTTCGCAGTAAACGGCACAAAGCCATCTCGTATTTATAGTCCCCCACCATCATATTTTCCAGTTCAGACTGTCAGCCTTCTAGAAATGGTATTGCTCCCGAAGGTGCTTTTGTGAAAACTACCTATTCAGCGGCCCATCATTTGGATGATTTATACAAATATGTTTATGAACCACAGTGAAATAGAATCGCACAGCCGTTATCATTCATATCCAGCTATGTGCGCTTAAGTCTGGATGTAACAATGCAGCTGAATGTTCTCTGAATAGATATCTGAAGAGAGTTCAGGGTAGCAAACACCTTTGGAAGGCATTTTGCCAGAAAACTGGATAAAAGAAATGACTATTTGAACCAAATGTGAGCTTTTATTGAGGGATTGCATTTGAACGTTTTACTTGACACGACATGTGAAAAGTTAAATACAAGTAATTAATTATTATGTTTAGCCTTGATGTACAAAAACATTTTAATTGAAACATGAATAAATATGCTTCCTATGAATATATACGTATTCATATTTTCTCAGAAAATAAGTTTTAGTTCGCCACGTTTGGAGCATGAATTGCAGCACAAGTCGCTAGGTTAAATGGAATCTGGCCGCTGCATTCCAGCAAAGAAACATCAGATGGGAATTTCTCAGTGAGACTGGTTATTTATTATTTAAATACTTCTCTGCGGGATGTTTAGATGGGTGTGTGACTGCCGTTCAACATGCTCCCTCAGACGCACTGTGACTGGATGGTGGCGTTTCTTGTTCGGAGCTTAAAGACGAGGGATCGGTCACTTCCGGGGTCAGGACGTGGCGACACACTGGACACGTGCCAGACTGAAAATCATGGGGAGACAACATTCGGTAAATACAATAAAGTTATGTCAATATAAGCTTAAAGGGATAGTTCACCCAAAAATGTATTCTGTCATCATTTACTCACCCTCATGTCGTTTCAAACCGATTAACCTTTTGTTGTCCCTCCATTGAAGTCAACATAACCAAAATTTTTATGCTTTAAAATGTTCATAAGACAAACATTAAAAAAAAGTGCACTACGTAAGGGTACGGGGGGTGATTTCGGACACAACCAGAAAATCAAATACGGGCAATGAAAGTTCAAAGGTGCTTGCTTGAGGCACGAGAACCAACGAGGTTAGTTCTCGCACATCAAGCTTCCGTTTTCCATATTTGATGAGCTAAATGTAGGTGCACTGACCATTATAAATAATAAAAATATGTTCATCATATAAAGTAGTCATGTCACTTCAGAAGACTTGGATTAAACCATTTGACGCATATGGATAGCTTTTACAGTGTCCTTTTGTACTTCAAAGCATGAAAATTTTGGCTGCATTGACTTTCAATGGATAGACAAAAAGGACGAGAGAAATAAAAATATATTTAATCGTGTCCCAAAGATGAACGAAAGTCTTACAGGTTTGAAACAGCACGAGTGAATGTAAATGGTGACCGAATTTTCATTTTCGGTTGAACTAGCCTGTTTTTTTTGGCTCTTTCACAAGCTCCAAGAAAAACAGCAATACCTTTCTGAGCCAGAGAGTGACACAGAGTTTATGGAACATGTGGCGGCACGGAAGCAGGGTTGCAATCTCATCTTTGACGTATTCACAACAGCAGATGGCACAGCACTGCTCCTGCTCTGCAGAACCAAAGAGAGTGGGCATGTCAATGTATGTAAAACACAACTCTGCTTTCCATCGTAAACCTTTGACACCAAACCAAATATTTAAAAGTCTCGATCCAGTCACGCACACATCAAATTACTCATTTCAGTCATTAGGGGTGAAACTGAAGTCATTTTATGCTTTCCAAAACAGATTTATCATCCCAAATGCTCTCAGGCTATAAAGTTGAAGTGGGACATTAGTGTGCGAGCATTACTTTTGCCAGCATTCAATCTGTGTATTGCGTTTTGAGAAAAACATTTCTCTTCTGGTGTTCATATTGCAAAAAAAAAAAAAAAGGAGTGCACAAAGTACTTCAAGTCAATCACTTAATGAGTTCGGATCTTAGTGCGTCTCATACACACTCAAGACTAAGACGTTCTTACAATTTTCCATCAGCAAAACACTTCACATGGGCAGCAGTGAGAAACAGGAAGGCAAATTATACATAAAGTTCTCATGTCATGTCACTCACAATCATGTAACCTGCACACCCCATCCAGAACTATAATGCAGCACAAAATAGAAGCAGAGTTTGTCACTGTGCACAACTGCCATCTATCTATCTATCTATCTATCTATCTATCTATCTATCTATCTATCTATCTATCTATCTATCTATCTATCTATCTATCTATCTATCTCCAAGTTTTCATGTCTGTTAGAACCAGTTACAAACACTTATAATCTAATGCTGTGTTGTGTCCAATGCCGTTTCATTGAAACTTTAACCCTTACGCTGTGTTGAAAACCCTGTAACACCTTTGGTGTTCATGGTCAAAAAAGACTGGCATCATAACCATTGCTTATAAATAATTCACTTTGCTTTATCAACACCAAATATTGAATTCAATCTTTTTGTCAGCCTGTTATTTGTGGATAATTTTGTCAATAGTCTAAACCATTTCAAATGAAAAAACAAAATACTCTTACTTATGCCAGGCGACATTCCTCTAGTTACTTTATTTTAATATTGGTAAGAAATGTGTAGTTTATTTAAAGCGTCTCTTTTTTCTGGGGCATGAGCGATGCCCCATTCGAGAATGATTTCACTCGAGTCGATTCTGTTCAAAGACTTGGTCAAACAAGTTGGCAAAACTGCCTAAATTGGTTCATGAATTAGTTTGAATTATTTGTTCAGTTCCACACTGAATCGTCGGAAACGGTTTCTCAAATCTGCAAATGCATCCTATTGTTTGCCAGCGATGAAGCGATGATCTTTATTAGTTGAACATCTGCGTGCTGTCTGTGAACGATTCCACAGGTATAGCTACATTCAATTTAATTTCATACATGTAATACATTACACAACCAAACAGATTATTACGCTAAAAGTACACGATACCACTACTACAAAGTATGACATTACCATTTTTTTGGACAAATACTTTAATTTATACATTAAATAAGCTACCATTGTTGACAGAGTATGAAATAAACACCACTAATTCGCAGTAATGCCAAAGTCCCTTTAAGACAAGTCATTTCACGGCGGCCATCTTTGAAACGCCTCTCGTGCATGTGCAGCTCCTATCTTTTTGAATGGGGAAACATCAAATTCTCCAAAACTGCTTGCCAAGCTTATGATTCAATTTCATATTTGAAATCACCAATGAAATCTGACAACTGTCTCAAATTTTGTTCCTAAATGCACGAATAATGATAGAAAACTTTAATTTTTTAGGCTGGATCAAGCTAATGCGCATGCGCAGTGGAAGCGCACGTCTGACTGACTGTATATTAATCTATGAAAGGAACCGGAGCTTCTAACAGCAGCTGCAGTGACATGATGACTTTTCCAAGCGGCGACAGGCTCTTATTTAGAAGGCGGGACTTATTCAGCATTGCACTTTCCCCCATTCAAAACAATACGAGTGACGCGTCTTGTGTGATTCTATAGTCTGTTAGTCTTGAAAAGGAATGACTTTGCTTAGACAAAGTTAACCAGTTTACACGCTTGCAGAAATAAAAATCTGATTACATTTTGGAGAACAGACAGAAGAAGATCCGTCAATGCGCATTTGATCATTGTATGTGTTCAGATGTTCAGTATCGCGGTCAAAATGTGAAGAGATTTCACTCCTCTCTGTCTCAGTGGTTCCCTTTACATGAACTTTAAACGCAAAACTCTGCAGGTTCACTTTATGTTGACATCTGCAGGTTCACTTTATGTTGACATTGTCTAATAATCCAAACGTATCTGTAAACTACATTATTATACAAAGTAAAGGACATTGGGGTATTGGGGCTACAGATGAAATGCCAGAATTAATGCTTCTTCTGTGTTTGTTGTTTATCTGTCTTAATATGTTATTGTATGGTTACTGAAGTAACTTTTAAGATTATTACTTTTACTTGAGTAGAGTTTTTGGATACTCTACCCACCTTAGTATATAGTCTGGACACAGGGACTAAAACATTTGAGGCTGAATATTCTGAATATGGTGTAACAATAAAATAAGGCACAGCCTGTTCTTTAAATATTACTTAAAAACTCTACTGATGCTGACCTCAGAATTGTATTATGTGCACTTTATGTATCTACAAGTAATGGCAGTAGTACCAATGTTTTCGGCATGCACGGTGATCTGTGGTAGGCAGTCGATGATCTGTTCAGTGGCGGGGGGATGAGCCTGCTCCACATCTATAGCTAAAGACTCCAGATGAGCCAGTGCTGCCTGAAACACAACAAAACACATTAGCATATTTAATTTCCTCTGGATAAAGATAGAAGAGAGTTAATTATACGTTAAGCCTTACATTTCTAGTATCATTGGCTGAAATCAATTAAGTTTGCTGGGCTTTCAGAACATCACTCAGCAACTGAGTCCAATTTCTCAATATTGTCTTTTTGGGTATAATTAAGATGGATCATTTATTTGTACAACTTAGCTGTTCATGCAAATACAATATTTATTTGTTCATGAAAAAGCAGCATTAATTATGGAAGACTACTATGCTTTCACAATAATAAATTAAAACAGGTCTTGAGGCTCCATTTCAATCTGACCATTAATAAAAATTGGCCCTGATGATGTACAAAAGAAGCTACTCTTCCTTGAAAAAAAATTAATCTGACTCTTAATGCCCTCAAAACCTTATACAGTTAGACTGCAGTGATTCAAACAGCGATATCACAACACAGACAGCACGATTAAGCAAAATAAGTTCCCTCACCTCCATAGCCTGTGCGAGACGCTCCTCTAATGCCATGTAAGTGAGGAGCTGGGAATGATCCACGTAAGAGATTGCCTGAGCCATCCCAAAACCATCACCAAATTCATCAAGGAACCTGAACAACATAGGACTTTAAAATACATCCTCTCTCGTTTCCTGTTGCAGCTAACACAATCAAAAACGGTTAAGCAAAATGTTCTTATAATCATCAACGATTTTCATATTTTAGACATGCTTGGTGGGTTAAATCTCATGAAAACATTTTCAGGTCATGTTTCAACCCAGAATCAGGAAAAAATTTGATTTTGCATAAAGAAAATTAAGCCTATTGTTAGGGCCATGACATTTTCATGAAGCATATTTTCCTCTCAAATTCACATTATTCATAAAAGTTTTTTGTTTTTTTTAAGTGAAATTATTGTATTAAAGTAAAAAAGTTTGATTATTTACATCAGCATAAAAACAAAAGCAGTACAACAAATACTACCATGAATGAGATTCTTGCATTACGGTAATGAGAATGAAAATAAATTAAATGTCACAACGGTAAAAATACTAAAAACAAACGTCATTTTCAGAAAGTAAAATATTTTTTCTCTTTTAACTTAAAGGTTTGTAACATGTTATTCACATGTTTCATGACATTCACTCTGTAAAGACCCCGATATACTAAGAACGAACTGATGTGACGAGTAAAAACATTTGACACGCTTGAGAGTTGCTTTATAGTAGAAGTTGTATTTCTAATCAAAGGAGACATTGACACTGTTTTTCATGTTTAATACTGTAAAGTTGCTTGCTTTAAAGCAGGGGTTTTAAAAGTCAAAGACAGTGGGCCTCCCTTCTAACAACATTCACGGTGGCGCCCCATTTTGACACATAAATGTGTGTATTTAACCGTTCAAGCGCAATAAGCCACGAAAGTGAGCTGAATTCAGCACCAGTGTGCTTCGGATGTGAGCCACAGAAATCTGCCGAATTCTCTGTCGTAGTTTATTATGCTTTTAATAACTCATAATCAAGCACATCCCGTTCCTCCTCATTCATCCAAGTTTCTCTGCTGCTCTACTGTGTTTAAGCAGTCCTGAGCTTCACGGATATATTTAGATACAGATAAATCTCGATCGATTGATATCGTCATATCGTGCAGCCCTACTCCTCGCCTCCCCTGACATGCTCTCGCGCCCCTGCTTTAAAGCAACCTATTACATAAAGTGCTATTTACATAAACGTGACTTGACTGGAATGCCGAATTGCAGATCTTACGCAAACATATCCACTTCACTATAATCAGATGCTTTCTTGGCTGCTGTTTTCAATTTTATTGTTTGTTTATTTTGATATCCATCTAAACTTCGCTCCCAGGAGCGTGGGCGGCGTCAGATGTTCGCTAACAGTATACCGCAGCAAAAAGGTATTTCCAACTTCTTTTTACACCTAAGTGAAGAACGAAAAAGAACTGCGAGTATATCGGGGGCTTAAGAGTTAAAGGATGACATAGCATCTTTATCTTGTCATATCTGATGTTGTGTATCAGGTTTGTTGACCTCCACTCTGTGTCCAGATCTTCACTCATGCTGGAATCATCCTCCAGGTTATTGTTTCCATCCAGGATAAAGAGTCCAGGGTGCACAAACTGACTGACACCATCAGGGTCTTCATCGCTGCTGCTGCCCGAGTCCTCATTATACATCAGCCAGGGGATCTCGCCCTCCTCCAGAGGGGTCTGCTCTCTGAAGAACACCACACACACGCACAGCACAGCAGAAAAACACAACGTTTTTAGGGATGCCTCAATATTTTAGACACATTTAAAATGAATTTGACTTGTTTCATTCGGTTCTGTGTGACTAAAGATATTGGAATAAGAGCAGTACCACATGTACACATCAATGATGTAGAGTGTAGACAGACTCGTTTGTCAGAAAGTGGAGAAAAATCTTAATGGCCAAGTTATTAATCAAGTCCAGACAAAATTTTGTTTGTGCCAACATAGCCAGTGAGATTTGATTTTAAAATAAAATTAATGTTTTATTCAGCAAGGATGCATTGAATTGATCAACGGTGACAGTAAAGACATTATAGTGTTACAAATTTTTTTTATTTCAAATAAATGCTGTTTCTATTCATCAAACAATCCTGAAAACATTTGATCATGGTTTCCACAAAAAATATTAAGCAGTAAATAATAATATTAAGCAACAAATTAGCATATTAGAATGATTTCTGAAGGATCATGTGACAGTGAAGATTGGAGTAATGATGCAGCTTTTCAATTACAGGAGTAAATTAAAAATATATTAAAATAGAAAACTTATTTTAAACTTAAATATGTAACTCTTACTGTTACAGCCTTGGTAAGCATAGGAGCATTTTTTTTTTTTTTTTAAATATGTGGTCTAGTAAGGCAGCTCTCTGGGCTTTGGTTCAATTATCCTTTATATTAAAATGCAAGATGCTTTTAAATTAATGTATCGAGTATGTTTAGGCTTTATCTCTAAAGGCTTTATCTCTATATGTAGTTTATTTCTAAATTCAATCAGCATACTCTCTGCCAGGCTTTAGAAGAACTAAACAGTTGTTCATCAGTTGTACTATACATTAAAAAGGTTTGTCAAGTCATGTGACGGTACTCATTGTGATCAGGGGCCAGTTACATAAACTTTAACCACTATGTCAAGACTGTGTCTTAAGAACCAATCAGTCTTACTTTTCCAATTCAAATAAGCCAGATTTACTCTATGTAATTGACTTTAAAAAGTTGGGGCCAGCCTTGATGAAAAAATTTAGATGACTAACTTTTAAGACTACTCTAAGCAGTTTATGCAACCGGTTGCAGCATCTTCTTCTAATATCAACCATCTTATAAGTTCCCAGCTAGTAACGACTACAGATTTTTAAAGTCGACATTTATGTGATGAAAGTCGAGTCGACGTCAACTAGTTGCTGATGACGTCACTGATGAACAAAGCCTGAACCTCGAGTTGAGACTCGAACGCAGATTCCCTTGTGCACAGCTATGGCATATGACACAGCGCTCCTACATAACAGTTCTTTTGTCTTTGGGTTGTTATATTTCTCACATATTTCTGCTCGTTCTAAATCAGATATAGATAAAGTAGCACATTAAAGATTACATTTATATGAATGCATTAGTGTGACAGAGAGCAATTGCGTGTGAATTGCACCTGGCAGCATCTCTCTACTAATAGTGAAGCTGTGGGTTTTAATTACAAAGAAATATATGCTATAACTTTTCATTTTCTAAGCTATTTTACTGATAAATCACCAAACAGTTTACAATACATTTCTGCGCTACTGAATGATTCTGTGTGTGCGCGATCTTAACGTGCTTATGAGCTGTGTAAAACGTGCATTCACGCTATCAATTTTGAGCATCCAGATGGTCTAATCAAACATATCTTGTGGAGCGCTCTGAGTATGCATTTATTTGTCATTTTAACTGAAACAGAGCATAAAAGTGGACTTCAAAGATTTATTATCCTGTTGCACCCTCTTATAGACCATGAATGATCAGCGACTAGTCAACTTAAAGTGTCATGGCAGACCATTAAAGTCGACTAGTCTGTTCAACCCCTACCAGCTAGAATACAAATACAAGGGCTATCAATTGATTAAGATAATTTTTAAAGAAAATGTCATCTTTTTTTACCCAGATTACATGTACATAGCCTGTCAATATCATATACTGTGAAAAAATATGGACGCAGTGTCCATGATGTCACCCATGGGTTTCTGAAGAGCAAAGTGAAGCCCAAAGTGGGCGGAGCCGACCATCGCCATCTTGGCAGCGTGTCACTCCCGGACAACCGAAAATGGTCAAAGAGGCGGGATTAGCTGAGGTGACGTGATAGCTAAGAGACAGCAAGCAAACGGCTAGTAGTGACAGCAGCTGCCATCCACCTGTCACTCAAGTGGCCACGCCCTTAATTATGCAGAACTTTAAGGCTTAATATAACTTAAACGGATGAGTTATAAAAAAAATTCACCCCCTCACAGTTGTCATGAAGGGGAAAATTAGCTATATAGAACAAAACCACTTTTTGAACCAGGCTGTAAACATGTTTTTTTTTTGTGCTGTAAAATTGGGCATATTAACATGGAGAGTGTCTCTAGTGGCCAGTCGATGAATTGCAGTTTAAGTCACTTCCGTACTGGATTCAAGAGAGAAACCGGAAGCCAGGTTACTAAATAATGTCAAGACTTTCACATACTTTATGGACTTACATCCGATACCTTTCTGATGTTTGTTCAAATGATTTTTTTTTATTTTTTTTTATTGTGCCAAATTAACATGCAGAAAGCCTGATAATTTGACTATAAACCATGTCAAAATGAATGATTTAATGTAAATTAATATCATGCATTACCATATTAATTTTTATAGCCAAAATAAAAAACAATTACCAAACTTTTTTTTATGAACAGATATTTCAATGTTTTTTTTATATAACATTAAAAATCATTAAAAAAAACCAAAAAAAAAACACTTGTCTGTGTCAATGACAGCCGTGTATTGATGTTATCCAAAGTATTACTAAAGTGTTTAGAGTTTGTGTGCTTACTCTAGAGCGAGGTTGAGAGAAGGCACTTCTTCCAGACCGCTGCTGCTTACAGGAGGCTCATCCATGCCAGGCAGAGTCTCCCAGCTTTCTTCACTTGTGCACCTCTCCTTCTCCAGCCCAGAGTCGGACGTCCACGAAGCCGACCACTCGCCCTCGCTGAATTCTGAGCTGCTGCTTAGAACACAGAGCAGGATACACGCACATGCACACAAACACACACACGTGAGCACACCTCGTAAAAGTCAAGGTAATCCTCTTAGCTGAAGAGCCTTAGCATCCAGAATGAGCACCTTTGGCACCGCACTCATTTCCTGCTGAGTGAATACCTCATCAAGCATTCACAGTAAATGCCCAACTCATCCTTGACTTGCATTATGGGAGCGACTTTTCACAAAGAACCAAGTGAAAAATGTTGTTCCTTTTCAACAAAGAGTCCATGAAAGGAGGTGCTTAACCTTGAGAAAATGATTTTTGTATCTCTGCTATCAAAATTTGGGACAAATTTAAAACCCTGATATGGGTGATTTTGTAATTTCCTACAAAATAAATAAGCAAGCAAACATGTACAAATAGTAAATGTACAGTAATTCAATAGCTTTTGTAGCAGGACTACATTTTTGAGCTTTACGAATACATTCAACAGTAGTGATGTAAAAAATGACTATGCTACAGAAATATAATTAAAAGATTGAAAAATAGGTACCAGTTGCACACAAAATGTGGGAGCTAAATATTATGCTTTTGGTTGTTAGAATGTGAATTAAAAATATGCTTTTTCTTCAACTGAATCGAAATCTAATAAATTATTATGCTTGGGGACAGTACGATTTTTTAAAGAAATTAATACTTTTATTCAGCAAGGACGCATTGAATTGATTAAAAGTGACAGTAGCCCCTTTCACACACACAGCCTTCTTTACTGGTAAGCAGTGTTGGGTAAGTTACTCTAAAAAAAAAGTAATTAATTACTACCTATTAATTCTTCAACAGTATAATTAGATTACTAATTACTCTCTCTAAAAAGTATCGCATTACTAATTAGTTTCTAAATCCAATATCAACCTCAAACAGTTGAACAATGCAAGGATAGACATGAGACTGCTCTTTTATCAAATAAATAATATAAAATTGCATGAATATTTCCTGAACTGACCGAAGTATTTAAATGGAGGTTATGAAAAAAAAAACCCATCCATTTTAACATTAGATGTTAAATTTTTATGTCAAATCCATTATTGTTTTATATAGAATTGTTCCATACAGAAAAATTAAGAGTATCCCTTATTTTACTTTTTCACAAAAGAAAATGTAATTAAATTACAGTAATTAATAACTTAGTAATGCATTACACCCCAACACTGCTGGTAAGACATATGTGTCTATAATATTACAAAATAAAATAAATTCTGTTCTTTAGAACTTTGTATTTAAAAACTTTTCTTTTTTTTTTTTTTCAGGATTTTTCTCGGTTTCCACAAAATAATGTTTTTCATAAAATGATTAAAAAGCACATTGATAATAAGTAATAACGTTTCTTCGGTAATCAGAACATTAGAATGATTTCTGAAAAATCATATGACACTAAAGACACTATGTAATAATATTTTCATTAATATTTTTACTGTATTTTATTAAATAAACACAGCCTTGGCGAACATTAGACACTTCTTGTAAAAAAAACACTTAAATATTGTAAAAAAAAAGAAGTGTAAAAAAAAGTGTAAAAGTTTGTAACATCTAATATTCTCTCTCTAAAGATTTTCTGCTATTATTATGTAAAAACAAAAAGAAGCTAAAAGAGGTAATGACATCAATTTGTGTTACTAATGACCATTGGCATTGATGCAGAAGCTTCTCTGTATATATAATATTATGAAGCACATTTATTTTCATGCAGATTATTAATCTGTACAAATCTGTGCAATTAAACATTTTAGTACAATCTACTGAATTGAGATACATGCAATACATACTGTACCTTTCATCACCCTTTGTAGACGGCTCAAATTTCTCTCCAAAATTCTCTAGATCTTCCCAGATATTGTCATCATCATCCTCATCATCATCATCTACTTTAGCGTTATCATCGTTCACACTTTTACTGTCCTTGGAGTAGAGGTCACTCAAGGCCATGGGTGGAAAATCAAAGAGGAACTCATTTTCAGGGCTAGTTTGTGCGAGGAAACCCGGAGGTGCCGAGCCACACTTGTTTCTGTCCGATGAGCCAGACAAATGGCTTACTTCCTCTTTTTCTGAACGTTTCCTCCTTTCAAGGTGGGTCTCGCTCGTCTGTTTGCGGATCTTTGGCCTCACAACCATTTCGGACTGCAATGTTTCTTCAGGGTTTGTTTTTCCTGTGCTTGTATAGGAAACGGCTCCAGCGCTGGCCGTAACCCCGTGATATTTCGGAGCTTGGTCTTCACCAACCAACAACTGACCAACGTTCCTATTTGCTTGTACAGTTCTTTGAAAATCTGGTTCCTCACAACGAAGTTCTGTTGAGTTTTTAGAAGGTGCCGTTTGCGCTGAACGTTTACCTGTTTTTGGAAAGACATCAGGATGTGAATCATCAAGCGAATCTACATTTCCACCCAAATCACAAATACCATCAAGTCTCTTCTGAGCAGCCAGAGACGGGTTTAAACTCAAGTCCTCCTCCTCAGCTCCGCTGCTGTCAGGCTCATAGGCATCAATGTTGATGTAACTCAGAGCTTCCGGGTTAGGCTTGCGGTCTTCATTAATGGGCCAGACTCTAGCTCGATCACTCTTTTCTATACCAGAACAATATTGTCTGTCGTATGGCACAACCCGTTCAGTCTTTGGTCTCTTGAAATGGTTGGAGGGTGCTTTTAGGACTCTACACAATGATGACTGCCTCCTGTTGTGGCCCTCTTGACTTGAAGCTGCGTTTAACTCCGAGCGCACCGAATTTGTGCATGATGTCGGGAGGATAGTCTGAAGCACTGAAGAAATGCTGGCCTTTGACGCTAGAGGGGAAAATGTTTCAGTTATTTTTCCTTCACCGGATAGAAGTTAAAGGAATAGTTCACTTAAAAATGAAAATTCTGTCATCATTTACTCACTCTCAAGTGGTTTCAAACCTGTATGAATTTCTTTCTTCTGCTGAACACAAAGGAAGATGTTTTGAAGAATGTCGGTAACCAAACGGTTGATGGACCCCATTGACTTCCATTGTAGGAAAAAAAAAAAAAAGTACTATGGAAGTCAATGGGGTCCATCAACTGTTTGGTTACAGCAGAAGAAAGAAACTTGAGGTTGAGTAATGATGACAATTTTCATTTTTAAGTGAACTATTCCTTTAATTATTTTGTATATGTAAGCAAACGTATATGCACTATAGAGTGAAAGTCACAAAAAATGTCCTGGTAACATTTTTTCTCCAAATTCAAAAGAATAAAATAAGAAATTATACTTATACGTTTGTGTCTCATTCATGATGATTAAGTTTCCTCCAAAATGACAATTATTACTGTAATTTAAAAATAACTAAATAAAAACACTCATTCATTATTGGAATACATTGATGAAAATATTTTTTCCAAACACAATTATAACCTTAATTAAAATAAATACTACTGTGAGATAAACTTAAATAAACTTCAGTGTAAAAAATGTTTTTATAAAGAAAACTATTTTTTCATTTGAATAAATCTACTTTTCTTATTGAATTGATTTTAATCAAATTACAGAATGACAAATAGAACACTTTACTTTGCTTAATTGTCAAGAAAATGTCACAAACAAGTTTTATACTCCAAACAACAGGCTTCTTTTCCTTTATGCAAAAACATGTAAATATTTTTATATGTTTTCCTTTGGTTTTAGGGGTGAAATATGACCTGGGCATTTCTTGACAATCACTCTATATATATTTTTTAAAAAACGCATTTCAAACTACTTTCTACCCACCCTCATCATTCTCATATATATTTGCATAATAAAGTCAGATGGTCTCCTACAGGGTTTCCGTCTACACCTTTTAAAGGTGATGAATGCTCCACTCTAAAGCAGAACAACCCACACACGCATATTTCAGCTCTTTAAAACCCGTTACATTCCCAATATTACAAAGCTGTTTATTCACCATGAGAACTAGTGAAATCTCAAAATACTTTCCACTTTCGCAGAGCACAGATTTCCACTAACTCAGGGAATTGCTAGCTGAAAGAAGTATTTTTTTAAGTTAAGTTTTTTAAAATAATAAGTAATTTTAATATATTCTAATATTTTAATACAATAATCAGTGACAACTAAGGCATATTTAAATGCTTGGCTTGGGTTTGGGGTGGAACAATCAGTTTTATCAACCAATAGCATTCATCACTTTTGCATTCCCTTTTTTCAATGTTTGTAGCAAGAAAATGACACTTCACCTTTAAAGTTGAGTAGCTCTTTAGTTTCATCACGCACTAAATGTTTCCATCACCAGCTGGTACGTACCCACTGCCTGGTCCTTTTGACTCCTCTCCATGTTCTGACAGTCCACACCAGATGTGGCTCTTTGTTTATCTGTAAGCGGCCGGAAGCTGATGTACGCGTGTCTCCGGCCGTATCTCCTGCCTGAGATGGTCTGATATCCTCCTGCTGGTCTGGGCCACGCAGACTTTCCTGCCTCCTGAC
This sequence comes from Squalius cephalus, assembly GCF_949319135.1. NCBI lineage: Eukaryota > Metazoa > Chordata > Actinopteri > Cypriniformes > Leuciscidae > Squalius > Squalius cephalus. The sequence goes on from NC_137126.1 coordinate 10,462,302, forward strand.
CCATTCCTACGAGAAACAGAAGATAAAAGGCCTGTTCACAACAAAGATGACTATATTAGACTCCACACCAATGGATGTTAACGTTCTGTTCATTATAAGCGCGCTACAGTTACTGTATGTCGTCTGCCATTTTAAATACTCAAGCTCTTTAAAGGAGAACTCCGGTCAATTTTAACATTGAGCTCATTTTTTTGTAAATTTGGAGTGCTGTCAGGACAGAGAACAACGACAAAAATCGGTGTTGCCTACACCGTGTTATCCTCTTTTTAAAATTTGCACCCTGTTGACTTCAATGGGGCCAGTTTTAAATTCAGCCAGCGCACATACCTGTATTTACTTCCAGTTTTCGGTCGAAGTCCACAGTAGTCGATTGTCGAGTTCACGCGCGTGATCATAGGTAACTAAACCTATGCGCGTGAACTCGACAATCGACAATGGACTTCGACCGAAAACTGGAAGTAAATACAGGTATGTGCGCTGGCTGAATTAATATAACTTTTATTCATATCTTTCACATCTACTGCAGTCAGATTCACCGTGTTCACTCTGAAGGAATCACTCAACATGGCTGGGCACTTGTAATGACACATCAAGGATGTTAAGAGGCTAAAAGCAGGTTTAAAACTTGCCCCATTGAAGTCAACAGGATGCAAATTTTAAAAAGAGGATAACACGATGTAGGCAACACCGATTTTTGTCGTTGTTCTCTGTACTGACAGCACTCCAAATTTACAAAAAAATGAGCTCAATGTTAAAATTGACCGGAGTTCTCCTTTAAAATCTGGTGGATTCTAATTGGCTATCCTGTCAATGTTTTTATTGTTCATCAAATGGAAAAAAAATTCTAAATGCGATTCCAACAATATCATTCCGGTGTCATCACCATCATTATAGTTGTGGTGTGCACTTCCCTATTCTAACAGAATTAGAAAGATTATTAAAAACTAAACTGTGGGCCTTAAAGGGGCAATTCACTGGTGGAAAGACAGGCTTTTAATAAAACTTGTATAAGCCATAGAAAAGTGAAACATTTTCTGAAATCTGTACTCATTGACTACAGAAAAGAGCTGTTGGGAGCCAAAAACTTAATTTGCAGTTTTAACAAAATCCCTGGAGCGGTCGAAAGTCCACCAGATGATGTAAAATCATGTGTTTTGCGACATCCTGTGCACTTTCACTGACAAATAAATGAGGTTATTTGTGTAAAGGTCAAATGGAGAAAGAGTAAAAATTATTCATTAATTATTTAATTATTCACCAACAACACAGCAATACAAAGCTGGTTGAAATTCTTATCCTTTATGCATCCACATATTTTCTTGGGCCACTGTACAAAAGGCACATATATTATTAAATTATTATTTTAAGTTAAATAAAAGGCACTTCCTTTAGCTATATCTATTATAAAAATCGGTAACACTATTTTACAGTGTCCTTGTTACATGTACTTACCACAGTAACAACAGTAAATGATGCATAATTACATGCAATTAACTAACCCTCAACCAAATCCTACCCTAACCCAATAGTAAGTGTAGTTGCTTAATATTACTCAGAACTTATATATAATAACACTGTATCAATGACACCTTAAAATAAAGTGTAAGCTAAAAATCTTATTTTTTGTATGCATTGTAACTTAATTTGCACTTAGTCTTGTAACTTGGCCTTGTGATACTAATATTGTTGTGTCATGTGTGATGAATTGCTTGTGATGTTCCTCATTTGTCACTTTGGTTAAAAGCATTTCATGATTCAATGTACCAATGTAAATGAAAACCTCAGTGTGTTTTCACCAGATAAACCAAACCACACACTTCATCTCAACATTCAAAAGTGACACAATGTTTTATGTTACAAGAAGAAGATTGAATTGTGACCAGTAACTGTTAAAGGTTCTCAATCTTCGAAGCTGAAAACGCAGTAGTCTTTTAAGTACCGGTTCAATCTCTTATTAAAACACATGCAGTTTAGCCTAGGTCTTGGGGCCTCTAACAATCATGGGCGTTTGTTAAATACAGGAAATATCCCAAATGTGCAATGCAGTGCAAATCCAGGACCAGGATTAGAAAGAATTAAAGCTTTCTAACCTATGTCAGATCACATTAATGCTGAACAGAACACGGAGGTTACTTAGCTCAGTCTGACCAAAACGCATCACTGTCATGTTATTGTTGTCTGTAGTTTGCAGCAAACACATCCCATCCGTCAACATTACGCATTAAAGGAGCTTGACATATGCTATCGCTTGGCACATTACCTCAAAAGCAATCATTACAATATACAACGCCCTAAAACAGATTATTATTTCAAGAAACACACAAATCACATGATTCATTTGATCAGCTGGATCAATTCAGTCGACTACGGCCCTCATACAAGTTCAGAGCAGCTAACAAGCTAACTAATGTTTGTCGACAAGCGCCGCTGCTTCCTGAGCGTGGATTATAATGCTTGCTAACGCTTTTATTCCTCCAGTTTCGCGCAAAAAACTCACACAATGTTTTGGTTTATGAAATGTGTCGTCTGTTAAAGGACTGTACCTGTGTTCCTGGACGCCTCCTGTGTCAACTAAACTCTGCGAACGTCACCACGAAACTTAAGGGTCACGTGACACTCGTCCACCAATCAACTGTGAGTGTAATTGTCAGTGTTATAATCGGGTGCAGCTAGGCAGCTGTAACCCAACTGCAACACCACGTGTGCAATTTAAAGCCCACCTGGAAAACAAAGCTGACAGGGATGGGGTCATGGGGATGGCGTTGAATGGGATGGAATGGAATGGAATGGAATGGGATGGGATGGGATGGGGTGGGATGTTAAAGGACAGTAGGATTGTAATTGGAAGTGTTAGGAGGACAGACATTGATATGTAAATTCAGGGAAACATTTCAGAAACATTTATTTATTCCTGGGTGCTTCATAAAATGTGTGTAGGCCAGAATATTTTCAGAAAAATACACTTCTGCCAAATACCCTGAAACATAAGAAATCTAATGATTGGAGGAAACATGGTAGCCTACACAAGATAGAAATATTTTTTTTACCTGATTATCTAATAATTTATTCATTCATATGTTCAAATTATTTAAATAGAATTAAATGTATAATACAATGACAAAAAATAAAAATGTAGTTATCATGCATTTAATGTGAAAATATGGAATGCATGATAACTACATAAAGAAAATAACAAAGCAGCACTGCTGCCCTGAAACATTAGAAATCTAAGGATTATCTAATAATTTATTGAGACATATTTTAACTATCAATTAATTTTAACTGTCATAACATATAATAGGCTACATAACAATAAATAAACTTTTAGTTATCACAAAGTCTCTATTTTTACATTAAACCTATTAATATGAAGGTAATATAATGCCATAAAGAATCGCATGCGGAGGGTAAGATTAGTGAAAGTCTACATAAGATTGCAAGCGTAAATAAAATCTGCATGCGCAATAAGATTTGTAAAGGTGTAAATCGCCTTTCAAGTGTATTTGCAGCATTTTACTGTTGTTCGTGGTGTAATGCATGTATTGTGAAACTGCAGCTTCATGCTTACGCATAATAAATGTGTAATAAAAAAAAAAAACTGTTGCAAATGTCTAAATTACTTCTTTCTTTTAGCTGTTCTTACAGTTTTGGCATGAATCTCTCATTCACTCTGAGTTTTGCAAGCGCGAAGAGGAGAGCGGATCCACCTTCTTCCAGTAGCCAATCAAATGAGCTTCTCTCTTATCTGATTGGTTCAATAAACACGCAAGTCGCCAAAAGACATCTTTATCTTAATTTGGCTCAGCATCGTTTTCGTTGCCGAAATGGTACTTTTAATGCACACATAGCCTACATGTTAAATAAATAAATCATGATTGCTTAATTAGCTGTGCACCATTAGACTGACTATATGAGTTAATACTGAATTTCAAGCTGGTGTGTTAAGGAAAATTAAAAATATATTTTCCCCTTTAACATGTATTTTAAGGTCATCTCTGCACCTGCAATGCCATCGTGTAACCACTAGATGGCTGTATAGCCCTATATATACACATCTAGATGCTGCGTATTCCCTGGTTGCTGGGTTTTTATTCAGACATAATTTGTTACTTTGCGTTTGGATATGAGTATTTATTCAGACATTATTAAAGACTACTTTTTGTCAAAGTTGAGTTTATGTTGATTTGAAGAATCAGTTTTTCATTAGCTACAGTCAAATCTGGACACAGAGAAAGCATTTTGTTATTCATACTAGCTACAAAAAAATAGCTTGATCGGTCACATGAAAGTAATCAGACCAAGTGTGACCAAGACAATATTTCAAAATATATAATTGAGTGTTAAATAACATGAACAGAGACATTATGTGAAAAACACTGCATCAGAATGGTATTATTAGATAGGCATTAAAGAAGGGGTATTATTTTTTTGATTGTAAAGTTTAACATCAGCTCAGAGGTGTAACAGATATAGGCCTAATATATAAAATTTCAATCCAATAACGTTAACACCTGCTCGAAATTCACTATTAACTCATGGTCAGTCTAATGGTACACAGCTAATTAAGCAATCATGATTTATTTATTTATTTAACATGTAGGCTATGTGTGCATTAAAAGTACCATTTCGGCAACGAGAACGATGCTGAGCCAAATGAAGATAAAGATGTGTTCTGGCGACTGGCGTGTTTATTGAACCAATCAGATAAGAGTAAATTGAGAGTCAGCTAGAAGCTCATTTGATTGGCTACATGAAGAAGGTGGACCCGCCCTCCTCTTCGCGCTTGCAGAACTCGTGAGAGAATCGTACCAAAACTGGAAGCGCAGCTAAAAGAAAGACGCAACTGTACAAATCGGGTTATTTCGGGAACTTTTTTGCCCCATGCACACAAGTAATTTAGACATTTGCAACAGTTTATGTTTTTACACAAAGGTTGATTTTACGCTATCAATCTGTTTTGCAGTTCCTGCCTGTTTTTTTTTTTCGCTTGCAAATTGCTGTTCACAGGTCTGCAGTGCTTTTGCCCGTATTTGTGCGAAAAAACGTGCCAAAAGTGTAAGTGCGTAAAAAATGGATGTCAGAAGAATACAGATCACATTTATTATGCCTAAGCTTGAAGCTGCAGTTTCACAATACATGCATGACACTACGAATATAACAGTAAAATGCTGCAAACATTTTTTTTTCTTACATTTGAAAGGCGATTTACACTTTTACAAATCTTCTCTTGCGCATGCAAATTTTATTTACTCTTGCAATCAGGCTACACTTGCACAAATCTTACCCTGCGCATGCATTCTTTATGGCATCATATTACCTTCATATATGAATGATCAAAAGCTGTCAAATGGGGCTGAGGAAAGTAATACTGAATATGTGACGTGTGTGTGTGTGTGTGTGTGTGTGTGTGTGTTTTGAGTGTATCAGTGTGTGTGTGTGTGTGTGTGTGTGTGTGTGTGTGTGCGTGTATGAGTGATGTGTTCACTCGTTAGGCGGCGCAACTCCACACACTCACTTCAGTTATCCTCTGTGTGTGTGTGTGTGTACTGTAGCACAGTAAGCGCAGGAAGGGGGCAGGGTTGGTTGGCGCTTTTCCTTTGCCTGTTTGACTATCACAATTTGCTGAATCACACAAACTCTTCCGCATCGTCAAAACTTTGAAGACACATCGCTGTGGATTTCAATCCGTGGATACATAACTCGATATTTCCCCGTCGTTAGACAGAAAAGGTGTCCCCTTTCGTTTAACTCTTCATGGCGAAAAGACCTTTCTTTCTCACTTCTTCCTTCTGTCACCTACGGGACCACCGCTCGCGAGGCACAAGCTTTTAAAAGTTTGCCTTTCATGTGAATGTACAGAACTCGTATGAGAAATGAAGCTCAGCAGACAGTTCACAGTTTTTGGCAGTGCCATATTCTGTGTGGTGGTATTTTCCTTGTACCTGATGTTGGATCACTTAGATTACAGCAAAAACCCAAATGGAGAGAAAACGCAAAACGTAAGTAGTCCATGTGCAGCTTCATGCTTGTCAATAAATTGTGTTGTTGTAGCCTACTGTCAGAAGATGTGTTTTCTGTGTTCAAGCTGCTGGTCCGTGAACTTTATATAAATAATATTGACTCGATTGTGATGTGGTGGCTAAAAGACACTTAGTATGAATTGTTCGATTGCTTCTTTCCAAGTGACATTACACTATTAAAGTATTACACCGGCACAAAGATGGCTGTGATCAGTAAGTCAAGCCTGCATTTCCTGTTTCTCAAATATTTGTATCGTGTTATATTTTAATGAAACTATTTAGATCACGATACTGTCTTAAACGATTCAGAAAGCGAAGATTCTGTTTCGCTTTGGACGGTGAACTGTGCTCAAAGTTCATTTCCTCGCTGTCCTCAGCGTTCATAGTCGAACGAGCAAAATTCCAACGAGCTGCCTATCTAGACAGCACACATTGTTTCCTGCTCATCTCTATTTTTGCATTCAAATAGGTTCAAACTTCCGTAATTAGTCCTACCTACATGTAAAAACTATTTGGATTATATCATATTTTTAAAATAATTAAAATTAACATGAAATCAAAAGTTCTTATTTTTAATGGAATGTTGCAGTATTTATTATAAATGATTTATGCGTCCATTTATCCATATAATTTTTTTGTTAAATTCATGTGCCATTGTAATCTTTAATTAAAATAACTTACCCTTCCTCTTGCTTCTGTCTCTTCTCTGATGACGTGTTTACTGGCGCGAGGGCGGGGCAAACTGTCACTCACGTGAGATCACAGTGATAGTAAATCACAATGATCCAATTAATTCCCGATGGACAAAATCAAGTCCCGCCCTACAATTTTTTCTTGTTTGAAAAGCTGCTTCAATCGGATATATGTCACTTATAGGGAAGAAAAGACTCGCAACTTTCGCTTCTTGCTGATTTTATGTATGTGCATCTTCAGTGACATTGTCAAATAAACAACCATATGGCAAATTTCATGCTCCTTAAGTAAACAAAACATTTGTTCAATTTGAGTCCAACATGAAAGTCTGAAAAATAGGAAAACTTCGGCAGACTGATAACCATTTTTATGCGTTCACGACAACAGCGAAACTTGACATCCAAAAGGAGTCAATTCTTAAATTCTTAATTTTGCCTATCCCTGGTAATTAAAACAACTTCCCCTCCCTCTTGCTAGTTGCCACTACACATCTTCTTTGAGACAATTGGTAGTTACCCATTGTCCATTTGGATTTTTTAATGTAGGCTATGTTTAGTGTTTTTCAGAAACAACGTTACGATATCGGAAAACATTTCTGTTGTGTGCGGAGGGTTAAAAAAGACAGCCAATAACCAGTGATGTTTGGGGTTGTTTCTGCTAACAATAATTCACAAACAAGTCCTGTAGGATTCACATGTGTTTTTCATACGCTGTTTATTTCAAATCCAGTAGACTAGCCCTAAACCTCACCTTAAAACTGTGGCAGCAGCAAATGCGAATCACCTGAGAGTTTTACATGGTTTAGCAATGATGTTCTTTGTCACTGATGTACAATGGCACGACAAATATTCAAACACCTAGTTTGAATGACTTTTGAGAGCCACAGCTGAAAGTGAGAGAATTTGAATCTAGGCTCTGTTTTACAGACAGGGCTTAGATTAAGCCAGGATTAGGCCTTAGTTCTATTAGGTTTTATAAACGAGCCTTATAAAAAAAAAAATCATTACTGGTGTGCATCTTGAGACAAAACAATGGCGCTGACATATTAAGAAGTTGCTTTCAGTTAAAACAGCTCAAACATGCATTTTAGCCTGGGACTAGTCTAATGCCTTGTCTGTGTAACCGGCGCATAATGTTGTAAATTTGTATCCCTCCCTTTTTCACAAACACGGTGCTTGTGCCTGATCTGGAAAAGTTGCAGGCCAGATGCTGTGTTAAATTACTTTGGATGTAATTTTTTTTTCAAAACCCGTAAGGCCCTTAAACAAAGTCTGCGACACACTTTATTCATTTAAGTTTAGGTTATGTGGTAATATATTCAGTTATGTCATTGTTTGAATTTTGTGCTGTAGGGCTTGTGATCCTGTCCAAAGCAGTGCTAAAAGTGTTACCGTTTTTCTCTGTTTTACAGGGCCAGCTTGGTATTCTGCAGGACAAAATAGACCACTTAGAAAGACTGCTTGCAGAGAACAATGAGATCATTGCCAACATCAGGGACTCCGTAATTAACCTGAGAGAAACTGTGAAAGTTGGGAAAATATTTCCTGAAGGGAACATGAGTCAGGGAGACTTGGAATTGATGCCTCGTGCTCCTGCGCTGATCCCCATCCACTCAGAGGACTGCCAGTTTGCAGCACGGACGTACTCCAAGGCAGCGGATGGAGTGCAGGTAGTCTTAAGCCCTATTCGCACTGGATTAGTATTATCTGGGGACCTTGTGTGATTTAGAAATTACCCACCCACATCTGAATTTCATGTGGCGCATTTGCACGGGATAAGCGAAGCCTGTGATTTTACTCGAATTTACTGACTTATCTCCCGGATATGCTTGGAAATGTCTTGTCGTTATAGGTCTAGCTATATGATATATCATAAACAGAAGAATGTTCCTTACCACATGCTGCTATACATGTCATTCATCTCCATCTAATCATTCTTTTTTGTTTTTGCTCTTCTGATGGTTTTCATCTTTCTCTTTCTGCAAATTGTATAGTTGTATAATGTATAGCGATGTGACCCAGCACCCAAAATACTATCAAAACACTCCATTCTTCGCGAAAGATGGATAAAAAAGCACACAGGAAACAAAAACCTTGAAAAAAATTATATACGACCGCGCCATGAAATCATGATTTCCTCAAAAATATTAAGCAGCACAGCTGTTTTCAACATGATTAATAAGAATAAATGTTTTTGAGCACCAAATCAGCATATTAAAATAATATCTGAAGGATCATGTGACACTATCACAGGAATAAATGACATTTTAAAATATATTTAAATAGAAAACAATTATTTAAAATTTGAATACAATGTCACAATATTACTGTTTTTACTGTATTTGTAATCATATAAATGCAGCCTTGGTGAGCATAAGAGACTTTCAAAAACATTAAAAAAAAATCTTACCATAAAGTAACTAGTATACATATTCATACATTTATAAAGGTTTTCTTTAAAAAAAAAAGAAGAGGAAAAAAAGAAGTTACAACAATTTGCAATAATTAATAAAACTACATTTTGATATTAATTCTTCCTCTGAACTAAAACCTCAATGTCATCTTTTTCTAAGACATACTGTACTAGGGCTGCTCGATTATGGCAAAAATTGTAATCATGATTATTGGTGGGTGATATGATCAAAGTCTTATTTCATCATATGATTAATTTTCAATATCAATAAAATTTCAAAACGATCGATAGGCTACTTCAGCAAAAACTTATACTAGGTTAACTAATGTAGCCAAGTTAAATGTCCTCAAAACGGTTACAGAAGACAAGTTAACAGTCACCAACACAATAAGAACAAAGAAACTAATTACACTAAAAACAGACAAAAAAATAAAACAGAACAATTTTTTTTTTTAAATAATCAGTGCTTAAAAAGTTGTACAGGAAGATGTACTAACAATGATATTCAGATAAGTAATAGCCTACAACAGGAACTGAATTCAAAAATGTAATCAAATGTAAAATAACACTGCATAGTCTTCACTATATAAATTAAGTATAGATTAATCCTTATTAAAGCTACAAAAGTTTTCATTCAAGAGCAATGAGTGATTTTATCTATGTCTTTTGTTGTTTAATTAACATTAATGACACAGACTGAAGCAGTAATATTGGGCTGTTGTCCCTTCAAGACCGAAAGCACGGATCCAATATACTGTTTCACATGCGTTTTCTTTCTCAACTGTTTACATTCACTTAAGACTTGTTTGGATTATGAGGATACTTAGCAAAACGGCATATTGATGTGTGTAGGCTATTTGACCGTTTAGGCACGTATCTGAAGCCCACAGTATACAATATAATGCTTATGTGCGTTCTGCTCTGTCTGGGAGCGCGGGCACAGAAAGCTGCATGGGAAACAGTATCTCTTTTGCGGCTTAATGAGCTTTTAATAACACTGTTTAATATCAGGCACGTCCCATAGTTTAGCTGCAGTAGACTGCATTTTACCACACTCACTTATTCAGCTGATTTGGATGTTTGGCTCAGGGAGGAACAAAAGTGATCCACTAAATTTGGCAGCGGCACAATAATCGTATTACCTCGATTATCTTGTTTTCATACTCTTTGGAAGCCAAAATCGAAATTAATTTACGATTTATCGCACAGCACGATACTGGTTAACTACTTTAACTGAAAGTTTAAGGGTGTTCACAAGTTGTCACATGTGTTTTATATGTTGGGATACAACCTTGAAAAGTTTTTTATGTGCAAAATAGGCCTACTTAATGAAGATTTTTTCATAAACGATGGTTCGGTAAACATGAATCGATCAATGTCAGAGAGACTTGTTTTTCAGAGACTCCACTGGCTTTTTTTTGAAGGTTGAAAAATATCTCAATGCCTGAATTGTTACTCTACCAGAACAATCTTTGCATACTTTTGCATGTAAGTTTGTTTATGGCTTGGCTTGTTTCTTAATTCCATTTTTTTTGTTTTTTGTTTTTTTTTTACATGGGGACGTGATGTAATATAAGCATATACAGGTGCAACAGAAAATATTGTTTTTCCTCCTGTCTCTAAGGAAAAAAATCTCTGCTGAATTACCTGAATTTCCAAACACCAGAGTTTTGTGGTGCTTGCCAATTATTTAATTTAATTCCTGTCCAAATCTTTGTGTTTACGTGCAGGAATTGCTAAAAAGAAATTCTTTTTTTTTTTGCTTCAGAGAAAAGTGAGCTGAAATAAACTATGCACCATTACACTGCAAATTTTAAGGAGTGTCATCAGGAATGAAATTGTGTAAAAATAAAATAAAATTGCATCGTTTCCCCCCTTTTAATTAATTGACATTTGAATGAGTTTTATGACAACTGTGAAGATCTGCTTCACTGTGATAAATGTAAATTCATTTTTATCAAGACTTACCTCTGCCCAGCCTTCAAATAACTACACAAAATATGAAACACTTTCGTAACTAATAAATATTGATGTCCATTTATTATGAACTCAATTGAATGGAAGTGCATGCCTGTTTCAGTCCAGTAAAATGATGTTCTCTCCTGCTTTGTTTCAGATGCTGGATGTTTATGATTTGCTCAGCTTTGATAACCCTGATGGTGGAGTATGGAAACAAGGCTTTGATATCTCTTACCAGGCTGACGAATGGGACAATGAGCCACTGCAAGTCTTTGTTGTGCCCCATTCACATAATGACCCCGGTGAGTCAAAGTTTGTTGACCATTGTCATGTGTTTGTAGTCAATAAGAATCACCATTTATCAATCAAACAGACATGTGTTTATCTCAGGTGCTTTGGCCTGGTTGTATGTGATGAATATTACAAATATTTTTGATAAACGTTTTGATTATTATAAGTGTATTCAGTTCCTGTTAGAGTCATGCAAATAAAGCGGAACAGTATTTCAGATTCAAGCAGAAATATGAAGCTTGAATTTTTGTTAAAGCACTAAGAGTTAGTGTAAATAATTTAAAGCTGCAGTCTGTAATTTTTTTTTGTTCAAAATATATATAATAAGCAAGTAGGCTACATCATGAATCCGTTTTCCAAACCACGTTTTTGTCTTATCCTGAATCACTATGGTACACCTATAATAAGTATTTATATTCAGACTATTTTAGACTGGTACGGGTCGTACCACTGCACTGTGGAGTAGCCCAGTTCCTGTGTTACTCGTCATAGACATAAGGGGCTTTCGCACCAGATACTTCTAGGAACTTAGTTCTAGGAACTACTAGCCACCAGGGTGGTTCCCCGAGAACTAATGGTTCCCCTAGGAACGTTTTCCTGGTTGCATTCGCACCGCTAGTATGAACTCTGAGGTGACGTAAGCTGCGCTTGTTGTTGTGACTTTTATTTTGATGGCGCGGTGGACCTTTATTTTGACACACAGTGCTCGCATTCTCCATGTTCATTAGATTGCGATCTGTCTAACAGTCCTGTCTAATACGTTAGAACTTTCATTCATAGAAAGTAGACAGTAATGAATTGTAATGAATAATGAGTTATTAGCGTATGCTGTGTGGTTGATGTCCAGTGCTGCTAGCTGAGCAGAAATGCATCATGTTTCGCTTGGTCACCTCAAAGTTGTGTTGGATTTTCTCCTTAGCGTAAAGGTTAATCTATCACTACTTTCCAATGTAGAGTTCGTTTCTGGAGTAAATATATAGGCTATAATCTGTGTACACAGCTTTTTTTAAATGGCGGGTGCTGGTTTTTCGCGTGCATTCGGCCAATCAGCGAACACTAACGTCACGGATAGGTCCTATAGTGCTGGTTCAGATCCTACTCTGAAGTATGAGCTAAATTAGTTCCTCCAAAAGGAGTTCCTAGAACTAAAATCGTTACTAGTTCCTACGGTTCCGAACACGCCAAAATCCGGGTACTTCCGCCAATAGTTCTAGGAACTATGAAAAGAATATAAACAGAAAGAAGTAGTTCCGGCTACAATCTTCTTCTGCAAGATGCATGCAGTTCTGCGCAAAAAGTTACGGACTGCAGCTTTAAATAGTCTTATAAAAAATCCTATAGTTTGCTAAATTGTCCTTTTTTGAGGTGGGAATAGTTTTCCAGGTGGATGAACGTCTGGTTTTGTGTTGCTGACAAAATTCCTGTGGGTGGAATTTGCAATGTGTAAAACTGATTTGCACCTGGTATTAAGCTCAGTCTCGGGTGGTCTGATCACAGGTAGCCAGACGAGACAGATTGCTGTTTAACACCTGGTAGTCTCAAGCCTCAAATCTCTTGTGACCGGTCAGATCAGATTTCAAGTAGAGGGTCTCTGGTTTCATCATCACCTTGATACATCACACTGTGTTAGTGTGTGTTGATTTAGCATAACAATTGAAAAGGAAAGAAAATAAAGCACTGAAAAAAATTGCACTATATTTGCGGCATTTACATATAAATGCCTGTATTTAATCTAAGCACAAATTAGACGTTTCAAGCACAATTCTCCGTTGATTTATTCTAAACTTTTGTCACCGCATGTTGATGTCATACATACTGAAGAAGTTTAGTGAAATCTTACGTATGTATATAAATGCATGCTTCGATCAGGCAGTTATTGTCAATTAAAGCCGGGAAAAGTTTCAAACCTCTCACAAACCTGTCTCACTACAGATGTGATGTGGTCACATGCACTTCTGACTATCTCGATGTTAGGAAACATATGGACCCTGTTTGACCACTTGTGATCGGATCACTTAAGACAGATATTGATTCCAGGTTTCTGGTATCCTTGTGCCTATTGTGAGAAAGTTGCCATGACAAAGAAGTTCAAATATACTCTATATTTACATAGCTGTACTTTGTATTTTGTTTATTGGCTTGTTCCATGTTTGTCCATTGTAAGTGCCTTACTGTGATTTTCAGCTTAAAAATAGCTTAGCTAGGAATTGTATTTCCTGTGGTGATGGAAGATAATGTTGTTGATTGCTGAACTTATATTGAACTCTGAATATTCCTTTAGACCAGCTAACTGAATAGATTTTCCATTCTGAGGGTTTTTTCCCCAAGGTATTTCCATAGCTGTGATAGACGAGAATTGATGCACCTTCCTCTTAACAGTTGTCTTACTCGACGCCAAAGAGTTAACAATGAAATGGCATCCTACAAAAGCAGGAAGTTTATTATTTGACTCTCCCATGTGAATTGGCAAGTGTGCAATTCATATTTTGCATTCAACATAAGGAATGACAAGAAAGAAATCACTGTCAGGTACACAGCAGTCTGTCCAAAAATGAGTGTGCAGTTTGCAGAACTTGAGAATGCTTCAGCCAGGGAATATTTTCAGCCATTCGATTTCAAGGCCAGTCCTGTTTTTAAGATCTCAGATGTTTAATCAAGGGCAAAAAATGTATACACCTCTTCTCTGATGAACATTTCGGAATTTCAATTAATTTTGATATTTATATATATCAATTTTTTTTTTTTTTTTTATATCTGGTTGGTTTGGATATTTTGCAGAGCAAAAAAAAAAAAAAAAAAATCTGGTCAAATCTGGTTTATTATTTCTTAAATAAGCAGTGAAGCAGTTTTGTGTAACATATTATTAATATTGAAAGCAAACTATGCTGGAAGCCATTCTGTCATGTTACAGGAAACCCATAAAATAGGAAATTAAATCGCAAACAGAACCCCCGTAGACCAGATCAGATGTGATATTTACATAAGATGTGTTCAGCTTGATGGAGCACAACAGAACACAGGGTCACAAGACTCTTCTTAGCGAAACGCTGTGTTAAAAATGCATTGCTCACGGCGCAAGATGCTACAGTAAAAAAACAGCATGTGACGCAGCAGTCAAAGAAGCACTTTATCAGAAAAGGTTTTACTAGGCAAACTGTCTTACAGCTAAAACACAGCACAATGTGGGCATGCTAATTAAAGATCCCGCCACAAACAAACTTTTAAAATGAATAATAAAGTTCTAACTGCTCAGTCAGGTGTGACTAGACTGTTGTAACTAGCATCACGAACCCATCACGAATGAGTCTGTGCGAATGAGTTTGAAATTTTGAAATACTCTGGGGTTTTAAATGCTTTATTTAACACCAAAATGCACAACAAATCGAATACTCTGAGTGAAATACATGGATGCTTAACATTTTGACGTCACCACTGGGCAATAACCTGTTTTTTTTCTTCTTGTAAACATGGTTAAATTGCATTGCCAATGCCAACAAGTTATTGATTTGCATGTAAACCGGTAAATCAGGTCCTTTTTGGTGTGCATGTAAACCTGCTCATTGTTGGTGTGTTTGGTAACCTGACCTGTCTGTCCTGTTTTTGTCGACATTTCCCTGCAAAAACAGACTTGCATTTAATTCATAATCAACTGTAAATTTATATTTATGTAATTATACTGTATTTATTAGAATTTAGTTGGACAGCAACTTGTTAAGTTCCCTTAAGATAAACCACAACCACTGCTTTGTGGGAAAACTGGAAGGTCATGTTGTTTTTCCTGTTTGGTGTCAAGTGTTGGTTTCTGGTAAAGGATGAATAGCAACTGTCAGTTATGGTCGGTTGCTTACAGTATGTCGTTGCCTAAAATAAAGCACTAAAAGGTGTTTGGACAGCTGCAAGTACATCTCTGTTTAGTTATTAGGATTAGTTTTCTCAATAATGTTTGAGTTGCAATCATTAATATTATGATGACTGTCATTTCATGTTCATGTACATTTCATATGGGATTAAAAATATCATTAAGTATTAGTAAAGTGGGTGTGTCTGTTTGCTGGGTGTAAGTTTGTATAAACATTTGAAGACTGGGAGTGTTTGTGGAATCTCCTTTTGTTTGCAATTTCGTTTGGTTCCTATTGTGGTGCATAAATTACACACTTCACTTTTAAATATTTGCCAGCGTTTATTTAAAACTTCAAACTTGTATTGCACGCTAATCTGAGCTTGTAAAATTGATCAATTCTGAGGTACTGACACGAGGTCGTGCTCTACTGTAAAAAGGTACAGTTACAATAGTTATATTATACATTATACATGTCGTGTCTGTAGTGACACAAAGATGTAAATTGATAATTTTACATAGTTACAAAAAATATTTTTCAAATAAATACTGTTCTTTTGAACTTTAAGTGTATCAAATCAAAATAATCAGATCCTGAATATTACGCAGCACAACTGTTTCAACATTGATAATAATAAAAAATGTTTCTTGAGCACCAAATCAGCATATTAGAATTATTTCTGAAGGATCATTCATGTGCCACTTAAGACTGGAGTAATGATGCTGAAAACTCAGCTTTGCTATCGCACAAAGCTGACATTTAAAAAGAAAAAAAAAAGAAAAAAATATTTTTTATTAAGAAATATTGAAAAACTTCATTTAATTTGTATAAAAAATTCACAATATTACTGTTTTGACTGTATTTTTGGTAAATAAATGCAGCCTTGACGAGCAACCTCAAACTTGTGTTTTCTATACCATGAAATATATCAATGAATGAGTAACGTATTCATATACCATGGCATTTTCATGTTACCTCAAATAATACTATAATGGTAATGATACTTGTCCTAAAACATGCTGATACCATAATGCTTTTTTGTTTCACACCCCAATTTAAAGGGGTGCCCTTTTCACAAGATGTCAAATAAGTCTTTGATGTCCCCAGAGTGTGTATGTGAAGTTTTAGCTCAAAATATCCCACAGATATTTTTATATAGCATGTTAAAGTTGTCACTTTTTGAGGGTGAGCAAAAACGCACTGTTTTGGTGTCTGTCCCTTTAAATGCAAATGAGCTGCTGCTTCCGTCACAGAGGGCAGAGCTTCAACAGCTCGTGTCGTTTTACCTCACACAGACATGCACTGAAAATTTCTAAACTTTTAGCCTTTTATGTTCAAACCGGAGTCAGAAAGATGGAGAGACTCAAGAAGAAGTGACAACATGTAGAAAGCAACAGGACATTTCTGAATGGTTAGTTGCAGAATTTATGCAGCTGATGTCAGTTAACTATCTTCTAGACATTGATTAGCATATTCTGTCATGAGATATTTTGAATATTTGAATATTTTAGAATATCCAAGCTGTTCTTTTCCATACAATGTAAATGAATGGTGACTTTGGCTGTTCCTGATCCCCATCCACTGTCATTTAATAGCACACAAATTCTGCTATACATTTCATTTTCTGTTCCACAAAAGAAAGAATTGGAATGAAATGAGAGTGAATAAATGATGACAGAATTAAAAAATTTCAGTTAAAACCATTTTAAATATCAAGTCATTAAAAACAATCTCAGCAACCTCTGTTACAAATTTATGTGATGTTTTTCTCAGGCTGGTTGAAGACATTCGATGACTACTATCGAGACCAGACACAACACATTCTCAACAACATGGTGGTGAAACTACATGAAGACAATCGGCGAAAAATGATCTGGTCTGAGATCTCATATTTTGCAAAATGGTGGGACAGCATCGACGAGCAGAAACGAGATGCTGTCAGGAGGTGAGGCTGTTTTCTGTTGTTAATATCCTTCTATCCTCATGTGTTGGTGTAATTTATGGATTCATTAATTGCAGTGTTCACACACAGGTCTGGTGTAAGCAAGATGTTGAGGAGTTTTGGACTCCATTGTGCTTTTGGTCCCATTTTAATTAAGCTCAAAGTTTGTACTTTATTGCCTAGATCTCAGGTGACGGTTTATGCGCAAAAATGAAACAACAACAAAATTAATTCCAGACATTGATACAAACATATTATGTTTTAATGATGATACCAAACATCGATTCTAGTATATATTTATTTTTTAGAACCATTTTCTTCAATGTAAACTTTTCAAAAGGTATACAGTACCTGTCAAAATTTTGCTCACAATTTATCTGCATTTATTTAATCAGAAAATAAATATTCAGTAATATTGTGATATTACTATAATAATTCAGGAATATTGTGAAATATTATTACAATTTAAAATAATTATTTTCTATTTTAATACATTTAAAAATGTAATTTATTCCTATGATTGAAAGCTGAATTTTCTGCATCATTACTCCTATCTTCAGTGTCACATGATCCTTCAGAAATCCTTCTAATATGATGATTTGCTGCTCAAGAAATATTTCTTATTCTTTTTTTAATCAATGTTGAAAACAGTTTTTGGTGTTAACATTTTTGTTGAAACCATGATACCATTAAAAGTTTTGTGGTAAAAGAGGGAAATTAATACATTTATTCATAGAGAATGCATTCAATCGATCAAAAGTGACAGTGAAGACATTTATAATGTTACAAAAGATTTATATTAAGTAAATGCAAATAAATGCTGAACTTTGAATTGAATTGAACTTTCTATTACTCAAAGAATTCTGAAAAAGTATCACCATTTCCACAAAAATGTTAAGCAGCACAACTGTTCTCAACATATATAATTGTTTCTTGAGCACCAAATCAGCGTATTAGAATGATTTCTTATGGATCTGGAGCTCTAATGCTGTATATTCAGCTTTGCCATCACAGAATTAAATCATTTTAAAATATATTCAAATATTTTGCAATATTACTGTTTTTACTGTATTTTTTGATGAAATAAATGCAGCCTTGGTGAGCATAAGAGACTTCTTTCAAAGACATTAAAAGGTTGTAATATTTCCAAACTTTGGGCTATAAATGCATGTCAAATATACAAAACTGGTCGTGTTCATTGTTGAACTAGCCTTGGGAAAAGACGCAAATGCCATGTGGAAATGTAATAAACAATTCTGCTGTGGGTTTGAATTCCAATTAGAGCATCTTTCAAAACGGCCTGAGGTGAAGACTGAAGTCAAATGAAAAATCCAACTCCAATATTTATTCATTATTGATTTGATGCACAGAAAGAGTTTGAAGCAAGCAAGCTCTATTCTTTTTGAACATTTGCCCCCTCAAACACCCCCCACCCCCCCATTTATTTCCAAGAAGGCCTTGGCTGACTCCAAATCAAGATTTTTGGCAGGCATGAGCAGGTTTTATTTCATTTTATATCAGCCGAATCAAGGTCTAGCATAATGATTCAATTTCTTTTACTGCCACATACATGGAGGTGTATCTTCAGAATAAATCAAGTTGTCTGTGCTTGAGAGTCTGCTCAAGAAAATGGGAACTGCAGATAAGTCCATAAATTCCAATCTATGCTGGCATATATAATTTGCAGTATTGGGAATGAGACTTTTCAAAGATTTCATATGCTGCTAATCGAAGAGTATGTCAACATATTTTCAAATTGGTCTAACCTCACCTGAACCTCAATTTTATTCCCTGGCAACATTAAACTTGATATAGGAAGAAGCATTTAGAAACTCATATTCCGTGGTCTAAATTGCAGCTGTAGTCTGAAATGAACCAAATACATCTTAAATGATGGAGAAAGGGTCATAGTAGGGTCAGCTTAAAATGATGCTCTTCATCCATTACTTGGTATGCATTGCATTTGTCAAAAAACATGCATTGCATTGTGCACAGTAAGACCAGGGACGTGTATGAATAAGACCAGGAATATGTATAAAGAAAGTGAATAGGGTAGTTTTTGAATTCATGTTGACTTTAATGAAGGATCTAATCACTGCCGCCCAGTGGATTTTTCTCTTGGCCAGTGATTGATTCGAGAATAATAGACCATTTTTCAAAGTAATTTTGAAAGTTTCTGTCAGTTACGTGCTGAGCTAGTGCTCTTGGTTTTGCTAGCGCCGCTCTTATTACTGGCCTCCAGAGGGCCACGCTATACGATTCACAGCTGAAATATTCAGCATTACAGAGAAAAGCTGCTGACTAGCAATCAGGCCTGGAGAAGTCTACTTCTAATAAGGGATGCCATTACCCAAGGTGTCTGCTCTCTGTTCAAGAAAATAATTAGTTTGCAGCGGCAAAGCTCAATAAATCTGAAAATATATAAAAAAGTTGGTTACTGTGTGTAATGCTGCATATGTGAAGAAAGTGCTTTGTAGTGAAAACCCTGAAGAAATGCTGTCGATGATGTTGCTGTGGTGAAACATGTTCAGCTCCTTTGTACTCTTCAAAGCTTTAAATTCATCAAAATGGATATTGTATGCTTTACGTTCCTAGTGTTATAGCGTATGTTATTCTAAAGTAAAAAAAATTGTCTTCATAGTCTTTTATCAAATGGTATTAATGTCTTCATCTGATTCTTCCACACTTGAATCAGTGGTTCTTAACTGGTTTTCCTTCAGGACCCAGATTTTACATTGGACATGAAGTGGCAACTCAAAAAAATCTAACTGATAGTCTTAATTTTCCTCAATTACATTGCAAAAGAAGACCTAGAACGTTCACTTTCTAAAGCAGACATCTCAAAGGCCATCAAGCCCTTTCCGTCTGGCAAAGCACCAGGTCCAGATGGCTTTGGATGTGATTTAATAATAATCTTTTTAAAACTAGCCCCTTACTTATTGAGAATTATCAATGACTCATATAACAATGGCATACTCCCCAATTCATTATATGAGGCCAATATTTGTGTTCCGTTAAAGAAAAGAAAAAACGACACTGACCCAGCCAATTATAGACCTATATCGCTTCTTAACGTGGATCAGGTGATTACAAAAGTGTTAGCAAACAGACTTGGAAAACATATCTCAACAATAGTACACCCAGACCGAACTGGGTACATACCAGGTCGTTTTTCCCTTTGCAGTGTTCGTCTCCTTCTTAACATTCTTTATAAAGATTTTTGGTTAGGAAGCCTCAGGAGCAATCATTTCACTAGATGCCCAAAAGACGTTTGATCAAATAGAGTGGCCTTTCATGCTAAAAGCGCTTGAGCACTTTGGGGTTGGGAGTCGTTTTATCAAGGGGGTAAAAATTCTATATTTATGTCCTCATTCATCCATTCTGACGAACTCTAACAAATCTAACCCCTTTGAGTTTTATCGAGGAGTTAGGCAAGGAGATCTTCTTTCTCCTCTTCTTTTTGATATTGCGTTGGAACCGCTAGCAGTAGGGGTCAGAGGTCACCCACATATACATGGCATAAAGATTGGAAATGAGGAAGCTTTGGTTAGTCTATATGCTAATGATCTTTTAATATATCTTTCTGATCCAGTCAAATCAGTTCCCCATTTACTTGATTATATTAATACCTTTGGTAAAATCTCTGGGTATACTATTAACTGGACCAAAAGCGAGTTTATGTCACTTGCTAGACACACAAATCCCTGCCAGGTTGGTCCTTTGCCTTTCAAAATAGTCGAAGACGACTTTACATACCTTGGCATGTGGTTCCAAAGATTCCTAAGCAAATATTTAAATAATTGTTTTTAGCTAGGATTGACAAATTAAAAGATAACATAGAGCGGTGGAGGCTCCTTCTGCTATCTGTGATTGGCAAAATTAATGCAAATAAAATGGTCACTTTACCACAATTCCTCTACCTTTTTCAAAATATGCTGATTTATATACCTGTATCTTTTTTCAAGCTTGTTGAGTCAATTATCGTACCGTTTATTTGGGCTTACAAGACCCCCCGAATAGCAAAAACGCACTCACAGAAACCCACCCAGATGGGAGGCCTAGGTCTCCCAGTGTTCAAATTTTACTATTGGGCAGCAAATGCCAGGGCTTTATTTTATTGGCAGAAGTGAAACTTTGGTGAAACTTTCTCTGTGGCTGATCCTCTATGGCTTACGGTAGAGACATTGTCTCTAACAACATCTTGTCTCCAAGTTTAACTTTTTTCCAAAGTGTCTCCCTCATCAAAACTAATTGGGACCAATTTAATAATTAAAAATTCATTACGAATATTAAATCAAATGAGGAAACATCTTAAGTCACCTGACATGTCTGTCCTTACACCCTTTGATAACAATCACATATTTAAACCCTCTCAGCTAGACCGAGGTTTTATTGAATGGAAAAGCAAAGGCCTGATGTCTATTGGGGATCTTTATAGATGGTACATTTGCATATTTGAATCAATTGTAATCTGCATTTAATCTCCCAGGTTCCAACTTTTTTCGTTATCTATAAGGGAGACATTGTGTTCAAACGGTTATTCCACAATTTATTGACAAACCAAAGTCTAACAAATTTGAGCAATTTTTTTTGGTAAATCCTAGCTCTAGACATTTGGTTTCACTCTGTGTAAATGCTTTCCATCTGCCTGTAAACACAAATGATATAAAAGAAGCCTGGGCTAAGGACTTTGATGAAGAAATGTCCTATGAAACCTGGAATGAAAGTCTCAAGAAGATTCAAGACTGCTCAATAAATGTGAGGCACAAGTTGATTCAGTTTAAAGTGGTACATAGACTGTATTAATCCAAAACTAAATTGAGTAAAATATACAATTCTATTTATCCAGTCTACGACAGACGTAAAACAGAGGAGGGTTCTTTGTCACATATGTTTTGGTTTTGTCCCAAACCATTTAATTTTTGGAGTGCCATATTCGATTTTTTTCTAAACGTTTTTCAAAAGGAGTTTAAGCCAGACCATGGTCTTGTAATTCACGGATCTTCTGAGACATTAAACACTCTTCCAAACTCTCAGAAATGACCTTTATTGTGTTACGGATGAGGTGGTTAAGATCAAGCGCACGACAAGGGAGATTCAATAGGAGACTTTAATTCTGAAATTAGACCAGGAAACATAGCCACACATCAACGATAACTAAGGCTGCTTTCACACTGGCAGTTTTGTTCGGAACGGGGCACGGTTCGCATGAAAAATCACTAATGTGAACGCTGTCATGTGGACCCGGGTGCGCACTGGGGTACCGAACCCGAGACTACCTGGAGGAGGTGGTCTGAGTTCGGTTGCACTCGAACCGTGCCGTGGTTCACGTGAATGTGAAAGCAACACGGATCGGGTGCGCAGTCTTGTTCAGGAAGAAAAGTGACCTGCCCATGCGTTTTAGCTGATTATTATATATTTAATTAAATAAAACGCATGTAAGGGATGACAGTGTTGATGATTTACTTTGGATACGAGCGAGAATGAGCCTACTGTGTATTCGCGCACAGCGTGTGGAATCAGGACAACAAATTAATAGAAATCCACTGTCTCCTCAAAAGAATTCATTTGCAAGCAGCAGAAAACCACCTTATGCGTCACTCACACACACACACAGTAAACCTGTTGTTCACTCAGCTGTACATCAAATTAATAAAAAAACACAATATATTGACTCGCGTTCTGTTTTCTATCATGCGGCGTGCACGTATGCCATGACGTAAGACGAACACAAATGCACCAGGGTTCGATAGACTCAAGTTGAGTGTGAAACCAGACCAACGCTGTGGGGGGGTGCATTTGGATCACAGCAAACAAGCCCAGTGTGAAAGCAGCCTTAAAGAGGGCTTAAATAGAGAGAACAGATCAGGGAAACGAGACACAGCTGGGGCAAATTAACTCAATGACAGTAACCATAGTAACTAACAAGATACAGCTGAACCGAATTAACTCATGATGGAGTGGCTAGAAACTGAACAATGAACAGAGGAAGAGCATGCAGGTGACGGCCAGGGAGGATGATGGGAAATGTAGTGACTGTGACATATTGATGTGCTTGACTCTTGTGAAAAAAATAAAATAAATACTTTTAAACTGTAAATGTTCAGACTCCATGTTTCAAAGCTTGGTTGGGTGAATTGTTTCATGTCATACAACTGGAGAGGATACGTTCCTTGGAGTCCAAATCTCATTTCCAATTCCAAACTATATGGCAGCCCTTAGGGTTGTTATGGTCGTATTGTTTGGGTTTCTTTGTATTCCTAAGTTGGTACACAATGTAAAAATTTTAAATAAATTTTTTTTTTTTTTTTTTTAAATCAAATATTGAAATGTAATAGTACATTAACTAAAATGAGGGAGTGAATTAGTAAAAAGTGGCCATGATTGGACTAAAACTAGTGAATGAATTAGTACAACAGGGTAGGGCTGCTCGATTATGGGAAAAATCATAATCACGATTATTTTGGTCAATATTGAAATCACGATTATGTAACACGATTATTTCACATGACTTTGGGAACGTGTTGCATTTATTAAAAAGACACGGTAACACTTTACAATAATGTTAATTAGTTAACATTAGTTAATGTATTAACTAACATGAACTAACAATGAGAAAAACATTTGTTACAGTATTTATTAATCTTTTTTAATGCTAGTTAATAAAAATACAGCTGTTCATTGTTTGTTCATGTTAGTTACAGTGCATTAACTAATGTTAACAAATACAACCTTTCATTTTAATAACGTATTAGTAAATGGTGAAATTAATATTAACTAAGTTGCTGTAGAATTATTGTTCATTATTAGTTAATCTTAACAAAGGTAAGTTAGTTATAATGCTAATTATTAATGAACCTTATTGTAAAGTGTTACCAAAGACACCTTTCAACAATTCTTAAAAATCGAAATGTGAACATTGATTGTACTTTTTGAACTATTAAAATAAATAATGTAACAGATAATACTTCAATGAGTATTTTAATAATTCCCGCAGGTCTACCACTTATAATGCGGGAAATTCCCCACAAACATTGATTCACTTTAGCATGTAGATTGTATGAGTATCTTAAATGAATCCACACAGATTATAAAATCAAATCAATAATTTTAAAACTTTCTCCAAGACGCAATTTCACAAACCGCGTGAGTGTTCAGCGGTGATGCGTCTCTCTCTCTCTCTGTCTCTCAAAATGCGCTGGACAAAGCAAGCGTCGAAACTACACATTCGCGTTTAGGAGTCGGGACATGATGGAATTGTCACTTGTACAATCGGGCCAGCATTGCATCGTAACTAAAGTTTATCATTTTCACTTCTTTTTAAGTCTTATCAGTTTAAACATTCAAGCTGAGAGAGTTTACGGCATCGGGAAGGGCGGATGTGCACGTGCGCGCGTCATTTAGAACACAAGACAAAATAAGAGCGTTCCTTCAAAACAGAAAATGGCAAAATAATCGTTTTTACTCGATTATACTATTTTGGTGATCGTTGGGAGCAAACATCGAAATTGAAATTGAAATTCAATTAATTGCACAGCCCTACAACAGGGCCACGATTTAACTAAAACGAGGGAGCGAATTAGTACAAAGTGGTCTTGACTAAAACTAGCCCTTATGGTCATTTTGACCCAAAATGTATTTTCTTTAATTTCTTTTTGCAAATTTAGTGTTCATCGGAGTGATCCAAGACCTTTGGACTTTTGTCACACTTGAAAAATTGCCTGGTTTTGAGGAGTTTATGGTTGTAATAAAAATAGTAACACCTCCTTCCTTCGCGGGTCAATCTGACTCCCATTTTATTTGTCAAAACAATATAATAAATCTGGCACAATCCAGAAGAAACACTCACACTAATGAAGGCATGAGACCATAGAACATCCCCAATGCAGAACACACTCACATGCGTACTTACACACACCTAGGACATGCACCAAAAGAGCTAGTGTGAAAACACCCTCATGGTCGAATCAATTCCTGATGCATCTGATCCTTACAGAAGTAAAATGCGTTTGTGAATGCAGTTTCATGTTGGCTAAGAAGATTTTTCTCTCCTTCTCTTTCGTTCACTCTCTTTCTCTGATACAGGCTTGTAGAGAGCGGTCAGCTGGAGGTGGCTACAGGAGGCTGGGTGATGCCTGATGAAGCCAACGCTCACTACTTTGCATTGATAGATCAGTTAGTTGAAGGCCACCAGTGGTTGGATAAAAATTTGGGTATGTAAATTTTATTGCTTTTTTACTTTGGTTGATAACTCCACATCAAATCTAAGAGTTTACCTCATAGCTGCATAACATATGGATTGATGATAAGTGCTGTGTACTTTTACACCCAGAAGTTATGTAAAGTCAGCCAAATAGATTATAACCTGTTATATCAAGAAAGAACTTTCCAGGTTTCCGGTTCGAAGGGACTGTGGGCGGTCCTAGGTTGAATTGGGTATCAATATCTTGTTTCAGACCTATTTAAATTCTGAATCAACCTCAGCTCAAGATGTGGGTTGTGAAACCCAGAATGCTAAACCTCTTAACTGCAATACTATAAGGAATTTTAGCTCCTCTACATATGTATGCTTCCCATATTGGCTCAAAGACCTCTGGGAGATTTTTTTTTCAATGTTCATTATTAGTGTATTAAAACATGGAGCATAGCCCTGGCTCTCATTACTACACATCCACTCTACCATCTGCTCTCCTGATATCTCAGCTGTCAGTAGACCGGTTTCTCAAATATAGATTGATTGTAGAGACAGATTCTACAATGAGTCTTTGGATTTCAAACTACACTTGTTTAGCCGATGATGCCAGTATTACACTCAGGAGAACTTTGAGCTGCTGAGTTAAGGTTTGCTCATTCTCATGTGCTCATGAATATAAACACAGGTCTCTTCAGGGTACACATGCCTTTCAAGATTACCTGAATCTCCTGGGTTTTACTCTGTTCCATGAGTCCTTTCTGAGAATCGCCTCACCTTACATTCAGAGCTGTTGTAAATGCTCTACTGATTCACATACACTGATTTTTTTGTTTAGACACACTAAAAATGGACCCTAACCAAGTTCTAACTTAAGTGTATGATTCTATTAGCTGTTTCTAAATATAGCTATATATATAGCTAGATATAGCTAAAAAAAAATCGCTATGTACACTACCGTTCAGAAGTTTGTGTTCAGTTTGATTTTTTGTGAGTGTGTGTGTTTGAAAGAATTCTATTTTGGTCACTAAAGCTGCATTTATGTAATAAAATACAGTAGAAACAGTAATTTTGTGAAATATTATTTAAATTTAAAATAACTGTTTTCTATTTTAATATATTTTAAAATGTAATTTATTCCTGTGATGGAAAGCTGAATTTTCAGTGGTGATTTTTCCAGTCTTAAGTGTCACATGATCCTTCAGAAATCATTTTAATATGCTGATTTGGTGCTCAAAAAACATTTATTATTAGTATCAATGAAATCAGTTGTATATTATATATAGAAGAATATTATTTTCATTTATATGCATCAGTAATGCTTTAGAGTAAGTAGAAAAAAATAATGATCAGAAATAGGCAATTTATTGAATTATATACATTTGTTCATTTAACCTAAAATTGTATTCCTCCTCTTTTTGTTAGGAGTGAAACCCAAGACTGGCTGGGCTGTGGATCCATTCGGTCACTCTCCTACCCAGACATACCTGCTCAGACAGGCCGGTCTGTCCAACATGCTGATCCAGAGAGTGCACTACACAGTGAAGAAACACTTCTCCTCCCAGAAGACCCTAGAGTTCTTCTGGAGACAGAACTGGGGTGAGCAACTGATCTTAATGTAGGAAATAGAGAATGAAGTTATACAAAGTGTTTTAAGTCCATTTATGCAGTGCTTTAATATTCGTGATGTTTTTCTGTAAAATAGCAAATAGGATGGGTAACACTTAACAAGTATACAGTAATAAAGTTCTTACAAATCATTTGCAAACTATTAGTTTATAGTTTATTCATAGCTAATATATTGCAGTCTCTACATTGTTAATATATTAAAAGGCTATATACAAATAGTGAGTTCTTCATTCATTGTCACTATAATTAACCAAATTGTTATTGTTGGCATCTTTTTCATTTTTGGACGAACTGTCCCTTTAAGTCTCCGTGTGTGTCAGAGTGGCCTCACACGTTTGATTGGAAATCTCTGTAGGAGCCTGTTCTAATCATATGAGCTGCTCTGTGGTGCCATTCACACTTCCCATTGATTGAATCCATCTTTTATTTAGCGATTACGTTGATTAAAACCTGGGTAGGAGGGGGTGCTCGTTACATTTAGCCTCATGATTTAGAAATAGAGGTCGAAGTGAGATAAATCCAGTTTCCTGTGAAGCATCTACAGCTGCAGTTGGTAACGGACCCAACACAGTCTGTGCCTAGTGGAAGCTCACTCTCGTTCCAGAAACATCTCCATCACTGGAGGTCATTCAGCCCCTCGCCCTGAAAGATAACCACAAACTGAGATGTTGACAGGAGCCGTAATGATCTACCTCATGCTTGAAGCTATCGTATGATGTTGTGTTGTGTGGGTCTGCGATGAGTTGATATCGCTTGTCCAGTTGATGCTCTCCTGATTGAGTATTTGTATGCGTGAAAACTTTCTGCTCACTACTGAGCCCAGCTTTCAGGTTGGTTGAGTTCATCAAACAGAAAAGCCTGGAGCTCAGAAAGCTCTTATCACACAGGAAGCCAGGTTAAATGAATGATAATAATGGAGCAGTGACCGTGCATCACACCCTGGACTCCTCCTCCTGCATTTCATCATTTATGGCTGGATAATTATCGTTTATTAACATCCTGCGTGTAGATACATGTGGATAGTGTTCAAGTTCACTCGAACACCTCACGTCAAATGTTGTATCATGAAAGAGAAAAATATCTCTAATTTCTCAACCTTGCTGAGATACAGTTGTGCCACTCTTCACATATCAAACCAAGTAGCATTTATTTCTTTTAAAGCAGAAGTAAATGCACAAAATTATTATTAGTAAGGTTCCATTAGTTAACTACATTACTTATAATGAGCTAATTATGAAAAATACTTCTAGAGCATTTATTCATTTTAATGTTAATTTCAACATTCACTAATACATTATTAAAACCTAAAGCTGTATGCTGTAAGATTATGAACAGATTTGAGCAAACGAACAGTCCAGACTGTAAAATCTGTAAATGACACAAGTATGTTGTCTGTGGTTTCATAAAAATAGTGTAAATTATACATACCGGTTATGAAAACAAAGGATTTAAGGGGTTTTTGTAACTGGCTATTTTTGGTGTTATTATAATGTAAATTAGTTTGCTCTGTTATTCTGATGAAGGAGATAAAAGAAACAAACGTGTATTACAAAAGCTTACCTAATGACGTTTCATTTATTTAATAATTGAACACAGTACATTTGTTTATTTCCACACTGCTGAAGTACAAACCTAACTTCTTTCAATGTTATGAATTCAACTAAATATGCTATATATTGAATATTCAAATAATTATTCAAATAAAAAAAAATATTTAAAACATGAAATATCCTAAATTTCTTGATAAAGTCTAAGCATTTTAAAACATTTCTTTTAGTTTGCATTATGAGAGTGCTTATTAGTGAGACAACATCAGGTTTGAATAATTCATGTTAAGTGTAAGCCCTACAACCTTCAACTAATCTCTCACTATGTAGGGAAAAGTTTCTTGTGTAAACTTGCAGAGAACTGACTTCATACATTCACTAAGAATCTTCTTGGTAAAATCATTGTATTTGTCATTTGTTTCTCCATTGGCACTTGTTCTCTAGTGATTTGAATATAAAATAAGAGCTGAGGGAAATGAGTAAAACGATACAAGGGCTGAATTGGAGCCAGTTTTTCTCAGAACATCAAACAAAAGAGAAGTCAGGGGAAATATCCTCCCACATCGCTTCTATTGTTTTCCGTTGTCTGTCTGTTCAGTGTCATGCATCTGTTTGGGATACGATGTTTTTTCCCAGAGCTAGTGTTAAAAAACCCTTGGAAAAATGGACTCCTAACTTAGATCTCTGACAGTAGCCGCTGCTGAACAAATATGATTACAGTTCATTTGGCTGCAACAGCGTGCACTCTATGCCAGGCTGAATTAGTTTCTACTCAGTGTAATTCCATATATCACCATTTAACAGACAGCCAGACTACTCTGTGCTTCACATCTGGTCCCTTGTTTAAAGGGAAATCTTGCATTATTAATTCACACAGCTTTTATGAAGGTCACTCTGGAGCACATGCTGTGCTGAATGGGTAATTGAATATTTTTATTGCAAATTAAATATGATTGGATTTTGACATTAGTGGATCAGTTCATAATTTGCTGCCCTGAAAATGGATGGACTCTTGTTGTTGGTCATATTCGCACTCTGAATTATGTGTAAACAAAACATTTTCAGTGTGTAATAGAAAAATTGGGACTTGATTCTGTGCTTCAGCAATTGGTTGTATCATAAGTAAGTGGGTGTTACGTACTTATTTTTTGGAAAAGACCCAAAAGTGAGAGGGGAACACAGAAGTCATTTCAGAGGTGGACCAAGTTGTTTTATTTTACATATTTATTTTATATGTAACATTTAAAAACACTGCCCTGCCAAAAAAAGAAAAGAAAAAAGTCGCCGTTTGGATTTAAATTTGCAAATGCTTAAGAGGATATGATTGGATCATTATTGCAGTGATTGTTATTTTTCTAGCATGTTATAGGTTTGGCTACAGCTCTTCTAACCCTAATTGATGGAGTGTGTAGCTTTTCATTTCTTAAACAACCATTTAGGAAACCACATCAAGGCCTTATTTCAGGATGACAATGTCAAGATTCTTCAGGCTCAAATTGTGAAAGAATGGTTGGGAGCGAGCATGAAGAATCATTTTCACACATGAATGGGCACCAGACCTTAAATTCAGTGAAAGTGTTTGGGATGTGCTGGAGGAGACTTTACAGAGTGCTGGACTCTTGCATTGTCAATACAAGATCTTGACCAAAAATTGATGCACTTCTTGACGGAAATAACATCACAACATTTTTTTGGGCCGGGCAGTGTATTAGGGTTTAGTTGTTGTCAAATATACTGTTGTTCTGTGAATTTTACTGGGTGAAATCCAGACATTTCAATAGGAATTGGGATTCTCGATTTTCTTATTCAGATTACGCAAAAGGGTTCAAGTTGATCACGCAAATTTGCCATGTTGACCAACAGACAGCTTCTTGGTTTGAAAGTGACATCTGTGTGATCTGTGCTTCATACATTGCTACACTATTGATTATAGACAATGGATCTTTTTTGTTTGCCAATATGGCTGCACCTTTTCCAGTTGTTTTCAATTGGAGCGCGTCGTTTTTAAAACTCCAGGAGTGTAACGTGGGGCGCTGAGAGTCTATTTCACGCTGAAGCGCTGAACGTTCAGCGTTTTATACCAGTCACCGAGAGTTGAAGAATGTTCAACTTTGGGTAAAACGCAGCGCTCACCTCTGTCGCTTTTTGCTCAACCGTCCAATCACAGTGGAGAAGGGTTCTGCCAAAACGCTCTCAAGCGCTCACAGCTAGGCGTTTTCAGTTGACTAAAAACGCTTAGGTGAACACACAGCCTTAGACTATTAGCTTTAAATTTCTATTTGATGTGTGTTCAAGTCCTCCTGGGAAGTTCGTATTTTTGGGAAGTTGTAATTGTCACTTTGGTTGGTAGCAAACAGTGGATAATGGACTTATTGATGGAATTTTGGTGAAATTTTGCCAATGTGGCCATACCTTTGACTGGTCAATATAAAATTGCGTTTGTTTTTTATTCCAACAGATCAGGACTCAAGTTCAGACATTTTGTGTCACATGATGCCATTCTACAGCTACGATGTTCCCCATACATGTGGTCCTGACCCAAAGATCTGCTGCCAGTTTGACTTTAAAAGACTGCCAGGAGGAAGAATCAGCTGTCCGTGGAGAATTCCTCCTCAGGTCATCACCCACAACAACGTACAGGAGAGGTACACCTATACACACCATTTACAGACATTAGGAACTACCTTATTTACTTGTGACGACCTAGAAATAACACTGATTGTCTTGAAAAAAAGTTTGATTCAATGAATAACAATTTGTGTCCCTTTTTCCATGTCATTGTTTGTGGATTAGTGTTCCCTCGAATCAGATCAGACTTAGATTTCCCTCCACTTAGTTTAGTCTCTCCATGTTTAGAGTTCAGACGCTGTTGGACCAGTACAGGAAGAAATCCAAGCTTTTTCGGACCAAGGTGCTGCTAGCACCACTTGGAGATGATTTCCGCTACACTGAAGCTGTCGAATGGGACCAACAGTTTGATAACTACCAGAAACTCTTTGATTACATGAATTCTCACCCTGAGCTCCACGTCAAGGTCTTGCTTCTGTGTTTGCCTAAGTCACTCTAAATTGGCCACAGTTTGAACTCTTTTTATATTTTCAGACATTCATTGTATATACATTTAGCTATATACCTCTTTTGTTTCTCTTTGCAGGCCCAGTTTGGAACCATTTCAGATTATTTCGAGGCCTTGCGTAAAAGCACTGGCATGGATCCAGATGGCATGAACGTTGGCCAGTTGGCGTTGCCTGTGGTAAGCGGAGACTTTTTCACGTATGCGGATCGAGACGACCACTACTGGAGCGGATACTTCACCTCACGGCCGTTCTATAAACGCTTGGACAGAATACTGGAATCACATCTTCGGTACGCTTTACTGAATCCAAATGCACTGCATGAATCTCTACAATCACATTACATTAACACTCGTCAAGTGCCAAATGCAGGAAAAACTTGGCTTCAGCGAGTACATAAAACTGGTGTAAAACTTAACTAAAGTCAGACTCTCACTGCCGAATCAGCCCACGAGAGAAAAGATCAGTGACAAATTTTACCACATTGTAAAATTAGTAAAAGTTTATAGGAAGCATTTCTTTTCTTTTAATAATACTCTATGTAGCACAAAAAATTTTTATTCATTGCACCAAAGTGAAGATATGAAGAACACAACCCAAATGCACTGCATAAATCTGCATAAATATCTCTGGCCAGAGTCGAAATGTCCAAAAACTGAAACCATTTCCATATGGCTGGGCTTAATTTGCCTTCGAGACCATGAGTTCAAAATTAACATAAAAAAATTCATTTTGAACCATTTAGAATGCTCACTAATATGCGCAAAAAAATTTGCAATTCATATTGTATAAACGAATGACATGACCTGGAAATTCAGCTTATTCAAAGTCTAATCACTTTCTTTCTAAATATTCACCTAGTTTTTTTTTTGTTAGTCTTTATGGTTTTTGTTTTGCCAACTTTTAGAAGTACACTAGCATACAGATGACCTAACACACATGTTCTAAAAACCCCATAACTCTAATTTGATTTCATGAGGTCTTTAATGGCATATCATAACCTTTTTCAAACTTTCAAACTCATACTCACACAGTCCCGAACTAATCATGGTCACTGTGCTAGTACAGTCTTTCTATAGGTAAAGGAGCTCTGTGATAACAGACGTTACCGTCTCTTTCTTCCTGGGCTGTATGCTGCTAACTAACACACAAAGCTGAAGGTCACATGTCTGTGTTGTGACGATAAGACTGAAGCCCCGTGACAAGGTCACAGCAAACTAAAGCAGCCGGTTTTGAGCCAGCAGCTCAATGGCTTCAGTATTTATTTGACCGTGGCCATTGACTGTGGCACCTTATCTTGTGTGGGGGCTTTACTAATTTGACTCTTTGACACCTTTCTAACATGATATTGGCCCTGGAAACATTAAAATTGATCTTATTTGGTAAAAACCCTTTATAAAGTTAAATTATCGCTATTATGTGGCATTTGAAAGAAATAGCTCTTCGTTTATTTATTTTTATAGCAGGAAATTGTTAAAACATCTTTGCAGGTCTCATTAATTGGCCCGGTTCTAGATAATGAGACATTACAGTGGTACATATTGATTTTCTACATTGATTTTTCCCTACATTCTCCTTCACAGATGTGGTTTGTTTTTTTTCTTCTTTTTTTTTTCTCTTTTTTTACACAAATCAGTAGAGCTGATTCTGTTAAATAAAACTGAAATGAAATACATATTATTAGATATTAGATGAAAAGCTTAAATTAGAAAAGCTGGCTATTAACTGAAATAAATTACTACAACTAAAACTGAATTAAAAATCAATTAAATCTAAATAAAACATTTTAAAATCAAAACTAAAATAGAACAAAAAACACAAAAATACCAAAAAGTGTGATTCAAAAATCTAAATATTGATAAATATTATAATGGTATATAAATAATGTTAAAATAACACCGCAATAGAGCTCTAAATTTAAACCCCCTAACCACAAAACATACTATGGAACTTCCATGTTTTTTTTAATGTGAAAATGTACTATGGAGTTGTCAGTCTTTGTTGATGTACCATGTTTTTTTAAATTTCCCATGCTAGCATGTCTCATGTTTTTAGGGGTAAGTCCCATAGTACCCTAGTGTGTGTGTGTGTGTGTGTGTGTGTGTGTGTGTGTGTGTGTGTGTGTGTGTGTGTGTGTATGTCAGTGGCTGCCCTGCATTTCATTGTGTAGTGCAAGATCGTGATAAGGATATGAATTTATCCTCATTTACTGACTGTATTGCATGCCTGTATACCCCGTCCTCTCAAAGGCGGCTGTACTTGATCACACAAGTGAATAGATTGGGTACACCTTCAGCTTGCGGATGCA
Organism: Squalius cephalus; assembly: GCF_949319135.1. Classification (NCBI taxonomy): domain Eukaryota; kingdom Metazoa; phylum Chordata; class Actinopteri; order Cypriniformes; family Leuciscidae; genus Squalius; species Squalius cephalus. The sequence continues at coordinate 10,496,207 of NC_137126.1, forward strand.
GAGAACTCTATTTAACACAGTATTTGCATTTTGATGGGCGTCTAAATGTAGGCAGGAGACAGTTTTCATCAGTATGCAGTTGCTAAACTATCCCCCGTTCTACACGATGGCTTCTTTCACACAGCAAATAGGACTTTGTTCAGCTCTGCTCAGTTTCACACACACAGACACACAGCAGATTGATTAGATATATTCAGTCCAAGGTCATTTCATGTTTAATTATTTATTAAAGTGTTCGGCTGTTCTTGCGGGTGCAGAAAGCAGATGTATGTTTGATGTGAGGTATGTAGGTCGCATGTACTGCGTTTTTATCTTATAACTACTGTCTGTGAACCATATAAAGACATTTTTTGATCTGCTGAATCTACTTAGGCTCATCTCACTTCAAAGGTCTATTTGAAGAAAATACATTTAAACTATGGATTATTGTGAAATGTTACTCCAGTTTGCAAATGTACAGAGGTAAGAGGTCATAGTTTTCGTGAAGGTGTTGGTTTTCAATAAAATGTCACTCAAACCTTTTAGACAACTGGCACTTTTTGAGTGAATCTCAAGAAAACATGTCCATGCCACATTTAAAAAAATATATTTTTAAATGTCCGAGGGAGATTGACAGTCATGTTTAGCTTCTTCCATTTTCTAATGATTGCTCCAACAGTGGACCTTTTTTCACCAAGCTGCTTGGCAATTTCCCCGTAGCCCTTTCCAGCCTTGTGGAGGTGTACAATTTTGTCTCTAGTGTCTCTGGACAGCTCTTTGGTCTTGGCCATGTTAGTAGTTGGATTCTTACTGATTGTACACCGATTGATGGGGTGGACAGGTGTCTTTATGCAGCTAACGACCTCAAACAGGTGCATCTAATTTAGGATAATAAATGGAGTGGAGGTGGACATTTTAAAGGCAGACTAACAGGTCTTTGAGGGTCAGAATTCTAGCTGATAGACAGGTGTTCAAATACTTATTTGCAGCTGTATCATACAAATAAATAGTTAAAAAATCATACATTGTGATTTCTGGATTTTTTTTTTTAGATTATGTCTCTCACAGTGGACATGCACCTACGAAGACAATTTCAGACCCCTCCATGATTTCTAAGTGGGAGAACTTGCAAAATAGCAGGGTGTTCAAATACTTATTTTCCTCACTGTATATATAAGAAAAAATATTTTGCATAAGGAAAATTAAGCCTGTTACCCTCATTTTACTGCATTTTACTTTTTTTATCATTTTGTAAATTAGTAAATTAATTATTCTCACTAATCATTCTTATTAGATTATCATTGCTGTAATACAATTTTTATTTAAATCAGCATAAACTGAAGCCAGTACAACAAATACTACCATTACTATACATTTAAATGAAAATGTATTTCTTAAATTATATATATATATATATATATATATATATATATATATATATATATATATACACACATACATATTACATGATACTACTGAGAATTAGACTTTTTAGACATATTTATGCAAAAAATGTGACAATGCAAAAAAAAAAAAAAAAAATTCCTTAAAGCAGTGGCTCTCAACCTTTTTGACACGAAGACACCCCACTGTCCAACACAATATTTTCAGTATTTCTGCATGTTTTCAAACTTCTGAAACTGAGAGTTTTGTATCAAATAACTGAACCATGATTAATTTTGTGATTCCAGATGTTTCAAGAATCGAATGTTCTTCAATAAAACACTATAGTTATTGCTGTGTAGTTATTGATGGAATAGTTATTGATAGCTGATGTGTTTTTCGATTTTAATTTGATTACCAATACTTTTAAGTCATCTTGTGAAATTTGCCGAGGCCACATTGGTGGCCCTGGGCTGCTGGTTGAGAACCACCCTAAAGGAAAATATAATTTCTTTTCTTTCATCCAGATGTGAAATATGACTCATTTCCAACAGGTTTTGTGAGGTTCGCCCAGCTATAGATTTCCGTGTCTTGTAAAACATTTGAGAAGGTCATTCTTCAGAGAGATGACACCTGTATTGTTACCATAATGTGGAGAGATTCTGGTTTTATTGTTGTTCTCCATTATGGGAGCGTTCCGACACTCCCAACACAACAGGGTCCAAACCAGACTGTTGTCTCGTTTTTCCTGTGATGTGAACATTAGCCTGATACAGGATGTATTTTCATGCTAGATGGATTCCTGTAACAGTGCGGATTTGAAGGAACTTTTGATCTTGCGAGGGAGGGAGTTTCATATGACACTTCATGTTTTTTTCCGTAGGGCAGCTGAGGTCCTCTACTCTCTGACCTTGGCCAACATTCAGAAGTACGGCCGGTCCAGTGAATACCCTGCAGTGGATAATTACAAGTTACTGACAGAAGCCAGACGCAATCTCGGTCTTTTCCAACACCATGATGCCATCGCAGGCACAGGCAAAGACTGGGTGGTTGTGGACTATGGAACCAGGTAGCACATCTTTCTTGAAACATAGAAGTGAGATGTGAGGATGTGAGAAACATTCTCTTATCCAACCAACTCACTCCAGTCACTGTTCCCCTGGAACAAACTGGGGTTAAGTGTCTCCAATATTCACGTTTAAATGTCACATTTTGCCCCAAAGTGGGAGTCACACAGAACTTTCAAATTAGTTGTGAAGCAGCCGCTATCCTCCGCTTAAAATAACCATGATAAAATTATACAAATAATGAATTTATAAATATATCCACACAGAACAAAAGACTGCCAATATGTTTTACAAGAAAAACAATACGTTTTCTAGGGCTAATCAACCTAAATGATTCTTTAATAATTGTTAAACATTATTCATAACTGCCCATTTTAAAGAAATAGTGTTTAAAGAATAACATTTAGTGGAAAAATATTGATATTTAATATATACCATGGTACTTAATTATTAAACGGTCATATGGGTTTTTCAGTGGCCTATATAATATTAATATATAGAGTGCCCAATGGCTGATTTAATGATATGTAATATAATTTATTTACAGCAAATTAGATATTTATTTATCTTTTAAAAGTTTAAAAGTTTGGGGTTTTTAATGTTTTTAAACAACATTTATTTGATCAAAAATACAGGAAAAACAGTAATATTGTGAAATATTATTACAATTTGAAATAACTTTTTTTTTTAAATATATTTTACATTGTTATTTATTCCTGTAATGGCAAAACTGAGTTTTCAGCATCATTACTCCAGTCTTCAGTGTCACATGATCCTTCAGAAATAATTCTAATATGCTGATTTGGTGCTCATAAACATCATCATCAACGTTGAAAGCAGTTGTGCTGCTTAACATTTTTGTGGAAACCTTGATACAGTTTTTTCCAGGATTCTTTGATGAATAGAAGTTAAAAAGAACAACTTTTATGTGAAATAGAAATATTGTAACAATTTGAGCCTTTACTGACACTTTTTTTTATCAATTTAATGCATTCTTGCTGAATATCATTTTTCCCCCACAAAATAAAAAACAAAAAAACTCACTGACCCCAAACATTTGAACAGTAATTTAAAGGGACACTATGCAAGTCTGAGTGTTTTTTCTCTACGAGCTCCCCCTAGTGTCTGGTAGTATAATGCTTTCATACACTCTGTCGTAAAAACGAACTGTTGTCCCTCCCCCCTCGCCACGAGCAACCCAGCTGATCAGCTGTCAACCTAGCTGAGCAGAGGAACCGGCTATTTCAAAACCAGTTATGTCTACCGAGGCAAGTAAAGCAATACTTTCTTTCCAACTGATGGCGATTTTTTTTATTTATTGTGTTGTCATGCATACTAGTATTTTTACCGGGAACGAACGATATGAACGAGGCGAACTACTGCTTTCGTGTTTGTTTGTTTGTTTGTTTTTGGGAGAATGGGCATGAGCATAAAAAATATATATATATCGGAGGCTAATATTTGTCTAAAGTTATATTAGCAAGGTCTATAAGTTCATCTGGTAACGTTAGAATGATGGTTTACCTTTGCTTGTCTAAGAAAACATCAGAACGTTTTTTCTAGCTCGATCATGATATGTGCAACATTTTGCGCGTCTGATATTGCCTACTATCAGACGCGTTGACTTAGTGACATAAAATAAAAGTGTAAGTTACACAAATAAAACCGACAGAGGAACGGCCAAACAACTACAGAAATCAAACGTGTTTGCTATGACAATGCTAACATCAAAGTTATAGTATCTAGCGTACTAGTAAGCCCCTAACAGACAGCGATCATAAAAACCTTTACAGACAATAGCAAACATCCTGAGGTCGCAATTACTTGAAATTTAAATATTAAACACAGTTTATTCCAAAGATACTTACAAGTGCAACAGCAGGATCAGCATCCGTTTTGCAGGCTTCTGTTTCTCTCAGTTCTCACCATTCTGAAAAAGCCGGTCCGATATATTTACTCGAGTCTGACTTCTTGCTCGGTCAGTCTCCCGTTTCCTCTTTCGTTGGTCCTCCGACAAAGATTTCCTAGCTTTCTGCTTCTTTTTTACAGGCTCAGCCTCAGCCATAACTCAATCTATCGTTGCCCTTTGCTTATAGCTAGCCCGCCGGTGCTTGAATAGGGGCGTGTACGTGTGCAGTGCCGTCAAGCAATTCGTTACATCGCGAGACCTGATATCACGCGATACTTCCTGACACCGACCCGCGTCCCAAAGTTGCAAGTGAGTTTTTTCCGCTCTCGGGCACCAGGGGGGTGCGAAACCACCACCATTCAACCCGAAATAAGTAATATAACCATTCCACTGACTCCGAAGCTGTTCAGTTAAGGTTAAAAAGTTACCTAGAGCACCTTTAAGCCAGATTAACCATTATGCCACACAATTTCCAAAATATTAGTTTATTTGAACTTTACCTTGTCTAACACTTGAAAATAGGAATGGTTTTAAAAAAAATCTGATTCTTTTTATCTGATATTATCAGGCAAAAAAAGACCAGAATAATAATTAAAAATATTAGCCATTATGGTTGCTGTTATTGCAAGCATCCATACTGAATTACATTACTGCTTGTTAACAGTTTAATTTACCCAGGAATTCTGGCACATATATATATATATATATATATATATATATCCGTGCTGTAGAAACATGATGATTTTTGTTATTTTGAAGGTTGTTTCACTCTATTCTGAATCTGAAGCGAGTGATTGTGAGCTCGGCTCATTGGTTGGTGCTCAAGGACAAACAAACATACTACCATGATCCTTCAAATCCATTTCTTCAGATGGTGAGTGTTCATACTGCATATCCCCTAGACATCACCCCTAAATTTGGAAATTGCCATCTGCACGTCACATTTTTGCTGGTTCTGTATTATAGGATGAAGTTCAGCCATCCCAAGACGCCTTACCTCGCAAAACTGTTCTTGAAGTTAGTGGAAAACCAAGGTAATGCAAAATAAAAACAAAGCAAAATCAATGTTTTTGTAGTGCTTTATAGCAGACTGACGTTGAGTTCCTGAGAATGGCTTCATTGTACATGTGTTAGTTGACAAGAGGCAGCAGAATTTGTGTGGCAGAAAATGCTACATAAAAATGACGTTCCCTTTTCTCAGGTTGCTGGTAGTTTCCAACCCCACAGAGCAGGCCAGGGCATCCATGGTTACAGTGTACGTGAACACTGCTGACGTGCGCGTGCTTAATGCTCTTGGTCATGTGGTCCACGCTCAAGTCAGTGCAGTGTGGAATGATGCCACTCACGCTGCTACCGACGTCTTCCAGGTGAGGTCTGCTACATCGATGCATCCCATCACAGCATTAGGGGTGTATTGTATGGAAAAGATCAGTGTGAAGATAGTACATCTCCATGTCGGTTAGTTTGAGGTCATCTAAATGCTCTTCAAGCTATTTCATTGTCTTTAAATGTGTTTGTTTGCTCCTCGGCAGTTGTCTTTCGTGGCTCGCGCTGCTCCTCTGGGTCTGAGAGTGTACCAGCTGATGGAAGGAAAGGAGCCAAGCACTGAAGCTGCTAAGTACATGTTTCTTCAGAATGGCGGCCGCATTTCAGTCAATAAACTGGAGCATTTCCAACAGTTCTACCAAAACGATGGAGCTCCTGTGCACATTGAAAATCCTCACCTCAAACTCTCCATCTCTACAGCTACAGGTCTTTTAGAGGTTAGACTGCTTTGTGGATTTGTCATAAGTTGGTGTGTTTAGGAATGACTCTGTGTAACGTTCAGAAAACATCTCTTGTTTGCAGAAAATGAGGTTGAAGGACGATGACTCGGAGCACCAGGTCAAAGTGGAGTTTGCTTGGTACGGCACCACCAGCAATAAGGACAAGAGTGGCGCCTACCTGTTCATGCCTGACAAAGAAGCAACAGTTAGTACTATACGTTTTTTATTATTTCTTCGATTAATCTTGCCCAACAGTATTACATTTTTGTTGGGTTGCTTTTTTCTACATTTTATTTATAGATGTAGTAAGTGAGGGAGACAGAAAAGCAAGATAGGGGAGATTGGGTTACAATCATGATTAGGTCCAAACCCAAACCCTGGAAACCCATGAGCAGCAGAGCTCAAGCACTTTCCCTACAATGCTTTTTTTATTCAGACATTGAATAGTGGTGCAGAAAATACCGGCTTTCGAAAGTGATTACAAACGCGTGAAATGCATGCACCCGGGTTGGTTGCTTTCCACTACAAATGCAAGGTTGAACAGCCCTGAAAGTGATTTCGCAAGCCGTTGACCCATCCTAGAAATATAAATGTGGTCATTGTGCCCTGGTGCCGGCTCTGGTGCAAGAGAAAATGTTACAGTAAGCATAACAGCAGAGTTAATACAGGACAATGAACTGAAGCAGACAGAGGGCTGAAATGCACACAGGATAACGAGAAACTAAACAAGACAAAGGTGAACACAATCGCCCTGCAAGCAATAGCCGTCATTTCACCATCTAGGTTAACTATAGACCCGATTTAGTCTGGCTATTATGAGTAACCCGCTTCTAGCCAAAATAACCTTTAATCTGGTCACATGTCGTTTTTGTCAAAATTACTTGCGGGATATATGCTATTCCATCATGTAAGCAAAGTCAACAGTGATTGGTTTCATTTCTTTGACATGTTCTATACGTAGCCTGTGCTTCTATTCTTGGGTTATGGTTAAACAGGTTTTAGCCTAGACGTCAGGGCTGTGTTGGGGCTATTAGACGTCTTTTAAACGCAAGATTGCTTGCTGGGTGGTAACCAAGGGAACAAACGAAACAATAGGAAAACAGGAAACAGGAACTAACAAACTAAAAGTGTTTGGAAAAGTAAACAGAAACTTTGATGTGACATTATTATTGTATTCATTTTATTCTAATAATTTATTTCCATTGCACCTTTCTTACATAAATATAGTTTGCTACAACTAAATATAGAAATGCAGGAAATACTAGGTCACATTTTCATTCACTTTGTAAGTAAATAATTAGAATATTTTCATTTTGTGTTACTATTCCTTTAATAACAACAATCGTAATAATAATTATTATTAATAATGAAAAGTTTTATCATAACAACATTTTATTTCCATTGCACCTTTCTTACATGAATATAATTTGCTATGCTGAATAGAGGTGCAGGAAATACTGGGTCACATTTTCATTCATTTTGTCTTACTATTCCTTTAATAACAACAACAACTTTTATTATTGTATATATGTGACACTGGAACACAAAACCAGTCACATGTCGCAGGGGTATATTTGTGGCAATAGCCAACAAATTATATCTTTTTATGCCAAAAATCATTAGGATATTAAGTAAAGATCATGTTCCATGAAAATATTGTGTAAATTTCCTACCATAAATATATAAAACATTTCTTTTTGTGAGTGAATGCAGCACAATCGCGAACATAAATGGACAACTTTAAAGGCGATTTTCTAAATGTTTCGATTTTATTGCACCCTGTAGTTGTATCTCGACCAAATATTGTCCTATCCTAACAAACCATACATCAATGGAAAGCTTATTTATTCAACTTTCATCTCAAGAGATGTATACATCTCAATTTCAAAAAAATTGGCCCATGTGACTGGTTTTGTGGTCCAGGGTCACATATATATTTATTGATTAAAACTAAATTGTATTACATAGCACCTTTCTTTCTTAAACAAGTACAATTTATCTAGCCGTGGTTCCACTGCTGAATAGTGCTGCAGGAAAAACTGGGTTATAGATCGCCCACTCCTATAAAAACTGTTTATTTGCACCAGGCTTGCAGTTAATTTGTGGCAGACAAATGATTGCTATGAGAGTTTGCTGAAGCACTGAATTATTTGGTAAAGTTTCATTGAAACTTATAACATCAGTGTGTGTCATTCAGCTGATTAGAGTTCTAAACATAATGGCAGTTTGGTCACTGCTCACAGAGAACACTGGGAAACCTCATAAGAGCTCACCTCAGTCTTTCATCGGGACATTTTTGTCATGCAGTGTTTTTTGTAGCTCTGCTTTGAGGGGATTTTTATGAGTGTGATTTGATTCACATTGATTTTCTTTCTCTCACACACAGATTTACTCTCCCTCGCAACCGCCGGTGGTTCGAGTCACTAAAGGGCCGCTGTTTTCTGAAGTCACCACTACCTTCACACACATCAAACACACTCTCCGGCTCTACAACATGCAGGGTAAGAGAGAACGGCAAACACTCAACAACACCTGCACTTCTCACTTTCACTTATTCAAATAGTCACCACTATTTCCAGTATGTAAATCAAATATTTACACCAGGAATTTGCAAAACGAGATCATTTCTAGTTTGACTAGTCGTCTTGATGAGTTCCTGTATAAGTAAGCAGGTTTCTGGTTTTTGTTTATGCCGGAAGTCAGTGGTGGGAGGGCAGCAATGTAACCTCAGAAAGTTGATTGAACCCTGGGATAGAAAAAATAGTGAATTTCGAAATCCTTGAAGTGCTTCTGGATGACGTCCTTTTCTTTTCCAAGTAATCTTTGTTAAGAGAGCCTTTTACTTACAGTCCTATAGCAGCTTGTTTTGTACAAGTCTTTTATTTCATTTAATTGCATGCAGTCCAAAGCTTTTTGCAGTATTTATCTTTGAAGTTTGAAGGTAAACATTTGAACGTTCCTCAAACTTTAACAAACAATTTGAACTGTGTAATCGGCAATGCCAAAAGAGGCAGTGCATTACACCAACAAGCAACACACATTTAATCAGCATCAGACAAGGACGTTTGATACAAAAGTTTAATGGTGTGCTGAAAGTGGGATCGTTTCGTATAAGAAAGAAACACAATCAGTTTTCATGCTTTTCTTATCTAGAGCACCAGGGCGGTCGGTTTGTGACCCCCTCTGGGTGGGTGAGATAATGTACGTGAGTGTTTTTGAAAGAGCGGAGCAGTCACATGAGCCATTGCCCCGTAGCCCTAGGGACCTTTCCCCCCAGTGGTGTTTGTTTTTGTCCAAAAAAAGAAAAGAATGAAACCTCTCGTGGGTTATTCCCTTGAGTTAAAACTGAATTTAAATTGCAAAGTTTTAGAAGAGGAACCTTTTCTCACACAGAAAATAGCTATCCCTCTTTTTGTGATTTTGAAGGAATAGCTCATAAAAAAATAATTCTAAAATACACAACAGACGACATTTTTGAAGAATATACTTGCTATTAAGCTTCAAAAAGGACTCAAAGATATAAGTGGTCCATCCACCTTGTTCACTTATAATTCAAGTGTTCATACAATAGCTTTATTTCATCTGTTATTTACTGGCAATCTTCCCTTCCTGTGGACTGATAACCAGCTCATTGAGAACCCGATCAGTTAGATTTGTGAATGAATCATTCAGGGGGTGCGTTTCCCAAAAGCATCGTTAGCCAACTATGGTCGCAAATTCCGTCGATATCAGCGTAGTTCAACGAATCAGTGTTTCCCGAATCCATCGTTCTAAACGAACATTCGCAAACAGCATCGCAAAGTTGTGTAGTTGGAACGACAGCTCTCGACCTGTGGTTAGAAGCATAGTTTCTAGTTTGCATGACATGTGGACTTAATAAATCCTCATCTTGAGCAAAATAAGGAAGCTGACATTCAGTACAACCTGTATCTTTTATTTAGAATACATACAAATGTAATTTACGTCTTTTAGTTTGTCAAGAGATTTAAAGCACCGTTTTTGAAGAGTGCGCATGTGCGAACGTGCTCTATTACGTAAGAACGAGCCTTTGAATGAATCTGAAAATAAAGCAAAATAACTGAGAAAAATGAGAAATAGTCCTCAGATGCCATGTCCGTAATTTAGAGCAAAACATCTAGCATTAATTCAACCTCAAACAGATTCGTTAAAAGAAGTTATTACTACACCACGTGCGTGACATCCTTAACCAACATGGCTGAACAACTACTTTGTGACAATGCGGTTTCGGAAAACTGTTGTGACTAGCTAGTTGTTTTTTCAACGCTGCATCGTACTATGATATTTAAGCAGTGAGCAGCGTTGTACAGACCGGTTTTATGAACCGGGTCAACTGATTCATTTAAGAGATCCAACACAAGAGAATGATCCATTCATGAAGTCGCATGGACTACTATTGTTGAACTTTAATGCTGTTTTTTGTCATTTTTTGCACAACAAATACAGTAAAAACTGTACTATTGTGAAATATTGTTGCAATTTAAAATAACTTTTATCTTAATTTATTGTTTGAGCACATGGCTTGTGATTGTGTTCAATGGCCATGTGCTCTTGTTTTTGTCATGTTTGTTTCTATGTGCCCACCCTTAAGACCACCCTTCTTGTTACCTTATTATTGGTTCATTTGTCCCACCTGCTGTCCCTAATTAACCTCATCATATCCTCTCCTATTTAGGCTACGTTCACACTGTCTGTCCAAATCCAATTATTTGTCTCTCCGATTGGAATCTGACTGAAGTTATTGACTGTCCACGCTGTGTATCGCAACTGTTCTGATCAGACTTGTGTGTCTCGTGGCGCTCTTTCGGTTTCCGGGATATCTGCATTGGTCTCTAGGGCAGTGACATTGCGTTGGTAGGCAAAAACAACAACATGTAGGAGTTTACAATACAGATGTTGTCTTATTTACAACAAGTTTAGCCACCTTGCTGGTCTACTGTATCTTATGAGGCAGCGACAGAAATGTAGGAGGCTGGTATGCGCGGCTTATTCTGTTGCTGTCGTCTCCACCGGTCTTAAAATTCAACATGTCATTTTCTGCTCGACCGGCACTTTGCAGCAACACAACCTTGTTTCTTTAGTGACTTTCAGCATGCTTCCTATATCAACATCTGACATGTTTACGTTTTAATCCCATCAAAGCAGACTGAAGCAGATTTCCAGAAATGGAATTGAATCAGATTTCAAACCACATATGAATGTAGCTCAAAGTAAATTTGAGCTACATTAAACTTATTTAATTTTCATCATGTTTTTTTTTTGTGCCTTCACACTTGCTGAATATGATCGGATTCCAATCGGATATGCACAGAAATCAGATTTGGACTGACAGTCTGAATGAGGCTTTAGTGTATCGCAGCTGTTCAGATCCGATTTGTTTGTCCCATGCCGCTCTTTCGTTTTCTGGAATATCTGAATTGGTTTCTATGGCAAAGATGTTGCATTGGTAGATATACGGCAAACAAACAGGAGTTAGCAATACCCAATACCCATTTTGTCTTATTTACAACATGACAATACGTAGCCACCACACTGGTCTACTGCGTCTTATGAGGCAGCGGCAGAACCGTAGGAGGCTGGTATGTTCGGCTTTATATCGTGATGTCGTCTCCGCCGGTTTCAAAACATGTCCGTTACATTGTTTTCTGCTCGTCCAAACACAACCTTGTTTCTGCAGAGACTTTCAGCATGTAACCTATAACAACGTCTGACGTTTACGTTTTACTTGACGTGAGAAAGTCACATAAACCACGCGAAAACCAATCAGAGTAATCAGACTGAAACGGATTTCCAGAAATGTGATTTGAATGGGATTTCAAACCACATATGTGGCTCAAAACAGATTTTTTGTTGTTGTTGCTGTTTACACTTTCTAAATCTGTTCGGATTTCAATCGGATATGCACAAAACCGGATTTGGAATGACAGTCTGAACAAGGCTTTATTCTCCCTGTGTTTTCTGTCCTGGTCTCTATGATATTCTGATCTCTAGAGATAGTTTGGATCCCTTCTTTAGTGTAAATCTAGGATTTTTCCACCAGCTGAACATCCTAAATCAGAAAATCAATAGCACACACCTCCTCGGCAAGCCACACTGTTTAAGATACATTTACTACATATGCATTCCAATCAGTATCTCTCAATATAAGCAATATTGCCCAGTGAGGGCTGCTCACTAAAAGTGTTGTGTTACCATCTCGCAATGAGCTAATGAGGACACACTCATGTTGAAGATATTCTGAGCTATCGTACGCCATAACCTAACAAACAACCTTGTTTTCGTGGTTGTGCTGCTATATAAAGCATGTTCTTCTACCTTTAAGGGTTTTTATTTTAATTAAAGGAAAATGAACATATTTGTTTCTTGCACTGTTTTATTCCCAAAGGCTTAATTAGTCTAATTCAAAATGTACTTTTAGGAGTGTTCACTTATTTTCATTGTACTTGGTAAATCTAATTGCTCATATTGTCATCAGGCTTAAGCCAGGCACACCGTAGAGACCACCAAGTTATTAAGATTAAAAAAGGGAAAGCAGTCATTTGCCACCGGAAAATGTACGATTTGTAGTATTGTGATAGTTTGAATGTGATTATGCACGTTCAATGCGAAACAGTAAATGAGCAGTTGTTTTGTCCATTATTAACCTAATGATACGTCTTGGTCTGTAAGGAAGTGGTCTTCAGTATACAAACAATGACTTTACAAATTTCCTAAAACAATCTGTGTTCCACAGATAGGGCCTACAATAACAGTATATGGGTTTGAAACAACATGAGAGAAACTGTCATTTGGAAGTGGAGGAAACAGATGTCCAATCCCTTTTCTATTGCCTGTGCTCTGTCAGTCATTTTGACCCCCCCCCCCCTCTCTCTTTCTCATAGGTGTAGAGGGTCAGTCTGTTGAGATCGGTAACACTGTAGATATAAGAGGCGAAATCAACCGTGAAATTGCAATGAGGATAACCTCGGATCTGAACAGCAAGGATCGATTCTTTACTGACCTCAATGGCTACCAGGTAGGACAACAGTACATTATTTATATTCTCTTTCCTGACACCCACATACACATTAAAGTTCACACAGTTTATATGTAAGTGTGGTGGGCCTGGGCTTGGTGGGCGATCTGCGGATATCTCTCTGAACCAGCCCATATTTCCACTGACTTTATACTGAGCCGAACAACAGTGTAACTATATGGAATTAACTTTGTCTTTTTTATGCAAAAAAAAAAAAAAAAAAGGTTTTGAGAGCAAAAATATCTATATTGTAATTACAAAATAAAAGATTGCAAATATATCTAACGCACTCTGCAATGCTAGATGTCAGAGTCAGACTCACACCGGGACCGGGTAGTGGGCGTGGCCGAATTATTGTGCTGAACGAGAGTGACGAATTGAAACGGGTCTTACATTATGGTGCTTAGATACTGCCCACTGAAATGCAGCTTCACTTGAATTCAAAACTTTTTTTAATCGCAAGCTAACAGTTTTGACTCGCAAACAATGACAGCAGAACAGGGACCAAATTTGTGCATGCGTGATGAAAACTGCACAAAGAAAAAGATTTACTTGCACTTTAAAGTGTTTTGTTATCAGTTACTTTATTTTTTTTTTTGTAATTAAAATAGCTTTTTTAATTTGCAATCTTTTGTAATTGGTAACTCCATATTACTGTTACTAAATGAATCCCATCAAAACATGGTTTTGATGTTATTGTCAGAAGTTATTAAAAAATAGAGCAGTCAGTCTAATAAAGTATTAATAATTAATCGTTTAAATATTTAATCATTTAATTTCATAATTAATATTTATTTAAATATTTAATTTCAATATAAATACATTAAAAAAATTCTAGTTAACACCTTCAGTTCTATTATTAAAGAAAAATATTGATACTTTTTTTTATCAAGGATGCATTAAATTGATCAAAAATCACAGTGATAAAGTAAAAGTAAAGACTTTCTGTTCAAAATGTATCATGGTTCCCACAAAAATATTAAGAAGCACAACTGTTTTCAACATTGACAATAATAAGAAATGTTATTTGAGCTCCAAATCAACATATTTGAATAATTTCTAAACGGCCATGTGACACTGAAGACACGATATTATTACTTTTTCTGTGTTTTTGATCAAATACATTAAATATATAGCTGCAAGCAGCCATTAAGTGGCTAAGCACCACAGAGACAGATTGAGGAGCTAAAAATCAAGGCAGTGAGCATCAGACCAACTGCAAAAAATTAGTAAAGACATTTGGAGACGGTTTTAAGCAAAATCGTTGAAAGCCCGTATAAATACAATCACTTGTAATGTGACAATTGCTTATTACTTTTGACCAATATGTGGTGCTGACACCAAATTGATCTATTGTGGTCAGTGAGTGAGTGAAATGGTTCCCACGCTTCTTGAAAGTACTTGAATTTCAGACACATGGATTCAAGGCCTGGAAAGTCTGTGAAAACAAACATAGGTCTTTGAAAGTGCTTGAATTAAACTGGAACTAAATTTTTTTAGAGTAGAATGGTACTGTTACAAAAATTGGCCTTTATGCGCTGCAAAAGAATGCGCTATTTCCAGAATGAAATAGTGCTACTGTGTGGGAGGAAACAGGGAGAAAAAGAGGAGTGAGTGCATGGATCATAGAAACAGCCCTGCATGATAATCGTGTGAAAAACAGTTTTATCTATCGACGCTAAATCCATAATTTTTTCCGACATTGGCTGAAGATGACCTGACTTGAATTTAGTGAAAATCAGACCATGGAGGAGTTTAAAAAAGTAGGTTAAAATAGCATAAGAAAGTTCGTCCGACTATGGCAAAATTGGTATCTATGTTCTCGGCATGACCCAAGGAATCTATTAAGACAATTTCATTGTAATAGGAATGTTGCAGTGCTGCAAGTGACCAGTCTTGTGATTTTCGGTCTAACTGTTCAGAAGTTAATAGCAAATGTAGCATTTTACAACAAAATTCAAAATGGGCGATGCCCAAAATGGCCAACATGGGAAAATTTTATATCATCCGACTTGGCATGCCTCACCCAATTTTTGGTCAAACTGATCAGTTATATGCAAAAATATTAATTTGACACTTTTCTGACCACTGGGTGGCACAGTGGTGAAACACTGCATGTACCTTCAAGTCATGCTTGTGATTACACACATCAAGTTTGTTCTGAATACGGTAAAGTGATGCAGAGATACAACCTTACATCCATTTTTGTGTAGCCTACGTCAAATTAGTTTGGCGGTTTGACAAATCAACTTGAGTTCCGTGGTTTTTTGTCGGCGTGGTCTGAAGATGAGTAAAGACATTTATCGTAAACATCGGATGAGTGGTCTAGAAAAAGTAGGGTTTTTTTTCCTGAAAATTCAAAATGGCGGAAACATTTTCATGATGGAAAATTATGCCATAGAATGCAATCGTCTTGTGCCAAGGAATCAGCAGGGGAAAAAAATTGTTTCTAGCCCTTACGGGTAAAGTTATTAGCATAAGCATGAGTGCAAATTTGGACAGTTGGTGGCGCTAGGGGGATTGAGTTTGAGGCTCCAAAATGGCTGTGGTTAATGTTCAGACTGTCTTCTATCTGTGTGCCAAATTTCAACATTTTTTACCATATGATTCTATGGGCTGCCATAGTCTCAAGAGCAAAGAAGACGACTAACGGATATTTAAAATAATGACCGACCTCAAACTTTTAGTTAGTGTATGCTCATATAAGATGTATAAAGACTAAACAAAAAAGGGTACAGTTAACAGATATCATAAAATAATTATCAAATTTTATCCCCAAAACCACATTAACATCAACAGAAGCTGCTCTTATGGCCTGGTCATTTGATGGAGCCAACTTTTCATTAGTCTCTGAATAAAGATTACATAGCTGAAAGTAACACAAGTTCAATTTAAATACATGATCTGAATGTGTGGATGCAGACAGCAAGCTCGCCTAATTCTGTTTACTGACAAGGAAAACTAATCAACAAAAGTCATTAGAAGTTAGTTAATTTGCATGAAGTGGTTGTTTTGACAGTCTTCTTTGATTTTGGTTGATAGTGTCAAAATGCAATATTGTTGTTTTTGGACGGCATAATGAAAATGTCAGTTTATTTTTCATTTCTCCTGACAAATAATTAATCAAAACAGATTAGAGTGTGCTGTATGGCTGACCAAAACAAACAAGTGTCAATTTAAATCACTCTGTCAAGTTGTCTTGACATGTTGGAGTATTAGCGTGGCATTTAATTAGCTGATGATGTCTCTCTGGCATTGGCCGGGATTAAGTGTTTCTGTTCGGTCCAAATTAATTAACTGACTTCGTAAAAAAACGGCTCATGAATAAAAACAGTGGAATATCCAATCAATTTTTCCTCCAAGTCACATTAACACATATCGAAGCTCATCAATTGACAGTGTTTTTCCTTCATAAAGGTGTCTCCACATGCCTGAGCTCATTGTTTTCAGGTCTCTAAACAGGGGGAATTTGGAGTTTTTTCTCTCTGCGTTGCTAAAAATGCCTTGGGCTGTTTTTACAGGTGCAGCCGAGGAAATCCATGGCTAAGCTCCCCCTGCAGGCAAACTTCTACCCCATGACCAGCATGGTCTATCTGCAGGACTCCAGCGCCAGACTCTCTCTACTCACGGCACAGTCACTCGGAGCGACCAGCCTCAAGAGCGGTCAGAGTTTGCTTTCAATTTTCTTTTCTTCTTAAAGCCTCATGAAATCACTATTGAAGCTTTTTGGCTTTACCCCATGTCTGTTAGATGCCATTTACACTGGGGTCCAAATTACATTTTAAAATATATTCAAATAGAAAACTGTTATTTGGAATTGTATTCATATTTCAAAATATTACTGTTTTTAGTGTGTGTTTGATCAAAAGCATAAGAGATGAGCATAAGAGACTTATTTCAAAAAAGCAGTAAAAATTCCAGACTCCAAAAAAGCTAAAAGTCACCAGACTTTTGAGCCGTAGTGTATATTATAATGATGATTGATTGATTGATTGATTGATTGATTGATTGAACATTGATTTGACATTGACAAAACTATTGATTTTAGTTTTTAGTGTGCTTTATTTATTTATTTTTTTAGATGAAATTGAATAGATATTTAATGTACAAAATGAAAGGGCGACTATGGAAGCCCCTAAACCGAAAAAAAAAAAAAAAAAAAAAATTAAAGTCGACACATTACGAGAATAAAGTAAAAATTTCTAGAATACAGTCTTGAAATATTTCGACTTTATTTTCGAAATGCTACGACTTTATTCTTGAAATACTACGACTTTATTCTCGAAACTTTAGATTTTTTTACTTTGTGGTTCAGGGCTTGACATTCTGAAAAAATCATTTTAAGTTTCACTCAAGTTGTTATGCTGATCATATAAAATTGCTAAATAGAAGCTTTTTCTGTAGAGTGGTTTAGACATTTTGACCTTGCTTTGTATGCTTGATTGTAGTCATAACACAAAGTTAGCAGATACACTTAAAATATACAGTCTTTCTCTTGTGGAAAATGAGCTGACATCATCTGGTCAAGGACTTATAATATTTTATTCAATGAAATGATCTTTACAATGAGACTGTCTCTCTCAGTTCATTATAAATGGCAACATAATCCTGCAACAATTACAAAACCATAAGCAAATGATTTGACAGCCTACCATTCAGACACATCATGCCCATCAGGACCGTCATCCTTGGATCTTTGCTTGAATAGATTTGACCTATTAAATAAATAAAACACTGGCAGGTGTACAAGCGTAGGTGTATTGGTGGTGAAAACACTCCACAATTGAATGTAAAGTGCTTTTGTCCATAATTCAATCTGTCAAGTGTGGTTTTGTCAGGTTGTTTTATAAAAATAGATTTATTTGTTTGGTGCTCAAACACGGCTCAATGGTCTCATTGACTTTGGCACACATGATTTATGCATGTCCATTGAAGGCATCAGTGAATGTTCTGGTGAAGTATGTGTGACATACTAATGAAGCTCATTGGTGTGGATTCCACAGGTCAGCTGGAGGTGATAATGGACCGCAGGCTCAATCAGGATGATAATCGAGGTTTGGGTCAGGGAGTTCTGGACAATAAGATCACTGCCAACTCCTTCCGCCTACTGCTGGAGAAGAGGAGCTCTGCGGAGGAGGTAACTGCGCTAAAGAAGAAAAACCTGCATCTATTAATGACAACAGACTGACCATTGACTCTCAGAGTCTGGATTTTGGAAATTTGGGCGTTCATTGTTTTTAATTTATCAGCATCTGTTGATATTGGATATTTAATTGCACATGCTCATATCCCCTATTTAAAAATGTTGTTGTCCTTTGCCGTTATCTAACACTCATTTAAAGATAACCTTTAAAATCACTAATAATTTAATAACAATCTAAAAAAATGGAAAAAAAAATTTCATATAATAATGCTGTAATGCTTAATGCTTAAATGTAAATGTCTACCTTTATTTGTCTACCTGTACTTAGAGCAGTAGACAGTAACTTGTGCTTACTGTGCTTTCTTGCATTATTGTGACTGTAAAATACCACAGTAGTTTAGTAATTGTTATAATCTAACTAATCTGTAAACATGTTGGCAGTTTAAATAACTTTAGGCCCTATCATACACCAGGTGCAATGCAGCGCATAAAAAAGTGTTTTTCGCTACTTTCCGCCTGACGCAGTTATCATTTTCACGTCCTGCGCCATGTTGTTTAAATAGCAAATGCATTTGCACCCATTTGTGGCCCATGGGCGTGCTGGTCTGAAAACGAGGTGTGTTCGGGCACATTGCGTTGCTTTTTTGAGCTATATATACAGCGTTGCTATTTTGAGATAACTTAAATAGACTGCGCCATTGACCAACTGAAACCTGGTCTAAAGTCAATGGGGCAATATTGTTTTTTGTTATTTAAAGAGCGCGTTAGTAATGTGCGCCTATAGGCGGGTCCACAACTGTCGTACACTTTGTCCCGTAGATGGTCTGCTCACGCGCTTTAACCTCGCACACGAGTAGATCCGTTTCCTCTATGGAGACACGCGTTCAGTTTGCAAATTCCGCCATGTAAATAGCGAATCCGCCGTGGCGCGAGCGCAAATGGCTTTTAAAGGGAATGGGAAATGAGACTCTGATTGGTTTATTGCACGTTGCAACCAAAACACACCCGTTACTCATTAAGAGAATAGAGACAACCCTTTTAAACCATGCGCCGACCATTTTTCCCGTCGTTAAACTAGCAAAAGTGGAGTCAACACGCCGTAAGTGTGCTTGCGCCATGCACTTTAGACCATGCGCTTAGATTGTTAAAATAGGGCCCTTTAACTTGCTTGGCTAAATTTTCTTTGAAATGCTGCTACACCATGACAGTCATAGAAAAGACAATTTTGCTGTCAATTATACAGAAGTGTTTGCATACATGGACATGCATTGTTTGAATATAAACAAATGAATTAAAGAGGCCATATTGTGCCCTTTTACAAAAAGGTTCCTTCCCAAAACTTGTCAGTAACTCTCTGTTTAGTTCCTGTCTCTATCAAGCCCCTCCTTCCAAAAAGTGCAATGTGCTCTGATTGGTCGGCTGGAACAGTGTGTTGTGATTGGTCAACCACTTTGAGCGAGTTTCGGAAATGTTACGCCCCTTACCATTATCACGAGTTTCAACACTCCTAACGCAATTCAACCAGGCTTCGCCCATTTTTTGTGTATGCCTTTGGCAGGAATTTTTTAAACGAGGAAATATTGTGACGTTCCCGGAAAGAAACTTTAACATTACAAAACTGCAACATTACACACTAAAAATGTAAAAAAGCATAATAGGTCCTTTCAAGTCTTTAATGTTCTCTGCTAATGCACCACTTTTCTTTCTTAGGGCCAGAATGAGGAGACCGCACCGAATAGTTATCCATCTATACTGAGTCACATGTCGCACATGTACCTCAACCATCCCTTCATCTCAATGCCAGTTAGTCAGAACTCGGACGCTTCATCCTTGATTCCCTACAGCCCTCTGAGCGCCTCCTTCCCCTGCGACGTGCATCTGGTCAACCTGCGCGCTATCCAGTCTAAGGTATGGCTCAAATGTGTTTGTATCTTCTAGAGGATTTGAAAGAGGAAGCTGAAAGCTGTTTTGGTTGTAATTGGGGAGTAATGGACTGCTGACTCAGTTCCTAAGAGGGCCATAAAGTGTATTGACCTTCAAATTGATATATCATAGTCCCATTTCTCAGGGCTGAATGATAATATTTTAAAACATGACAGGATAAAGGTAGAAATTCTCAGAATTTCTCATGGGAAAGATTTAATAGAGGATGTGAGGATGTGATTCATGCTGGCTTAAATGCTTAAAGGGGCCTTATCATGAAAAATCCCATTTTGCTTGATCTTTTGAGATAAAAAACTGCATTGTACTGTCAAAACATACTGTAATTTTAAGAACTCAGTACTTCCTTCAAAGAGACTGTTTATTGAAATTACATATAAGCACATGACTGCCAACATTAACATGTCAAATGCTTATTTAGCAGTCATAAATGGATATGGATAGTTATTAACTGTCACCCTACAGTACTCTTCTGAAGAATCCCAATGTTAGAAAGACTGACATTTATTTTGAACAATATCCTCGATTAACAGTTTATGTGGCACATTTCAGCTTGGATTGTCTGATGAATCTATCATATATTATAGGCTTAGCATGGATGCTATTGAAGGGTTGCAGAGCAAATCCGCAGTTTGTGAGTTAACAAATTAATTTCACATGCAATGGAGTCTTAAAAGGCACAGCTGCAAAAAACAAATTGTGATTAAATTGAAACCCACAGGAAAAATGTATAATAAAAGGAAATGATATTACCCATGAATGGGTAAAACAAACAGCATTGCTCTATAACAGGGATTTTCCAAACTGAGCTGCCTCGCTGTCTACATAGGCAGCTGCATTTTAAGGTAGCATATTAACTGAGAAGTGCACCTGTAGTGTACTTCAAATAAAAGTATTTTCAAATTTATATCAGGAAATTCATCTGTACACTTTAACCATATTTCAAAGTCAAAAGAAGTAATTATGAAATTACATATAAAGATGTACTTAAGTCCTACTTCAGTGGGTCAAAACGCTAATTGCATTTAATATTAATTTAAATTATTTTTATAATACATTTTTATTTAATTGCAGTTAACAAGCCGTTAAGTGTCCGAGAACATTACATTTAGTTTGCACTGAAGTATATTCACTGAAGTATATTGAATCACTGAAGTATACAGTATCATTTCTGTTATAACTACTCTTTAAAAGTATGCTAAAGTGTAAATCCTTTGGTGCTTTAGAACTGGGCCAAAATAATATTATACAACAGCATTATTGTCTTGGGTTGCTGTGGTAGATAGCTCACGAAGACAAGGGATCCTTGGAACAGTATTTAATCAGAAACTCACAGCGATATACAGGAGAAAGTAACAACAACGCACAACCTGACATATAAACTAACAACATCAATGCAAGTGAGGGCACACCTGGACAGAATACTCAAATCAATATGTAACCATAGAAACAAACTGGCTGGGGACTAGGCTGACAAAACTAATTAGCAAAATGAAAAATAACACAATGAAAACTGAATCAAAAACAGAACATACAGGTGACAATTATATTGCTGCCTTGCCTTATAGAAGATCTGAAGTCTAAAAATGCTGCCTAGGTATGCAGCTCTCAAAGGTTTGGAACGGAGCCGTTAAACCTTTGGCCTTTGTTTCTACCATACTTATTGACTACATTCATGGCCATTTTTCATTTGGGTGTCACCATTAGAGTGTGCCAGAATTCATTCATCTACACGACAAAGATATGCTTAAAATGGAGAAGTTTTTCCTTAAATTTTGAAACATTGACACGGATCCTCGAAAACGACTAAAAACGCTGTATTCTTCTGCCAGGCCATTAGATGGCGAAGAAACACTATAGGCTGAACACGTAATACGCATGTGCATGACTTCATCGTCTTCAGAGATTTGTTGTTTAAACGGAGACCGTTTTCAAAAACTTGCAATTTGATACTTGTTTTCAAAAGTTTGCATTTTCAGGCACCCAAAACGCAGTTGTCGTGTAAACGAACGGCCAAAACGCATAAAACGTTTTACGTCTTTAGTTGAAAACGGTGTCGTGTAAGCAGCCCCTAAGTCTCAAGTATCTGACCTCTATCCTTTTGTTTGACTGATCAATGACATCATCAAAGTTAGAGTCTCTTGCTTGAATTATGATTGACAGATCATCAGAAAGACTTAACTGCTGATTTGGGAGGCTGAATTCACTCTCAGTATGTATATATTAAATAAAATGATTAATAGGACAGTTGGCTGCACAAGCTTTTGGTGCACTATGCAGAAAGTCTATGCTAAATAATGCTTGAAAAGTTCCTTTGTTATGTGTCATGGCAATATCCACTCAAGGACACCCTCTATGCAAATAGGAAAGAAAAGTGTTTTTCAAGCATGGAAGACATTGATTACATTTATTTATTTATTTATTTTTGCACAACAAAAAATTCATCTCAGTTGTGAGAGCTTTATCGACTGTGCAGAGTGATTTACTGTGTCTGTTGTTAATCTAGTGCTCCAGGTTTACAGTAATGAGAGATTCTGCTGGGCAGAGATGTCTGTATAAATGTTTTCATTATGTCATGAAGGGGCAAGTACAGATTCGAGTGCAAATTTTATCATGAATAACGGCAGAAAAAGTTAATGGAATGTTCCGGGTTCAATACAAGTGCTAGAAAAGAATGTCCACTCATTTCAGTTTGAAAAAGAAAAATGCACCTGCAATGGACATTTATGGGGAAAGACTCTGCAATGAGGAAAATATTTAAAACACATGGTTTTGAAAGTATAGCCACAAGATCCAAAGGTGCATAATTATTTGCTAATTAAAATGTTTTTTTTTCATGAGATTAATTGTGATTTTTAAAAAAAATATTAATAAATTGATGCACACACATTAGGCCTGCACAATATTGGAAAAAACTGCCATTGCGATATCTAGTTTTTCTTTTCTTTTTTTGATCTTTAATTTAGCTCTGGAAAGAATTCATCCTTCTAGAATGATTGGGGTGATTTTGTTGGGGAGTGAATCTGCATAGTAAATAATAAACAAATTACAAGCAAATAAAAAAACAGTGCTTTAAGTTTTTCAGGTCAGTCTAACAGCATTCAGGTACAAAAATTGAATATTGTATAAATGAAATATAATGAATCTTTGTTAAAGCTACAAAAGAGATTTTCTCTTTGTCTTTTGTTGTTTGATTAACATTAATGACAGGTTTATTAGGCTGCTGTCACTTTAAGAACTAATGCACTGATCCAATATACAATCTGTTTTAGTTGTTTACGTTTACTTAAGACATAAAATACAGTGTTTACAAGGATACTTGCTGAGACGGGTGTTTTGACATAATTTTCTGTGTACGTGTCCGTTCAGGTACAAATAGACTCGAAATAGACCGGAATTCAGTGTTCGAATTGAGTTCTCTTTCGCGTCGTCTTGTGCTTGAATGGTATAAAATCACTTGAATGTTTAAACTGACAGGACCTAAAACATGTGCAAATGATAAACTTTCACTCTATGATGGTTAAACTTTGCAATTAATCCAAGAATTACGTGCGTTTGGAACCGTGGTGCCTGGTCTGTACGGATCAACTACGATCCCTATACTTCACATTGCACATCCTGTGATGTGACTATCGCGGATGCGCACATTGCGATATCGATGCTAAAACAATATATTGTGCAGCTCTAACACACATGTGTGTCAGTCTTCTAGAAAAAAACTGTTTTATTCTACATGAATTGGTTTGCCCCTTTATGGGAGCTGCAGTTTTGACATCACATGATCAGTTGTGTCATGAAATTGCCTGAATTACTACTAATAATAACAACAGCAGTAATAATACTATCATTTAAAGAGTAAGTTCTCCCAAAAATTTTAATTCTGTCATTAATTACTCACCCTCACATCATTCCAAACCCTTAAGACCTTCTTCGTTCATCTTCGGAACACAAATTAAGATATTTTTCATGTGTGTGATGCTGAAGCAGGAGCCAGCCAATCACTGCTCTGTATTGATCAGTGCGGGCCAATAACGAGCCGGCGTTCTGACGTAGAACCCGGAAGCGCTGCAGTGTTTACAACGTGAGCAGTGTCAAGAGACTGACATGGAAGATAAGAAATTGTTGAATAAAGTCATTATTTTAGTTTTTTATTTATTTAATTGGGGCCTATTGTGCGATGATGTCTTGCTCTGGAGGCAGTTATATGCAAATTTATTTGCCCATGTGACGTCACAGGTGTCACAGTCGGTGGCTGTAATGAAGTGCACGATGAAGGAGATGCTCAAAATGAATCTTTAATCCAAGAATCAAAACAATGAACAAAAGAATAACTGAAACACAACCACGAACACACTGACATCAAACATTGCAATACAAAGAGCTAACAGAAAGTGAGGGCTTAAGTTGAAGGGCAAACAATGGAGCTAATGAGATAATTAATGAAACACCTGAACTGAGGACTCAAATCAATCTGTAACCATAGAAACAATCAGGCAGGGAATGGAGAAGAACCAATTTACAAACTAGAAAGCTGACCTAGACAAAGACATGAACAGAACAGGAAAAACAGAGAAAAATCAAACTCAAAGCGTGACAACAGGTCACTCGATATCAAAACGAGCTTGATTAAATAAATGCTTTGTTTCTAACGAGGAGGATATTTTAAGTTATGAAACTTGCAGGGTGTTTTAATGGTACAAAGACCTTGAAGGGGCTGTTTACACAAAACCGTTTTCATCTAAAAACGTAAAACTTTTTATGCGTTTTGGCCGTTCGTTTACACGACGACAGCGTTTTGGGTGCCTGAAAACGCAAACTTTTGAAAACGGGTTTCAAAGTGCAAGTTTTTGAAAACGGTCTCCGTGTAAACAACAAAAACGACGATGACGTTATGCACATGTGCATTACGTGTTCAGTCTATGGTGTTACGTTGAACCCCCACAATGCCTTGCCCCATCAATCCATTGTAAGTGCATTACTGTAAATGCAATCTTTGATTCGTTTACAAGCTGAAGGACGTTGAAATTCTAGCAAAATCGGCAGCCCTGTCACATGCTGTTGATAAAGTTATTTTGAACCACGACGATTGCTTCAAGTTCCTTTGCTTTCCGCTGTCTCAAGGAGAGGCTCTTTCCATCAAGTTGTGATGGGAGAGACTCTCGCTGTGGTGCTGAGCTGCAGCTGATGAGCGCAAAGCACTGCTCCATTATTGGCTCAGTCAGAAGAAACAGTGTTGTGTTTATGCGGCCTGAGGCTCCATCTCGTTTCTCTCGCAGGAGGAAGGGGGAGGTCCATCCGAGCAAGCTGCTTTGATACTGCACAGAAAAGGCTTTGACTGTGGCTTCTCCAATCGGAACACTGGCCTACTGTGTGCCACCACACGTGGCAAGGTAAAGCAGCAGATCACGCGGCTTCCCACACACAGACACATCAAAAATTCAAAGAGAGTCTCATCACTGCTACTTAATTTTGGCCTGACTTTTGAAAGAACTTGAGAATTATATTTGCAAAACGTGTACATTTGTTCCCAAAGCGTGTTTTTGTTCGTTCAAAATTGAAAATCAGTTTTAAACATAAAACACATATTCCATAGAACACAAAAGGGAGAACTTAGTGGTAATTTTTTACTATCCAATTATGAAATGGGATTAGAGCATTCAGTAAGGGCACAAAAAAAAATCACCATAAAGGTGATAGTCTTTTGAAGTTTTGAAGTCATGCAGTAATTTATGGAGAAACAAACCTACTTCAAAGTTATTCACCTTCAGTGAGTTTTAACCTGAGAACTGCTGCTATTGAAATGAGTGATCTACTGATATATCGCCAAAGCAGATATTTGGCAAACACACTGCTCAGATGCTCAAATAAACAGCAATGTTTTGATAGGGCCATAGAGTCACAGTGTTAAGGCCTGTTCACACCAAGAACAATAACTATATTAACGTCCACACCAGTAGACGCACTCCAGTTATGTCGCCTGTCGCTTTAAATGCTCGAGCTCTTTAAAGCAAGATTGATTCTGATTGGCTGTCAGTGTTTATATTGTTCATCAGCTGGAAAAATTGTTCCGAGAGTGATATATGATATCATTTCTCTGTGCCATTGTTGTTATAGTTGTGGTGTGGACTCTTTTTTTTATATTTAGAATGATTTTTAGAACTATACTCTTTATATTTTTAGTTATTGTCCTTGGTGTGAATTGGCCTTTACACTCTACATGGAAATCAACATAGGCTTACGTTGAAACATATTAAGATAGGACAGGAGAAAGTGTTTTAAAATCAAAACTTTTTAAAACTTCACCTCAATGATGTTCATGTAAATAATGCAATGAGCTATAAATCCCACAAGTAAATAAAAGTTGTTTACTTTCCACTTAGTCTGAAAGGTTTACAAGCTAAGCTTGTGAACTGTCAGATATGCTAACCATCTTACGTTTTACAAGTGAAAAATCAAAGTCTAAGGCCGTGACTCAATGCATGCTTGCTTGAACTTGTTGTGTTGGAAATGCTCTAATCAACATACTGTTTGCTGTGTGTGTGTGTGTAGATTAATTTAGAGAAGCTCCTGACAGATCTGAAGGTGAAAAGCATCACTCCTGTTTCGCTGTCTCTGATGCACACATACAATAGTGAAGCCGACCCGCAGGAGCTCAGCCTTAAACCCATGGAGATCAGGACTTACCGCCTGCAGCTGGGCTGAGCTGAGCCTTCAGCCGAGGACTCCTTCGATGATCGTTAACATAAACCTTATGCTTCACAGCAAAGTGCAATATGAAATCTACAAGAATTCCCAACCAGCTCTCTCAGGTTATTTGAACATAACGTGAAGCTTCACTGTGCTGAGAGTTGACGTTTTTCTTTGCTGGGATCGTACAAGTTGTTGTACGGTTTTAAAGTGTTGATGCAGTGGGAACGGTGCAAGAAACGCTTTTCTTGCTTCTGTTATTTGATGAAGAGAAAAGCTTCTTTTTGATCAGAGGGGCTTGTGCCCTGTTCAATTTATCCTCAATTCCCAGATTAAAGTTAATATATGGATTGGATTTACCTGAAATGATTTTTCTTTTAAACTTTTGTTTTATTATTTTATTTTCATCCCAAAATGTTTTATCTGAATTGTGCCTTAGTCTCACATGGTGGTGTCTTTCTTAATGGATGTGATAAAATAAGCAATTTTAAAATTGAACGCATCATTTTTATCATTCACTGTTAATTACAACATAGAAAACACTAACAACAGACATTTTAATTTTGCTATCTTTATTTCTTTAAATGTCCCTTGATAATTTCTAACAATGCAAATGACTGCAATGTGTGTTTATCACATTCATTGAAATGGACCATTTAATGTGACTTGAAATTTAAGATGATGAAGCCTCAGATTTTGTTTCTATCTTTCTTAAGTGATTTTTGTCATTATCTGTTTTTTCTAAATATATAGATAGTATATATTGGTCGCTTTTTTTCTTTCACTTTTGTCTGTTTTATTCAGTCTGAAGGATTGTAAATAGGTTCAGTAGCAACATAAATTGACCAAAGGTTGGTGGGTGTCTTGTACTAAAGAATGTGTATTGAAGATTTAATTCCATTGTTCCCAGAGATGATAAGTATCATAGAAGAAATGAAATGTTTTATTTAATATATTAGGCTACACTGTAAAACATATGATCAATAAGTTACGACACCATATGTTTTTACATTGCTTTAACTCATCAAAATACAAGTTAGACAAGATTCAACTCATTTTAATGTAATTTAAGTTGAAATGACTCAAACAACCAAGTTGATTATACTTAAAAGAAATTAAGGCAGCAATTTACAGTGTATATGATTATAAACATGCATATATTTATATCAACAGAAATATAAATTCTCTAGAAGATAGAGTTGAGTTGGAAGGAGTGCTTGATCATGAAATGGTGCCATGGTTATTATGGATTATAAACGTGATTGTGTTGAAGTTTATGAATGGAAAAAAAGCTAGATTTATTATACAATCAAACTATGCAAATGTACATTTTTGTCTTATGCAACAATGATCTATTTTTTTAGACCTTAAATCACAGACTTCCTCTAGTCAGACATTGCCTGGCAGTAATTCTCCAAGAGATCCCAATTTTACCTGGCAAAACTCTTTCTGATATGTAGATTTGCCACACACTATGATATATATGAATGTTTTTCTCAAATGAATTGGCCTTCATTCTGTGATGTTTATTCTGGAAGGGAGTCCATTATCTGTTTTATACTCTGGGTGTCTTTTTTTTTAGGCTGCTTGTCTTGAGTGTGAACGATGATCATTTGTTGACTTGCTACTGTGATTTTTTTTTTTTCTTTCTTCCAAATGTTAGAATTGATTCAGCATGTTTTTCTTTTTCCTTTTATGAAAATTTCGACTGGTCAGTCAGAAGTGCTGTGATCACTGTAATCCAACTAGCTGCTTAATTCACACTTTTATGACCAAATTGGTCTGTGACTAGTGAATCAGGATAATGAAAGCAGGCCAAATGCTTTCTGACCCTGTGAGAATATTCCTCAATTTTTTATCTCGAAAAGTGTGGTGACTATCTGTAGAGAATGTCTTTTTACCAGTGTTGCCAATTACAATTTTAGGTAACGAATGTCTGTCTGTCTGTCTGTCTGTCTGTCTGTCATTTGAAAGGAATGTTACAGAAAAATAAAAATTGGTTCAGTCTTTTATTTGTTTGAATTTTAAGGATGTGTTTGCCACTATTTCTCAGTGATTTATAGATTTGAAGGTAAAATCATATAATGGTTCATGGTAACTCGTAAGGTTTTGTGTGCTTTTTGACCTTTTCCATGCGTTTCTTCATGATCGTCTCCTCGTCCTCTTGCTTTCTTTTTTCCAGCACTGTCTTTTCAATTTCTTCCTCTCTTTCCATCACTATTTTCAATTCCTTTTGCCACTAAAAGTTTTGGAAAGTGTTAGAATAGATTATTAGACATTCTCTGCACATATTTCTTAGAAACTTTCTCCAGTTTAGAGCTCATTAACAAACAACTACTGTACCTCTTGTTATCTAAATACTAATCTAAACTTGGTTAGGAAAGCCTAGCGTTCTGACCGAATCAAAGGGAATGCAATACTCACTTGATCTTCCACAACTTTCATCAGATCAATATCAGTCCTGGTTCTCAGGTCCAGATGGGAAGGTCCATGTCTGTCCATGTCAAATTTGGCACATATTTGAAATGAAAGAGATGAAATTAAGTATTGTATGGGTCCATGGCACAGTGATGGTATTATATGGTAATATTGTGGTATTTTGATATATACCGCTGAAACATTAAATGGTCATGCAAGTTTTTCAATGGCCAATGTAAAAATAATATACAGTATTGAGAGCGGAGTGGCCAATGGCTGGTATAATGATACATAATGCAATTTAACGAAAGCAAATTAGATTACATTTTGGGATCTGCAAGATTTCTCTTATGCTCACCAAGGGTGAATTTATTTGATCAAAAATACAGTAAAAACAGTAATATTATGAAATATCATTACAATTTAAAAGATATGTTTTCTATTTTAAAAAGATTTTTTTTCTGTGATGGCAAGTCAGAATTTTCAGCATCATTACCCAAGGCCTCAGTGTCACATGATCCTTCAGAAATCTAATTCTATTATGAATGATTTGCTTCTCAAGAAACATTTCTTATCATTATTAATGTTTAAAACATCTATTTTTTCAGGATTTTTTGATGAATAAAAAGTTTGTAGATTTAAGATTGCCTTTACTGTCAATTTTGCGCTGTTTAAAGCATCTTTGCTGAATAAAAATATTGTCTTACAACAACTAAAATCTTTCTGATCCGAAACTTTGAACGGTAATGTATATATTTTTAGAAATATTTTACAAAGTAATAAATCTGTCAATATATTGTCTAACCACAATAATTACAGTTAAATTGTCCCCCAAAAAACTGATAACCCATGGTATGTGTCCAAAAACATGGTATTACCTTGGTACCATGTCAATAATAAAATAAAATAAATACAGTACTTTAACGTTAAGTGTACCAGCTGCAATTTTCAGAAGAGAGGCCAATAACCTTGGTGTCTTGTGAGTGCCTTTAGTAATAGTCTGAGGTGGTTCAGGGCATCCTTCTCCAGTCCTGGCGGTGGAAACTGCCTCTTTCCTGGGTTTGGTGGTTTTTATTCTGTGTCGGTGGTTTGCAGAATGAGTAGTGAGCTTAACTGGAGGCCAGATCTTGGAAAGAGTGTGTGCCAGCCGCCTAGTGATCCACTCGCTCTGTGCACATACACACACATAAACTGTGTGTGAGCTCCTCATCCTCTCTCTGTGGTTCTCCAGGAGCCTTTTATCACCCTGGAAAGAAGGTAATAACAGGGAGAAACTGCAGGTTCTATTGATCATGTAGAGGCTTGAATTAAGATTCTCTTCTTGACTCATCTGATTTCATTGTGTCAGAGTTTAATGCAGTATCGCACCAGATGCATGTTTAAAGCCAACAATGTGCTTTAGCATTCAGATTTACTTAGCCTCATGAACTCTGTATTATAATGTCATGTCAGTGTTGGCACAATATAACTTTAAAATGTGTACTGAATGTACAAAAGCTTTATGCATTATTCAGCTGGATTGGAGTGAAATTTAACACAAAACACAACTGCTTTCTTTCGTCTGTTTGGAGATAGCACTGTAAAGACCTCAGGCAATGGTCTGATAAATGCACTGATGTGTTTGTTTCCTACTGAAACAAAGTTGGAGTGTGAAAAAAAAAAAAAAAAATCTTGCTTTTAGTTTACGCCAGGATAACATACTACTTTTAAAATTGTTACAGTGTAGTATGCACTAGCCTACTGTTTAAATGATTGGGGTCAGTAAGTGTCTTTTTTTTTTTTTTTTTGGAAAGAAATGAATACTTTAATTCATTAAATTGATCAAAACAAAAATGATAAAGACAATAGTGTCACACGTTGGTTCCACATTGAGGTGAATAGAGGATCCTTTTGCAGCAGTTTTTATTAAACTAAACAAACAAAACATTCTGGCATAAGAAGGCATGGAAGAACTACACACGAGTAACGAAAACCAACCTTAACCTTGAAGACACCAGACAAAGAACTGAACTGAACAGAGGGTTTAAATACACAGACCAAACAATGACACTAAACTAGACGCAGATCAACACAGTGGGTTGCTATGAAAACAAATGAAGAGTGGGAACAAAGGAAACAGGACAAATTAGAGGTCCATAAAACAGAGCATGACCATGACAGTAAATTCCCCTACCGGAAGGAGGAACCAGAGGGAAGGAGCCCAGCAGCTACTAGGGCGCAACTACCCAGTGTCAGAGGGGTATGCAGCAACAATTTTGGCGCCCCAACAACAACAAAGAAATAAATAACTGCCATGTAGCCTAATGACTGAGGAATGAGTGATAGTAACAGATGAAATAAATACAAAATTGTCATTTATTAAAAAAATTGAACTATACTTCACAGTGATGAATCCACTGATGAGTGGACCTCTGTCCCTCTCGTAAGAAAATTTTGTGCTTTTTAATGTTGAATTCATCAATCTAGTGCACTTTGAGAGTTCAAAATGAAAAGCTCCAACCCATATTCAGTGTGCAAATTAAACAAAGAAAAATTCAAACCTTTTTTTAGTAACAGTGTCTGTCTACATAAACTACTACATAATAATAGTTATAATATTAGTCCCATGATAGTAATAGCCATATATTGTAAAACAAATACACTGAAAAATAAAGGAAACTTTCATAATTAGTTTTGTACTAATTTCTATACATTACAGATGTAATTGGGACAGCCCAGTGTCAATCAAGAAAAGAACCAATGGGCCGCTAGCCTACGTGTTTAATGAAAAATGTAAAAAAAAAAAAAAAAATTTTTTTTTTTTTTTTTTTTTTTTTTTTGACCAATGTATTACAACGGCACTAACCCAGCACCGCCAATTAAGCAAAGCAAAACAAAACAAAACGAATGGGCCGTCGATGTACGAGTTTTGTGGGCCGTTAAGACAAAGACAAAAAAAAATTGCCTATTAGATGTATCGACCCAAAAAGCACGTCGGCCCACCGGGAATCTCCTAGCCTACATGCGTGGACGTTACACTTTAAATCCTACCTGTTGCCTTTGACCATCCACTTATTTAGCTGCTGGCGCATCAACTGACATGCCATCTCCTTTTCCCTCTTTCTTGTTCTATTTTTAGTCCCGGCAGCTTTTTTGCTTTATCCATCTTTTTCGACTCGTAGGCTACCTGCTCGCTCAGCGCTCACGGCGCCCCCGCCCGCTCACGATATTGTATGCTTAGATAAATTGTGACAATTAATTTTGCACTTAATGTTTGCGACATGTTTTCATCCATTGTATTTTTGATATGTTATTATCATTGTAATGTTTGTTGAGACTGCTTTGAGCACGTTTAGGAGAGGTGATCAAATCACAGAGAAAACATTTCTCATTGCTGTATTCTCTCTTTAATCCATCCAGTACCATCTACATGCTCCATGATAATAAACCCTCTGTCAGCAGCAGTTCCAGTGTTCCGTGTCTTCTCTCAATTAAACAACACAACGTAGAGCATAACAGTGGTCAGAATTGGGCCGGTTACACCTGGCAGAGCATGATGGACGACAGACCACAGTGAAACCAATTTGGTGTGGAGCCGATGAGTCGGAGGGCCAAGGTGGAGTCTGGGGCTCGAAGGCCTGAAGTGGAGCTGAGGGATCCACAGACCAAGGCGGAGATGATGACTGGGAAGCCCAAGGCGGATCCAAGCAGCTTGGGGGGAACCATTAAGGAGAAGCAGAGGGGCTGAAAGAAGCCAGTGGAGGCAGGGCCGAGGAACTGCATGGCTTTGGCAGAGGAGAAGTGAGAGGAAAGAAGGTGAAGGAGACTTGGAGCTGGTGATGAAGGAGAAAGACAGGACGGGACCAGCTGAGACTGGAGACCTTGAAACATGACATAATCCAGAACATCAGTTACTTATACATTGGGGACTGAGCTTAGTGAACGTACCTCAGCGACAGGAGAGTAGACGGGGCTCCAATCCATATCCTTGAACTCTACTAATATGCCTCAGTGACAGACGTTGGTGTCAGCTCACCCACCTGGTCAGGCTCCAGGACGAAATTGGCCCCTGGCAGTTGCTCTGGCTCTAGCTTTGTGGGGTGGCTCATTCTCTGAGACTGCAGTGGGCTCTGGATGATGGTTTGATGCGGGCATGGCAAGAGGTTGAATTGGCTCTGGGCGCTGGCCTGGGGAGGACTGGAACATCTCTGGCGTGGTCCTCATACAATAAAATCAGAACCATCCAGCCAGAAAACATAGCTGATGTACTGAGCTAACATCGTGCTGTCTCTTCCTGGCAAGAGGAAGACATACAAATAGTCATCCAGCACCACCCGAAAACATGCTTTTAGCATGTGTCTACTCAAGGGGATTCGATAGTATAAGTCCAAAAAAATACTCCATGCACCTCTCCAGGGGGTAACCATTCTGGCAGAGGTTTAGTAGTTAGTACTCAGGGCAAATGTGGGCTGCCGCAAGATTCATATCATTAAGGTCTGGTGTTCTGTCTCGAGTTGGTTCCACAATGAAGTGAATAGAAGATCCTTTTGCAGCAGTCTTTATTAAACTAAATAAGCAAAACAAAACAAAACACTCTGGCATAAGAGGGAACAGAAACACTACACAGGACTAAGACAAACCTACCTTTACATTGAAAACACCAGACAAAGAACTGAACTGGAATTGAGGGTTTAAAAACACAGTCCAAGCGATGGAGCTAAACAAGACGCAGGTAAACGCAATGGGTTGCTATGGAAACAAATGAAGAGTGGGGACATGGGGAATAAAGGAAATAGGAAAACAAGGTGAAACAAACTAAAAGACCATAAAACGGGAACCTGGGGGATAAAGGAAATGGGGAAACAAGGTGAAAAAAACCCCTAAAAGACCATTAGACAGTACAATGTTTTGACAATTAGACCCTTTCACACATTAAACCGGTAAATTACTGTAAAATTGACATTTAAAATTGTAAATTTTTTACTTTTGAGTGACAAGCAAAAAGGGATGATCACAGAGAACATGTTTTTGCTCTTAAAAACTCGAGATGCATAATAGTTACTACAATACTGCAGTTACTATAGTAGCCTACGCAATAGTAACTGCAGATCCGTGATGCTGGAGAATGGACAAGAAGGGTCTCGAGCACAAGACGTGGCACAATGGTCAGATGTCTGTCTAGCGCATACTTTCATAGAAAAACAAAAGCAGCAGAGCTTAAACGGGTCAGACAGAGCTTTATTACCTCATACCAGTTAGATATGGTGCTGCAAGATGGAGGGGAAGTTATTTTGATTAAAGTTTGACACGTGATTTAAAAAAATAATAATAATGTGCACGGATAAATAATTTATAATTAACCTTGCAATATCCCTTAAAGAATAAAAATTGTCCATTTTGATTTCATGGTGACTTTAATTCCAAACAAAAAACATTCAGTACTTATGCCCCACACAAGATGTCGTCCATGGTGCTAATGCACAGCCTGGTGTGTATTGGCGGGTCATTAATGTAAACACACTTGGTTGTATCTAGAGAAAAAAAAAATCTGATCTGTGCATTTTGTTAAAAAAAAAACTACATGCATCATTAAGAGAAAGAACAATACATTTAACATTTAAAAATGTTTAAACTAGCTACTGTTGTTGTAATAAAATTAGGACAAATCGATAAGACTATTTTGTCAAAAAAATCTCTGAATGAGGTTTTGTTTAAAATAAATCACATTAAAGAGCTACTTTTTAGTGCTGCTGCATAGAATAAATATTGAATAAACCAGAAAACATATTAGACTACATAAAAATGTTTGTTATTCAGACTTAAAAGAACAACTGTTTTATTTATTATTTTTACACACATACATACATATATACATACATGTAAATAAGTAATAAAATATAAGAACATTGTAAAAACATGTTTGTACTTTGTACAAAATAAGGGCATTGTAGTTTGCACGGATAGACTGAGACAGGGAGCTGTTAGTCTTCTCTGGTAAACCTGACCCAGCCAATTTTGGCTCTGATTTTGGCTGGATCCATGACAAGAACTGGGCTGGCTCTGACAGTGAGCATGGCAACTATTTTCGATATATTTCTCACATCTGTGACCTGAAACAAAAGCAAAAATCAGGTTTAAATATTTAGTCATATTCTGAACAACAACTTCCTCCCATTTCACAAGGTGTCTTCAGAGGACATACATTAAAATAAGATTTAAAATTCAAATTAAAAAAATGTTTTTGCTACAATATTTTTATATTTTTTGCTGGGTAATATTTCTTCAAAATATTTGTAATTCAGTACCTTAATCCATTCATGGAAAATAATCTTGGCCAAATCGAGTCGTTGTGTTGGCTCACGCTGCAGGCATGAGCAGATCAATTGGCAGAACTCTGTGCTGAAAGATAGGAGAGACATTATTACCTTCATACCTTCTCTTTTCTAAACTGTAAGACATGACTGGAGGTTAGAAAAGTGAACAACTCCTGCATCATCTACCCTGCCATGTTATATTAACTATTTCTCTTCTGTATGATTTAGAATTAGAATTGGCCTTCTTTGCTGTAATAAAGATCTCACCTTGTGACAAGCCAGCTATGGACCAAAGGTTCAGATTGATCAAATTCAAGATGTGGAAGTCTGTAAATTTCCCGCATACTAGCGATAATAAGAGCACCCCCAATGAATATACTGTTGCTGGCTCCCCGTGGTACTGGCCATTTGATATGAATTCGGGTGGGCAGTACAGTCGTGTGCCTGTAAGAAAGAGATTTTGTATTATGGGTATTGCATTACCACAGCATTTTGTCTTGGTGTTAATTAGTATGCAAGAAATCATAGGTGCTATTTAAGTGATTCTTATTCTATGGCTTCAATACCTACCCATGAATGTAGTATAGTTTGACCTCTGAAGGAGGTTGCTGCAGCCAAAGTCAATCAGTTTGACTTCTAGGGTGTTCTTGTTGATTAAAAGGTTTTCCGTTTTGATGTCTCGGTGGAGCACTCCTTGTTGGCAGCTCATGTAAGCGGCTTGTGTTACTTGCCACATCACAACCCGGACTAACTTCTCATTGATTCTGCCTCCATGACGCTCCAAAAAAAACAACCTGGAGCTTGGAAGGCATCGGCACTCAAGTCGAACACATAGCAGGCTGGACCTTGGAGGACGTCCACTCTCCAATCAGACACATTTAGGGATGGAGCTTGGAGGGCGTCGACTCTCCAGCCGCATACATTACGGGCTGGATGTTTTAGGCCGCTGACGCTCCATTCAGACTCATTGCAGGCTGGAGCTTGGATCGCATTTACACTCCAGTCACAGAGAGTGCGGACTGGAGCTTGGAGGGCATTAACACTCCAGTCGGACACATTGAGGGCTGGAGCTTGAAGGGTGTTCACACTCCAGTCGGACTCATTATGGACTGGAGCTTGGAGGATTTTAACACTCCAGTCGGACTCAGTGCGGACTGAAGTTTGGAGGGTGTAAAGACCCCAGTCAGACTCAGAGCAGACTGGAGCTTGGAAGGCATCGACACACCAGTCAAACTCATTCAGACTTGAGCTTGGATGACATCCATACTTCTGTCGGACTCAGTGTGGACTGGAGCTTGGAGGGTATTCCCACTCCTGTCGGACTCAGTGTGGACTGGAGCTCGGAGGCCGTCAACACTCCAGTCGGACTCAATGCAGGCTGGAGCTTGGAGGAGGACTTTTTTACTAGGTCTTCTCTGACCAAAAAGTACCATCCAAATTCCCTTTTCTTTTTACATTTCTTCTCCTTTCTTTCTCATTTTGTCACATCTACATCAAAAGCCAGGTGGTGTTGGAGTGGGACTTTTACACTGGAAATCGTATTTAAAAAGGAATGACCAATCAACCAAAAAACTTTACGAATATTAGGCCTAAGTAAATATGAAATCCTCTTAAATAGGGGTGTGCGATATGACAATATTTGATCGTGAATGATTAAAATTTCTCCACGATTCACTTTTTCGGAAATATCGTGATAAAGTGCACATTCTATCAATTGCAGTTCTATGGCATTCACCTACGTCACAACATGCAATGCAAGGCGCGCTAGATGTCGGCGTGTTAACAGGATCATATACATTGCTCGTGAGATTTAGCAACACAGTGACGATGGATGAAAACACGGAGGAGTTGGTCCCAAAAAAAAAAAAAAATTCAACATCGGTAATATGGAAATGGTTTGGATTTTCCATAACAGACACGGCGCAAACAACAGTTATTTGTAAATGTTGCAATGATAAGATTCGCATATCGGATGGCAACACGACAAATCTTTCTAACCACCTCAAAAGAAAACACCCTAAAGAATATGCTGACACTCAAATTGGGAGGGGACCCAGCGTGAGTGCATCGGGCACAACCATGCAGCAGACAGAGGCTACAAGTCAACAAACAACAACAACTCTAACGAAGGAGGCATTTAATAAGGGAACTCCATATGACAGGACAAGTAAACGCTGGAAAGATGTAACTGATGCAATGACATTTCACCTGGCCAAGGATACTGAACTGAACTGTGGAAAATGAGGGCTTCAAAAGACTGCTCCAAGTCGTAGATCTCCGTTTTCCGTCACGGCCATTCCATGGCTGTATTCCGAATGCCGCAGTAAGACACTAAATTTAAACCGTTACATTTTTTGCTACAACAGCTGATTTATGGTCAAACTTCCGTGGTCCGTACTTCAAAACCATATTTAAGTCTGACCATTCATTTCATTGATGACTGGAAGTTGTGCAGTGTGTGTCTAGAAACAACATACTTCCCAGAAGACCACACGGGAGAGCTCATAGCACAAGGCCTTAGGGAGGCACTTGAATGTTGGGGACTGAAAGAAGCGAACATGACCTGCATGACTACTGACAGTGGGGCTAACATGGTGAGGGCCTTGGAGCTCAACAGTTGGACACGTCTGCTGTGCTTTGGGCACAGACTTCACCTATAGGTGAGTGAAACTAAAAAATAAAATATTGTCACTGGCATTTAGGAGTTTGTTTGTAATACTAAATATTTACTGATTACATTAGGAACACTGAACAGAGTAAAATTATGAGATTAGTTTACAATATAAATTGCATTATTATATTTAAATGTTTTGTATATGAAAAAAATGGTATTGTAGCACAATCTGTTTGGTTTCAATAAAATATTACAATTGAAAAATAAAAACATTTGTGGATTAAAATGTAATTAAATCTAATTAATACAGTTTATCGTCCCAAAGACCCTCGTGTTGAACGCATAACATATATCTGCAAGAAAGTTGTCAGTTCATTCTCAATAATGCTCAAACTGAGCTGAAACTACTTCAACAGAAACTCATCACAGAGTCCCCAACATGATGGGGTTCCAGACTCAACATGATTGAGAGAGTGCTTGACCAGGAAAATACCATTTTGCAGGTCCTGAAGGCAGACCGTAAGACGAGGCATTTGGTCCCATCATGGCAAGACATTGACGTGATGGAGTCTGTGAAAAAGGCACTGAGTCCACTGAGAGACTTTACTGATGCACTCTCCGCTGAGGACTATGTGAGTGAGTCCTACGTAAAGCCAGTGCTTTACCTGTTGAAAGTCAACATCTTGAGCCTGAATTATGACACTGAACTAACAAAAACAATGAAGACAACCATTCTCAATATCCTCACTGACAAATATCAGGATCCCACCACTGATGGCCAACTGGATATGGCTTCGCTTGTTGATCCCAGGTATAAAACCCAGTACATTGACAGCGACAAGATAGAGGGAATACAAGCCAGAGCTGTATCTGAGCTGGATTCTTTGCTGACCGTACAGTATCCAGCAGCATCGGTTCAGCCGCCTACATCTGCCACCACATCACAGAGCCCTGATGCAGAACAAACACCACCCAAGAAAGCAAAGAAATCACTTGCCAGCTTTTTGAAAACCTCAGCTGCTGTAAGTGCATCTGCAGCTGCAAGATCAGCTTCCTTATCTCTAAAAGAGGCAATAGAAGGGGAATTGGAGGGATACTTGTCCACACCGAATGCAGAAAGTGAGTTGAATCCCTTGGAATGGTGGAAAGTCCATGAGGCAAACTTTCCAAGAGTTAGCCAACTTGCTAGAAAGTACTTGTGCATTCCAGCAACAAGTGCTCCCTCAGAAAAAGCCTTCATCACTGGTGGCAAAATCGTCATGTGCCAAAGGCAACTCTCAAGCCAGATAAAGTCAAACAAGTTTTCCTCTAAAAATGTGTGATTTTGATTAGTCATACTTTACATTCTTAGAAGGAGATATGCGTTGTAAGAATGGGAAAGGTTTGTTCTTAAGCTGCTTACAAGTTTACAAGAGTCAGGATTCAGAAATATTTTTGCCCCTTTGGTTGATTGTTCAGGTTCTGAATCACATTGCACTTTAAAAAATTTACTTAAAGGGGTGGTATAATGCCCCTTTTTACAATATGTAAAATAAGTCTCTGTTGTCCCCAGAGTGTGTACCGGTATGTGAAGTTTTAGCTCAAAATACCCCACAGATATTTTTTTACAGCATGTTAAAATGAGGGTCAGTAAAAATGCGTTGTTTCATCGTCGTTTCGAAATCATAACCAACCACCCCTTTAAGAGATTAAAAAAGGTAGTTTACATATTGTATTTGACTTTTCTTTATTAAGCTATTTATGGTGTTGTGTTTTACCTTTTGAAGCAAATGTTTATTTTGGGATAAACATTTGATACGTTTTGGTGGATGTGTCAAAAATGTCAGTCCAATCAGCAGCAACATGTATATAAACCACGCGGTATTAAAGAGACAGCTCGCACAATGGGTCCAAGTAAAGTCGTTTACAAATGTGTCCGCTCCAGCTCGGTATACGCAACAATTGAAGATATTCGAATACATGTTTGTCGTAAGAGTTATTTAGTAAAAATATAGCATATCAACAGTGATCAGCAATAATGATAAGCCTAATAATCATAATAAAATAATAAGGTCATATAGATCATAAAACAGTCTTGGAGGTAAGAGGTGGATTATCCCTCATCCTGAAATGCGAGGCAAATGTTGGATTACAATAATTAGGAACCACAGTTTCCACAAATCCCTTCACTCAACTGGGATATTCTCTTTTATTCTGGACAGTAAGGGCAGTGACTGTAACATTGAGCGTATTTTGCAGTATTAAACACGTATTTATACCTATTTCATCAGGCTCTGAAAATTCTTCAAAAAGAACACAAAAAATGGCCTTCTCAGCTGCCATAGTTGCAACTCTTGCGTCATCAGAACAGGGTGTTCAACGCACCACCGTTTCCATTTAAAAAACGTTTTGCAACTTTTTGTCGGGGCTGGCCGCTGGCCGCTAGCCCTGGTGTGAGTGAGTGGAGGTGGGGCTGATTTGCATATTCATAGAACTGCATATACTAAATGAGACAAGAGTGTAGTTACATTCAAGCTATTTTAAGGCATGAAGATTTTTTTTATTGAAAAAACATTTAAATATGTCATTTTGGTGATCAAAGATGAGTTTTAAGGGATACAATTATTGACTACAGGGGGACTTTAATATTACATCAGCTATGATAGCAGTAAATTATTAAGTGATTATTCTGTAATGTTTGGCAGGGCTCTGCAGTGCAAGCATTTCATTCATGTGCAAGCAAAAAAACACTTTGGTGCATCTGACCAATAAATTATGTGCCTCACAAATTATATATTAACAACTTTAATATGACATTAAGAAACAATTTCACGTTATTTGATCATTAATTAAAATACATTCAGATAGTTAATGATAGGTTTAAATAAAAAGGGTGGGGGGGGGGGGGGACTTTACAAGCGCCACTGATAATGCATGCATACAGGTGTACATCAGCAGGCCTGTTTTGTTCATTCATTGCAGATCATATAAAAACATCCACACTGTGGTAAATAACTGCCATTTATAACATTTAGTACCGCCATTGTTGGATCCATATATGTCCAGATGTACAGACACACATAGTATAACACAGTAAAGAATACAGTGATACAAAATAAGTGTTATTGTATTCATTTGAGATTTTATGAGGCAAATTAAAATAACTTCCAACCCCACTCGCAGCACTCATATGAGATAGCAGCAATAGCAAACCATACAATCATGGCTGGACATTAACACACGCCAACCCGGCAAATTGCGGGTGGATTTCAGCAGTGAAGTGTAACGCTGTCACTCCTACAAGGGGTTGAATTTTATATATAATATATAAAGTTTTCAATTGTAGTCTTTTAAAAGGCATTTGAAATAATAAACTAAGTGCAATCAAAAATATTGATTATTTGATACATCGATCCTGAAATATCTAAAACACTTCCGAAACTAATTTTCCACCGAATAGAGACTCGATACTAGCTGAGCTTTCTCACTCTGTCATCTCTCCGACAGCAAGTTGACAAACAAACACGCCTCCCCTCACTCACTCGTTTCATTTGCTCCGGATGAATATTGTTGGTGTTATAGGGCTTGAATTTTGGCATGGGATTGCGCATAATTTTACTCATTCCCACATTTTGAGCTCACACTCAAAGAGTGCACACATAAAGCCTCCTCTCAGCATTAAATTTAGTTTTTTTTTTTTTTTTTGCTGCTGATTGCGCTTCAACAGTCAAATACACAAAATAATTTCAAAATGCTGGTCTTGGTGAGTATTCACATAAACACTGTTATGTTTTAAGTGAACGTAAACAGTTGAGAAAGAAAAGGGAAAGACCCGTCCAAAGCTCCTCATCTAGATCTATCTGCGAGCCCCATGACTGCAGAAGCAGCGCTGGTCCCGAGCCGAGGTGAGGTAGCCTGGCTACCATCCTCCCTGAAGAGAGCCAGGTGGGAGTGGAGCATTTTCACTGCCCCAAAAGGGATGACCGTGCAATTACTGACGTAATAGTGAGACAAAATCCAAATAAATAACCTAATTTAGTGATACTTAAAAAAAAAAAAAATATCAATAAACATATTAAAGTAGGTAATATATATATTTTTAAAACATATTGTCAATTTGTGGCACATCTGTATTTGAGTGCCATGTGCCACTGAAAGTTTTGCAATACCAGAGGTTATTTACTTACATCAGTATAGATGCTCAACTCATCTGTCAGTCACTACTGGAGGTATCACAACATACGGCGACATGTTCTGCGATTTGGTGTCAGTGTTTCACGACAATGTCAGTGACACATACCACTATTCACTGGCACATGCCAATGAAGACCGGATGTGCCACAAAGCATAGCGACGTGTGCCCCTGGCTTCTTTGCATCAGGTGCCAAATCACTTAATGTTAAAAAGACAGAACCACCAAACTATCGTATTGGTTTCGGCCGATATCACTCTGAATCATACTCTGAAATTTAGTATCGGTGCATCTCTACTTATCATTGCATCTAAACCAACAATATGTTTATTAGATCCAATACCCACTAAACTACTGAAAGAGTTATTACGTGTTGCAGAAGAGCCTCTAGGTCTCCCAAGACTCCTCAAGCTGGCAGTTATTAAGCCTCTCATTAAGAAACCACATTTAGATCCAAATGAATTTGTAAATTACAGACCCATTTCAAATTTTCCATTTATGTCTAAAATACTAGAAAAACTTGTCTCAATTGTGCTCCTTCCTGCAAAAAAATTATATCTATGAAAATGTTCAGGCCCTATCATAACACAGACACTGCGCTCGTTAAAATTACAAATGATTTACTTATAGCTACTGACCAAGTCTCAATACTAGTTTTACTTGATCTTAGTGCTGCGTTTGACACTATATATCATAAAATACTCTACTACAAAATGATACTGGGATTCAGGGACCGGTATTAAGGTGGTTTAGACTGTACCTATCAGACGTTACAATTTTGTCTATTTAAACAGGGAAAGATCTAAGATAACATCAGTAAATTATGGAGTGCAGCAAGGATCTCTGCTATTTTCAATATATATGCTGCCACTTGGTAATATTATAAAAAAAAACATGGAATTACTTTCCACTGCTATGCAGATGATACTCCGTTATATATTTCATCATGACCAGATTACATCTCTAAATTATCCAAGTTGACAGAGTGTGTAAAAGATAAAAAATACTGGATGACCTGTAATTTTCTTCTATTAAATTCAGATAAGACTAAGGTATTACTTATTGGACCAAAAACCTGTACACAGAATCTCTTAGAATTCAATTTGCATTTAGAAGGATGCACTGTTACTTCATCCTCTACAGTTAAAGACCTGGGAGTTAACCAATATTAGACAGCAAGTTGTCTTTTGAAAATCATATTTCATATGATACAAAAACAGCCATCTTCCACCTCAGAAACATCGCTAAGCTACGGAACATGCTATCTGTTTCTGAAAAGTTAGATTAGACTAGATTACTGACATGCATTACTAGCTGGCTGTCCTGCATCCTTAATAAACAAGCTACAATTAGTACTCACTAGGTCAAGAAAATAAGATCTTATAACACCAATTATATCATCTATACACTGCTTATCTATTAGGTTCCGTATAAATTATAAAATACTGCTACTGACTTATAAGGCCCTAAACGGTTTAACTCCTGTGTGTTTAACAGATCTTCTATAGCCCAATAATCCATCACGCTCTTTAAGGTCACAAAACTCTGGGCTTCGGGCAGTACCTAGGATTACTAACTCCACTAAAGGAGGGAGAAAGCTTTCGCATTTGGCTCCTAAACTCTGGAATAGCCTTCTTGATAATGTTCGGGGCTCAGACACACTCTCCCAGTTTTAATCGAGATTAAAGACACTTCTCTAACTAGTTACTAGAGTACGTCAGCTCCAGTTTGGATCCAGCCTCTTATGAAGACTTCAGATGCCCAACATTTTTAAAAAGAAATCTATTATGTTCTATTTTTGGCAAATGTAAAGCCCCTTTCATACCAAAAGAGAAATGACTACAAACTTTGAAACAGTTTTACATAAGTCTGACTAAGTCTTAACTCCCAGACTAGGTGTAAGACCTAGCTGGCCCATCCATCGTTGTGGGTCCCTCTTGGAGTACGAGGGTATGGAAGCGAGCTCCGACCACACTCCCGCCACTGAGAGTGAGAGTTTCTGGCTATAATAGACTCTTGTTTTGTTTTTGGAGAGTTGGATCCCCTGCCTCCTTTAATCAAGCCCAAATTTGAATCTTCATCATCAGACCCGCTGGCCCCACCCAACCTCCATCTCTCACCTACTCTCTAAACTACAACCTTGGCCTTAATATGTGTATTGTCAATCCCAGTGTTTCTCGTCAATCTCCTCTCCAAGCCTCAGCCACTCCTGCCACCCAGTCATCACTGTCTCCCATCAGCCCCTTAGTACCACTCCAGCCTCCTCTCAGTGGTGTGGCCATACCTCGTGCCTG
This sequence comes from Squalius cephalus, assembly GCF_949319135.1. NCBI lineage: Eukaryota > Metazoa > Chordata > Actinopteri > Cypriniformes > Leuciscidae > Squalius > Squalius cephalus. The sequence continues at coordinate 10,540,905 of NC_137126.1, forward strand.
CTGTGAGCCACCTCCTCCTGGTCATGGGGAGTCCGTGGCTCCGCCTTCAGCCTCAGAACGCTCCAATCCACCTCGACCCATTGCCCTGGCTCCTGGACCTGTGCTCCTTTCTCCAGCAAGGAGCATCAGGCATTCGGGCTCCCTCAGACCGTTGGCTCCACCTGTGTCGGACATTGCACCACTCTCGCCACGAATCTGCAGGCCGTCCGCTGCTTTCTGGCTCCACCCCTAAAGCTCAGTCATCCCCATGGTGCTGTCTGGATGCCTACTTCAATGGCTCCTCCCTTCAGCACCACCGCCATGAATCACAGTTCTGGCTGTGACCTGGGTCATCACCTGCCTGTCCCTGTTCAAGGCCATTGCCTGGATCACACCACCCTGGACTTTCCGTTCAATCCCTCTCCTGGACTTTAGTCCTCCACCAGAGCCTCTTCCATTCATCTGCCGGCACGAGGTCCCGCCTGTCTGGGAGGGGGCGTAATTTCACAGTTTCACTCAGTTTGGAATTTTGCACCGTTTCTCCCTGCTTAGTTTGTTGTCATGGTTACTCATTTGGTTCGTCATTCAGTTCAGGTGTGTCGTGTGTGTGATTTAATGTTTGCCTGTGTATTTAAGTTCCCTTGTTTCTGTTCATTGTTGTCGGGTCTCATCTATGTTTGGATGTGTGATATGCTACTCTCTTTATGTGGATTTATTAAAGACCGCCTTATTCCTTCATCTTCATATTCATGTGTGTTCTGGCAACACAATCTGTAACAGCCTCAGCCTGAAGGAAATGCAAATTCATGTCTGTACAGCTCTCAAACCTTTCAGCTGTGCTGACATTCTGGATTACAGAAGAATAGGACGCAGGAAAAGAAAGAAGAAACTTTTACTTCAGCAATAAAAACAAAAATTAAACAAATGTGATGTTTATCTAAAGTTATTTAAGCTTTTTGGTATGGTTGAATTTGATCATCAAGAGTTAGCAGCTGTTATGATTTGGTGGTGGTGGTGGTAAGACAGCATTCAGTTTAATGATAAATGTAATCTTAAGTCATAGTCCATACCAGGCAGAGGGTCAAGTGCATGTAATCAGTCCAAACACACATACAATCCACGGAGGGCTAACAGAAACGAGGAATCCAAAACTCAAGCAGAGATAAACATAACATAGGACCTGCTCGAAATGCTGACAGTGAATGCAAACCAAAACAAACAAGACTTAATAATGAATGCAGCGCAAAAGGCATTTAAATAGACAGGGTAATGAACTAAGAAAGCAAGACACAGCTGAAACAGGTTAACTAATAATGGGCAGAGTACTAAGAAATGAAGTCCGGGAATAAAAGAGTCTATGGAAACAGTGAGGGACGAGGCTGCCATCTGCTGGTACTTAAGGTTACAGCAGCTGACAGATCTAACGGCAGCAAAAATATTGGTTAATAAAGTGAGATTAAATACATAAAGTATACTTTTTTCCTTTTTTACATATTTAATCATTGCAGTGCACATAACACCTCTGCACCTTTACTCCCAAATTCTCTCAACATGGGGACAGGAGAGGTGTCAGTCGATAAATTATTATTTGAAAAGTAACTCAGATATTTTGATGTAAATTTAAAAGTAATGCAATTCTATTTACTTGAAAAAATTCATCTGATTACGTAACTCGCGTTACTTTTAATGCATTACTCCCAACACTGCTCGTAACTAATGTTTGCTGACTTCAGAAACATAAATCCCTCTTAAGCAGAGGGAAATATTCTAAACAAGAAAAGCCTAGTGAAAAGACATAAGAGTAAGAGACATAAGTGTTAATAAGAGTAATTGACAGGCCAGTTTAAAGGGTTAGTTCACCCAAAAATGAAAATTCTGTCAGTAATTACTCACCCTCATGTTGTTCCAACCCCGTAAGATCTTCGTTCATCTTCGGAACACAAATTAAGATATTTTTGATTAAATCTGAGAGCTGGATCACTCCTCCATAGCATAGGCTTCTAAGGCATTATAACTTGCTGGCCCAGAAAATGTATTAAAGACATCGTTAATATAGTCCAAGTGACACAGTGGCTCAATCTTAAGTTTATAAAGCGACGAGAATACTTTTTGTGCGCAAAAAACCCCCAAAATAACGACTTTACACACATGACCAGCGTCAGCACAGATGCGCTGCGCAGTTATTCTACGTGAAAAGACTCGAGGCCCAGAGACTATATTAACGATGTCTTTAATACATTTTCTGGGCCAGCAAGTTATAATGCCTTAGAAGCCTATGGAGGAGTGATCCAGCTCTCAGATTTAATAAAAAATATCTTAATTTGTGTTCCGAAGATGAACGAAGGTCTTACGGGGTTGGAACAACATGAGGGTGAGTAATTACTGACAGAATTTTCATTTTTGGGTGAACTAACCCTTTAAGGGCAATTGTTTTTTTCTTCAGTTGTGAGTAGTGTGTTAATATTTGGACTAAATTTACTTTGTAGTAGCAGGAAGCTGGAGTACCTCAATGATCCTCACAGCATTAATTATGCGGGGGTCTGTCTCCTGGTTCAGGTGTTTCTGAAGTGTTATCCAGGCAGTGTTCCTCAGACTCTCTGAAAGCGTGATCCTCCGGCTGATGTGTGCCAAACCCTGAACCACACTGTACCGCAGCCTCCATTTGTCTTCATGCGCTACAGACACAGATACCTGCTTTACTTGTCTTTATAATAGACATTATGACTAGTAGCCCCAAAAAGTATTTGAAAAGGCGTTTTTTTTTTTGGGTTGCAAATACTTTTAGTGGATGTATGTTATGAAAGTCAGTTCTCCTCAAGTTAACACAGGTGTCCTGCAGTGCAAAGTAACCACAGGTGTAATAAAGAAACGTAATTTTCTGTGACAATACTTTTTGGAAGCCACTGTATATAAACTTTATCCCATATACTTGTATTATGTAATTACCCACTAGTACTACCTCTAGTTCTGAGTATGATTCTAGTTTAATGCAGACATTGGCTGCGTCCGAAAGCTTAGGCAGCTGACTTGTTGCCTCGCTGCCTTGTCAGGCAATGACTTTGCAGCGTTTATGCATGAAGATACCTCAACAAACTGATTTCAAACTTCTGAGGCGTAACGGTTTACTGATCTATGGTTTAGTGAACAAAATAGAGAGAGAGCTTTGGTTATAACTAAGCTAATATTTCATTACTACAATAGTAATTTACAATAGCAAAGAAATGCCATAAAAAGGGGAAAACGTTGGTCAAAAATGTACATTTACACACAAACCAACCACCAGCCACTAGATGAAGATATCTCAGGAGACAGGAAGTGAAGTTAACATTGGGTTTGGATGTGCCTTGATGCCTTCCAACCTTGGAATGCATCCTCCAAAGGCAGCATTTTAAATCTTTCGGACACAGCCTTTATGCATATTTCTGTTTAAAGAACTTACATTGTTTTAACAAAGTTAAAAGTCCTCCAGAACATCTGCACGGAGAAGAGTTTGACAGCCCAATGAGGGCTGTTTTCTTAATTTCAGCACAGCTGCTGTTAAGGCAAATGTCAATCAAAATGGAGCAGTATATGTGCTCCAGCTGCCATGGCCAGGATGCTTTCTGTGATGCCATTTCCTGCATAAACAAAATACAAACAAATAAATAAATGAAAATACTTTCACAAAATGAGTATTAATTAATCAAATGATTAAAGATTTATTCAGAACCTTTTCTTTGACAGAGATTTATTTAAAGGAATATCTCACACACAAAAAAAGAACATTTCGTTTCTGTTCTGTCCAGATTCTGTCAGTTATCTTATTTGTCACCAGCCTCAATGATGCTAATTTTTTAGTCCAATCTAATTATTTATTCAAAAATACATTAAAATGCAAATCCATAAATACATCTATAAGTGTATATTCAGCTTCTGGTTGTGAAACCGCTGAGATTGAAATTCCTAAAGAAATGGGATAAACTTTCACAGGTGAGAATGTGTTGCTTCGTGTTTTTATTATGTATTAACTCAATATTACAGCTTTTTTTATTACAGGTAACTTTTTAATGTCTTGTTAACTGACACCGTCATCTTGTTGTATTCTGTTAGTTCAGCAAAATCATCTGCTGAAGTCTATTGCAGATATAGATATTCATACATGCGTCTAACTACGGTTGCAGATGCACAGCCAACTAGCTCTCAAGTGTTGATGTATAGCAGCCCATAGAAACAGCCGATCTGTGCATTTTTATCTTTGTTGGACACTCTTTGTCAGTGATCCACCATCTTGATGTTCTAAACCCATATTACTTTCTGATTCTCACTTTTTTTTAAACTATTCCTTTAAGTTCATAAGTACTTTCTTAAGCACCTGAGTGCTTTCTTGTGTTTGGACCATGTGAAGGCTCATAAGGGTCTGAAGGCACAGCATGCTAGATTTGGCAGCCTCTCCCAGAATCATCAGTCCTAACCCACAGTCGACCCTGAGAACAGTGGAGGTAAAAAAGACTGATGTTACTCTGGGATTTTAACCTACAGTTCCACCTATAAGCTGCTTATATCACATAAAAACCTGTGGAAAGTATCTCACAAACACACTTCACGCACCAGTTGTCTTGTTGAAGTTTATCTCTCAGCAACATAAGCTGTTTGATCACTTGAGAGAGCTGTGTGCCATTGTTTTGCACACAGTGATAGCTGAAAAGGCACTGCCTTAGGACCTGGTTAACACCATGCTCCTGTGCTTCCACAGAGACCTGTCAATCAAATAGAGTTTTCAATACAGTGAATCGTTCAGTTCAGCACTTCTTTTCTGATATAATTGACCTAGCCTTCAAACCTGCACTGAAGTGTCCTCGGTAAGTTTGAGACCACACAGAACCTCCCCGACACGCATCATGAAGTGAACAGAAAATAACATGTTTGGGAAGTCTTGGTAGCGTGTTTCACACTTCAACAGCCCTGTCAACAGATAAAGACAGCTGCAAACTTTATATGCATTCCACTGATTCTTGCGACATTGGACAAAACATGTCCCACAATTTCACCTGCCATTTGGAACATTTAAACTTTGGAATCACATGTCCTCACTCTATAATCCAATACATCATTTGGTCACACTTTAGTTTAGGGTCCAGCTCTCACTATTGACTTACTATTAACTGTGTCTTTTGCCTCAAAAAACTCCTAATTACAGCTTATTAATAGTTAGTAAGGTAGTTAAATTTAGGTATTGAGTGGGATTAAGGGATGCAGAATATGGTCATGCAGAATAAGGCATTAATTTGTGCTTTATAAGTACTAATAAACAGCTAATATACTTGTAAGATGCATGCTAATAAGCAACTAGTTAATATAGTGATGTAGTGATTATTTATAACTGGATCGTAAACTAAAGTGTTACCCATCATTTTAATAAAATATAAATATATATTATAATAACATAATTATGGAAGCCCATTTCTACCACCTAAAAAAATAAATAATGCGTTGTTAAATCATAATTATGACATAATTATGTCTGACACCTTCAGACATAATTAAGCATTATTTTGAAGCATCATTTTGCTTTGCTTCAGCTATGATCAAGAGACTTTTTGATTCATGATTCATTTTATGAATTTGTCACAACCCTCAAAAATATGTCTTTTAACATTTTATTGTTTTGCACTAATGATTAAGTTGAGACAAGCTCAAACCTTTTAAGCTGTGAAGATAGATGCTGCTTAGCTGATGTCCATTTAAATTACCAGTCAGTTGAAAGATGAACAGCCTCAGAGAGACCAAATAACCAAGCTGTAAAAAAACAAAACTGTCAGCAGAACTATAAATAAAAAGAGACATATATAAATAAAGACTTATATATGGGTAATTAACTACTATACTAAAGGACCCATGTTTAGTGATATTTATATTGTGTAGCATTTACCTGCAGCATCTTCGTCTTATAAGAACTTGGAGGGTCCGACAGAGTTGTGTCAGAGGACAGGAAATACTGGATTGACTCTGCCAGGTGGAACAACACAGGGATCTGACCTGCATGGATGGGTGCATGGTCCAATGACACGACCAGGACATCCAGTGAATCTGAAAAAAATAAAATAAAAAATCATGGGCATGACCTTTCATATATTTTTTTTCATTGCGCTGATCACCGCTAAGGACCTTCACTCTTTCTGCGTGGTCTGCTTGGGCCTCAAACACGCTCAAGAAGCCTTGGAGAACCCGGAGAATTGCAGTCAGTGCCTTGTGCTGCCCAAAAAGCTTTTGTGACGGCGTCTTAAGTCGCAGTGACCCAGTGTGGCGAGCTCGGCCTTCCTGACTCAGATGGGGGACACGGTCATGACGACGTGCAACCGGGGGCCTCAAGGGGCGCTACTTCACTTATTTGGGCTGACCAGCCCAATCCTGCGTTTCCCGAAGAGGACATCTTCGCGGGCAACCTCCCGCTCGTCGACAAACCGGCCAGTTCCGACACAGCCCTTCTTGGGGTCTCAGAGGAAGCCATCCCGCCCTCTGGCGTTCCCCAGGCCTACGCCCCCACGGCCTTGCCTCAGTCCATCCTCCTGGAACATTAAGTGGCCGGCTCCACAGAGCGCCACCGACCAGGAAAGGGACATTTACGACGGGAAAGTGCTGGGACCCCCTCCCGGTCCAAGGAAACAACTCTTCCCCGTCCTTCCAGCGTGCGCGAAGCACATGAGGCACAACTGGAGCGACCCACTCGATCTCAAGCGCGGTCTCACAGTCCTTGAGGTGAAGGATATGGGTGACCCCCCCTGCTATCGAGCCTTCCATCGCCAGGCACCTTAACCCCGCCCAGGGCGGACTGCTCCCCCTAAGCCAGTCTTGCCCAACAAGATGGACCGTTTTTCTGCCTCAGTTCACCAGGCCGCTTACAAGTCCTCGGCCTTGGCTGTCAGGGCCCTGAACGTCTCTTCCCTCCTCTCCGCTTACCAGGCAGAGGTAGGTACCCTTGTGGAAGGAGATCCTTACGGTTAACGACGACCTCGTCCTCTGTAACGCTCGTCAGGCCGTCCAAGCCTGAGGGAACTCTATGGCGCTTTCTGTGGTGGGAGAGGGCGCGCTCTGGCTTAACCTTTCGGCCCTTCCTGACAGTGAGAAGAGGCGTATCGCGGGCGCTTCGGTAGAGCCCGGTCGGGCTCTCTTTGGCCCTGCCGTCGCATTGATGCAGCAATGATGTGACGCCAAAAAGAAGGAGGATGAGGCCTTCAAGTTATGCCTTCAAGTTATGCCAAGGTGCCCCCTGTGCGTTTGCCTAACCGGGGAAATCGACTCCCGTCGCGGCCACGGCAGGAAGACCATCAAACCCTACCCCCACTGACTCAAAACGCAAGCGGCCTACCTGATATTCAGCCGATGTGGGCATCGAGTCTGCCCAGCCCATGTGTTCAGTGGACGTTGTGTGTTCTCCCCCCTACGTTCAACGGGTCTGTTGTGAGGAAAAGTGCAAAAGCAGTGTCACCACACCGCATATACTCTGTTCCCCTCACCCAAATATTAAAGGCTTCGGCCCCAGTGTTCTCCCAACACAAAACACACACAAAACACATTAAAACAAACAAATCAAATGAATTTGTTATGGAGAGAGGATCTCTCTCCGCAGAGAGAAATCGTCTACCTGCAGAGAGAGAAAATCTCTTTGAACCCCTGCATGTTGCCCCTAGTTTGTCCACAAGGGGGCGCTATTGCATCACAAATGAGCCAGCTTACACAGCGCCGCTCCGGCTCGGATGGGAACACTTGCGAGTCACAAATTGGCTTGGCAAACTGTTTCGGCATAGACGATTGGCTCATTATAGCCGAATCGAAGGAGAAAATGTTGCAGGACACCCGCCGTGTGCTCGCGCACATCACACCTCTCGGGTTCAGGGTGAATGTGAACGAGCAATTTTACACCCAGTCAAAATGTGATTTTCCTGGGCTTGGAGTTGAACTCAGTCTCCATGCAAGCGCTTCTCTCTCAAGAGCGTGTTCTCTCTCTAATGAACTGTCTGTCGCAGTTCAGAGAGGGGGCGAAAGTACAATATCACACATGCCTCAGACTGTAAGGTCTTATGGCTTCATCTATCCAGATTTTGCCGCTGGGACTCCTGAGAATGAGAGCATTCATGGAATGGGTTTTGTCACTACATTTCAGCCTGATACGTGATCTTTGCCGCTCTGTAACAGTGACGCGCTCCTGCTCGGCAGCTTTGCGTCACTGGAAGAGCGCAGACTTTTACACACAGGGAACCCCTCTGGGGACGGTTATGATGTGGAAAGTTGTGACGACAGATGCGTCCTTAACAGGCTGGGGTGCCACCCAGGAGGAGGGCAGAACGGTAAACGGATTGTGGCCGAGCAGACTACGTTCAGTGCACATAAATTATTTAGAGCTTATAACCATATGGAAAGCTCTGAATAATTTTCTGCCTGGCCTGCAGGGACATCATGTGCTCGTACGCTGCGACAATACCATGGCAGTGGCTTACATCAACCGTCAGGGCGGTGTACGCTCGTCGAAACTTTACGCTCTAGCTCACAAGCTTTTGGTGTGGAGCAGACGGGTTTTCCTGTCGTTACGCGCAACTCATGTTCCAGGCGTTCTGAACAGAGGAGCGGACCTTCTATCGAGGGGAAACCCAATCTACGGAGATTGGCGCCTTCACCCTCAGATAGTGGACATGTTATGGATGAGATTCAGACAGGCAACCGTAGATCTATTCGCCTCGCGCGAAAACTACCATTGTCCTATGTTCTTCTTGCTAAAGGACGAGGATGCGCCCCTTGGGGTAGATGCACTGGCCCATCCATGGCCCAAAGTGCTGCTGTATGCTTTTCCTCCCCTGTGCCTGATAATTCCCACACTGGCCAGGGTGAGAGAGCAGGGCCTGTCTCTCATTCTGATAGCACCCAGGTGGCACAAAGCACCATGGCTGGCGGAGATAATCCCTCTGTTATATGCCGAGCCGTGGCGCCTCCCCCTCCGTACAGACCTATTGTCCCAAGCGAACGGGGAGATTTATCACCCACACCCGGACAGGGTGGCTCTCTGGGCCTGGCCCGTGAGAGGACGAACCTAAGCGCACTGGGGCTTTTGCCGAGAGTGATTGCTACTATACAGAATGCCAGGGCCGTTTCTACACGGTACTTATATGGTTGTAAATGGCAAGTGTTTGAAGGGTGGTGCAATATGCGTGGTCTCACATCATATCAGTGCTCAGTTCCTGATATTTTGTGTTTGCTTCAAGACCTCATGGAAAAAGGGAGGTATTTTTCAACAATTAAGGTCTACCTGGCTGCGATTTCTGCCTGTCATGTGGGTTTTAAGGGCTCAACAGTCGGGCAGCATCCTCTAATCCGCAGATTTCTGAAGGGTGCCCATCGCTCTTTGCCAGTCGTCAAGAGAACTGTTCCTGAGTGGGACCTCTCCATGGTGCTGGAGGCTCTGTCTCAATATCATTTTGAGCCTCTGGGAAGTATTTCCCTAAAGCTGCTGTCTTTCAAGACGGCGTTGCTCTTGGCCTTGGCGTCAGCTAAACATGTCAGTGAGCTACATGCACTCTCGGTTCATTCCTTGTGCACTAAATTCTCTCTTAGTGGATATAAGGTTTCCCTTAAGCCTAATCCGGCCTTCATGCTGAAATGCTTCCCTGCGTTCACATCGGAGGTGTTAGAGCTGTCCACTTTTCACCCTCCACCTTTTTCCTCCGCGGAGGATCAGAGGCTGAATGCTCTGTGTCCTGTCCGTGCCTTACAGACATATATGACCAGGACCAGTGCTTTCCGGAAGAGTGACCAGCTGTTTGTTTCAAGGGCGCCCCCTCATAGAGGGAGTCCCATATCTAAGCAACGCCTCTCCCATTGGCTTGTGGATGCTATAGCTTTGGCATATGAATCAAAGGGAGTGCAGCCCCCAGGGGACATCAGAGCTCATTCCAAAAGGGGCTTAGCTGCCTCTTGGGCTTTGTTTAGGGGAGTGTAACTGCATGTTACGTCTGAGGATGTATACGGTGTGTCATATAGGTGTGAATGTGTATTTGGGTTTTGTTCTTTGCTCTCCTTGCCCTGTCTCTCTGTCTTTTCATTATTACGACAGGTACTCGAACCAGCTGTACTCAATCTATGGATGCCTGACGTGATTGGAGGGTGAAGGGGAGGAGCAAGGATATAACCAGGAGTGGATCTGTTGAGAGGAGAGAGAGACTTTTTGATGCCAGGATTAATTCCTCCTCCTGTTGGCCCAGATCGCATTGTTGATTTATGTGCTTATACATTTGTTGATTTGTTCCTGAGTAAGTGAGCTCAGGACGTGTTGTAAGTGTTCTTAAGTTGAAAAGAGAACTGAACCTGTATTATGTTTGATTTCCTTCTTATTTCATGTTAAGTATGTTATCTTTAATTATCCTGATTTGGGGAAGGTAGGGGGAGGGTGCCATCTTTGTTTGTATTCTTAATTTTCTCCTGTTTATGGATAGACAGGGAGAGAGGGAAGATTGATGTTATTTATTTTCTTTGGATTATCTTGTTCTAGGTAATTTACTAAGATTTCTGGGTTAGTTAGTTTAAGTTTTGTTTGTTATTTTGGCATAGCTCTCCCCCGAAGATATTATTATTTCTTTTTTTCTTTTTATTATAATTACTAAACTTTGTTTTTGTTATCCTTCTTGTGATTTGTTATTCTTTATATTTTTCAAATACAAAGATATTATTTGAATCTGTGGTTGTGTGATTTCTGGGACAGGAGGTTGGATTATCCTGGTACTCTCTCCAAGGGTTAATTTTCTTTATTTAATTTAAGTAAAACATTTTTTTATTACTTTGTTACTGACTCCCCAACCCTAGATGGGTAGTTATGTAACACTGCAGGACATCTGCTCCGCTGCCACTTGGGCTTCACCTCATACCTTTGTACGTTACTACCGGCTGGATGTCACCAGAATCTCGGTAGCACAATCCGTTTTAGGGGTGGGGTCTTCTTAGCCCCTCCCTGCAACCCCATTGGAAGTAAAAGAATAGGGGGTGAACGGGCCGGCAGGCATTTACATTCCTTCCTGGGTGTATATATACACATATATGTGTTGCTGGGGATATTATCGTGTGATATTATCATGTTTCATGTCCTGCATGTGCACAGTAGTTACGTGTGTGCATCAGGATTGCAGGATCATGATTATGGGACGTGTCAGGCACCGCCTCCTGGGGCGACCGTCCTTCTCTGGCTTACAGAACCTCACTGTGAGTGTATTGGGCAATCGGGGAGCTGTCCATGTCTCTCCCATAGGTGGATCTCGAACACGAGATGATGAAAGAGAACAATAGGTTACTATCGTAACCCTGGTTTTCTGAAACATCGAGTGGAGAGATCCACCAGCTTTGTCCCGCTTTCCGCACGAGAAGCGAATATACTTACTGGAGAATAGTAGCGCTTGCAGGCGTTATATGCCCTCAGGTAAGAGGGTGGGGCCTTACCTGGCATTGGCTGTGCGCTTCTGTCTGTCTAGCCAGACTTGGTGTAATTGGATGCTTCTGCAGAGGTCACATACGGATGCCCTTCCCATAGGTGGATCTCTCCACTCGATGTTTCAGAGAACCGGGGTTACGATAGTAACCTATTGTTCTCACCATGAATTCTGTAACATTGTAACATGATTTTTTTTGTAAAAAACAAAACAAAAACTGACACACCATTTCTAACTTTTCCATTGCACAAGCTGAGCAGAAGAAGCTGTGTCCAGGCCCCGGGGAGATCAACATGTTTGCCTTCACCACCAGATATGAATCCAGCACGACGCTGAGGACAAAAAATCGAGTGTTTTTATCAATAGAGGTTTGTCTCCACCTTGTGGCTGGAGAGAGTAATGCTCCAATTTCATTACAACTAGTCAGGCGCCCTTTTCGAAGGGTTCTGTGGCCAGTTGCACAAACTTAGCCACTATGTTAAGACTCTCTCTTAAGAACTAATTCGGCACACTTGAAATTAGTCAAAAGGTAATCAGGTAATTTTTTTTAATTCAAATTAGACCGATCTACCTTTTTACGTAACTGACTTTAAAAAGTTAGGAACAGACTTGAAGATAACAAGTAGACTTAATTTTACGCCTAGTCTAAGCGGTTTGTGCATTGAATTGATTTTAGACCAAATTAGGGCATTTAAACCATAAAGAAAATGTTTAATACCTTGCATCGAATAAGAAACACATCTGCGAGATTTTCATACTTTTCCTGCTCCTTGGAGCCTTGCGCCTGATTGTATTTTTCAACGAAGCCTTGTGTTGTTTCAAAGGGGTTTCTATAATAGGAAAATGTCATAGTCAGTGTCAGTTTAATAATAATAATAGTTCATTTTGGCATCAGCACTGCAGCAAACAATAAACCATTTGCGATTAATTTGTTTAAATACCTTCTGACACTGGAGGTTCTTGCAGTATCAGTTTCTTCGGCCCTTTTTCTGAAACGTTTTTTAAAATCCTTTTGTTGAGACTGAGAAACTATTCCTAAATAATGTTTGACAGGAATTTTGAGTATAGGCATACTGATGCGTTCAGGTTCACTAGTCTCGCACAACGCAAAAAGTCCACACACACTGCATGTGGACGTACCTCTAAGTGTTGCCTTGACTACCTTGTTAACAACAACATTTTGCGTATGTACCTATGAAAGCCTATTTTTGTCACCTAATAAAAATGCTTTGGTAAATCATATGACATAAAAGTCATAATTAGACAAAAAGTCAACATCATTACATACTTTTATAAAATATGACATTTTGACATATAAGTTGTAATTATTTATTTCTGAATTATTAATTACATTTATCAGAATTATTAATAATTAAATATAAATGTAAATGATGAGTTAAAACGATGTGACACGAAAAGTAGATAATTGAGTTTTTATGCCGTAATTTTACTTTTTATTTTTTCAATAATTACTTCTTAGTATATCATAATATCGACCTTTTATGTATGCATATGTATGTCATAATTATGATTTATCAAAACATGACGTTTTTTACTGTGACGGAAATGGCCTATACACAACATATATATATTTGCACACAGAGCGCCGCTGGTGTAGTGGTATCATGCAAGATTCCCATTCTTGCGACCCGGGTTCGATTCCCGGGCGGCGCATTAATTTTTCTCTCTGTAAATCTAAATATTTCACTGACTTTTCTTAGTCTATTATTGTTATACCATTCTGAACATTGCGCATACTGTAAATACATTTCTATTTAATGTACAGTGCGGTGGTCAGAAGCATTTTCAAATCTTGATTTTTTTGTGCGCTTTGTGGTTCGTACGCGCATGCGCTCTTGCATTTCCGGTCCGGTTCCTCCGCCATCTTATGTCGCCTTTCCATTGTTCATAACTGGAGTCAGCCGAGGCGGCATTTCACATTTACTCTCATTATAACAGGTTTGGCGGAGAACAGAGAGGGTAACAACACAGGAAAGAGCGAGACTGGAACTCGAGATCATCTCAAATATACACAAGAGGATTTTCTCTCAGGGTTCGTTGTCTTAATTCGATCGGGAAAATATGATGGACGACGAGCAGCCCAAGACCCTGTACGTATATCGGCATTGTACGCCAACACGTTAGACAGAAAACTTCATATCAGATCAAGTCATTCATACCATAGCTTTTTAAAAAGCACTTTCCTTTTTGTCATTTTGCTTAAGTCATTTCTAGCCCTTAACAGTCTCGAGTGTGATGCTAAGGGAAATGCAACCACAAAGCAGACGTGTGCATTTTCTGTGTCCCAAACAAAAGCTATGATTGCTGGAAGAAGAGATTCACTTTAACGTATATTTAGCCCTCGAGACTGTTAAGCACATGGCAGTCGTGTGATTTCAAAGAATTTCGTACACCATGTGCTAGTTATTGAGTTAATTTAGATAATTGCAGCAGGCCTGTTGAGGCCACAGCAGGGCCGCTCTCACACACTGCTGTCTGTGTTTGAGTGTGTGAAGTTGCCTTGTACTTACTGAAAGCTCATTGTCGTTAGGGAATTGCTAGACAAAGAACCCGTCTAGTGTATTCATTGACGTATTTGTAAAGCTTTACTTTTATAAATGCAGCATTCTTATTCAATTAGCACGTTGCCAGTGTGTAAATACGGGATACAAATGTACAAATTGTGCATATTTTGGTCATATCTGGCTTTTCGTCTCTCGTATCCGACAGCGCAAGAGCTTTTGTTGCTGGTCGCGCGCTGCCTGTGCGCTCGTGCGTGCTTCTGTTTTGTCATCTCTTTGTTACAAACCTGTATTCATGTTAAGCAGCTCATTGCTGGATGAGGTTTTTTAAGGTTAAGTAACGGGCCGTGGGTCCTCATGCCTACTTAATTCTTTTGTAATGTAGATTAGTTGGATCATTGTAACTCAGGTGCTTGAAGATGGCAAAGATTGCACTCATGGACCCCCCCTGTAATAACTGTATACAATTATACATTTAAATGTATCTTCTATTCAACCCGTCACTCATTGTCATGTCCATATCCCTCTTTTTTGCAGGTATGTTGGAAACCTGTCACGGGATGTGACCGAGGCCCTTATTATGCAGCTCTTTGGTCAAATTGGCCCCTGTAAGAGCTGTAAAATGATTGTGGATGTGAGTATATAATTTGCTTATACAGCAAGTTGTGTGCTAATGCCGTCTTTCAGCATTTAGATAAATGCATCTTTTTTTAATATATATATTTAGCATTGATATTTTTTATTTCTTGCACCAGTAACTTGTTTTTCTTGTTTTTCATAAGCATCTCGATACTAGTAGAGGTGTGAATCCTCACTTGCCTCATGATTCGGTTATGATTCCAAGGGTAATGATTTAATTCTAAAACTATTCTCTATGCATCGCTATGCATCTTTTCCTTCAATTTATTAATAATAATCACTATATTAATAACTACTATATAGTCTTTTTTGTTATTTTATCTTTGTTATTAAAAATTAGAACAAAGATGCAAATAACAAAGGAGATACTATATAAGAAAAAAATGGATTGAACAGCACTTTGAATTTTTCATTTTATATCTATTTAACACAAGTTAAATAGTAAGAAATATAGAAATTGAATTTTCAGATTTATAAATCACTGTAGTTTTTAGTGTTAATTACACATAAATGGATTATTATTAAAGCTACAAAAGTTATTCAGTCAAGATCAGAGAGTGATTCCATCTTTTATTTTGTTGTTTGATTAACATTAATGACAGACAGCAGCAGGTTTATTAAATTAAGACCTAATGCATGGATAGGACTGCTTGCATTCACTTTAGACATAACCGACTGTTCAGTGAATACTCGCAAAGACAGATATTTTGAAATAATTCTGTGTAGCTCACCATTCAAGCACAAGCATCTCAATGCTTTATCAAAAATATTATATTACACAACTCGTGTGTGTGTATATATGTGTATGTGCTGTCAGTCAATTAAAAAAAATTATATATGTATATATACACACTCACATTATAAGGTTTCTTGCAGCAGTTACTTAACCAGTAGAAAAGACAAGGGGCTTTTATCTGATACTTGTTTTTTTTAAAGACAAAATGTGCCATAAAATTTGTCAAGGCTTTCATTAAATAAGTTAATGTAGTCTAATCGCACTAATTTCCCTTCAGACGGCAGGTAACGATCCATACTGCTTTGTGGAGTTCTTCGAGCATAGGCACGCAGCGGCCTCACTCGCAGCCATGAATGGGCGTAAAATAATGGGTAAGGTAAGCTATCGTATCTACAGGGTGAGTTGGGCTGGGACGGGAGGGTGGAACAGTTCAGATCTTCTGCAAACTTTATGTGAAGTAGAATGCCTGTGTGCTGGATGTGCAATGTGCACTGAGAGAGAGATTTTGACATTTTTCATGTTGACCAGAGGTTTTTCATGTTTCAGGCCATATAAATCTCATTATAGTTTACTCAGATTTGCCAAAATAATGATTAGAGACAATGCTACATCATTCATGAAAAGATTCAGCTCTGTGGCCTGACCTTGTTGACCCATGCTTTTGTATGTTCATTGTTCGATGAATCGCTTCCTTGAAATGTGAATTTTATGGTTAAGCACAGTCATGAAATCCAGTCAAATTGACTTAACGCACCAACCATTACCACTTTTTTTTTTTTATTGTACGCAAGACACATTCTTGGTCATATCACCTGTATAGCTTTTTAATTTTATGCTTCAAGATGTTTTCATATACACTACCATTCAAAAGTTTGGGGTTGGTAAGACTTTGATGTTTTTGACAGAAAACATCTTATGCTTACCAATTCTGCTTTTGTTAAAAAAACAAACAAACTAAAAACAGTAATTTTTATTTTATATATGTAATTTGTATTTTTGTAATTCAGTTTTTGCCACGAAGATAGCCACTGAAGTTGACATGGCATTAAATAAAACTATACTGATAAAATTTAAAAATGTAATTTATTTCTGTTATGGCAAAGCTGAATTTTCAGCATTGTTACTCCAGTTTTCAGTGTCACATGATCCTTCAGAAATCATTCCTAAATGCCGATTCGATATTTTTGTGGTATTTTTCAGTATTCTTTGAATAGAAAGTTCCAAAGAAAAATATTTATTTTAATATTTTGTAAAAGTTTAATTTTTTGGTGTCACTTTTGATCAATTTAATGCATCCTTGCTGAATACAGTATTAATTTCTTCCAAAAAAGTTATTGACTCCAAACTTTCGACCAGTAGTGTGTATTCGATATTATTCTTTCAAATATCTAGAATTTGAATCCACAAGTCTATTTCCAATAGATTATACATTAGAGGCAGATTAAGCGTCTTATGCCTATTCAGTACAAAATATTTTATCCTCAACAGGTAATGAAGGACCATTTGAGGAGTAATACAAGTTGGTAATTTCACTTGTTTTGTAAGTCCCTTGTTATTTGGACCTTTTTACTACCAAGATTGTTTTGCTTGTTCAAATAAGTTCTCACTAGGACAGCTAAGTGTGAATTGAGTATCGTCAGGTCTCCCTCCTCTCTGCTGTACATTCAAACATCCATTTTGTTAAGGAGAGTGATTTATTGTCAGATAAGTAGAGAGCAGCGACTTGAACATGTCTTTATCATTTCTAACATTTCTTTCAATCTTTTCCTCCCTATACCCTTCTCCTAGGAGGTAAAGGTGAACTGGGCCACATCACCAAGCAGCCAGAAAAAAGACACAAGCAGTGAGTTGCTTTTCATGTTCCTCAGTGCCTAATTAAGGCCAGATATCATCTGATTAATAGACTGTCACTAATTTATACCCACTGAATGTCTGAATTATTAGAAATTAATTCTTCAATCCAAGTAATTCTTGTCTGGTGCTTTTTAGATCACTTCCACGTCTTTGTTGGAGACCTCAGTCCAGAAATCACCACTGATGATATCAGAGCTGCCTTTGCACCCTTTGGGAGGATATCGTAAGTGACACGATGCTTTTTAAATAAAGAAAATCCCTTTTTCCACACCCAGTGGTAAATTCAACTACTTTTGAGTCATTGAGTCTGTTTAAACGACCTTACACAATACTGGCTTTAGTGTACAATTATGTAAATACCTTTGACTGTATATATATATTAGATCATATGTGATCATACGGATAATGCAAAGACGGTCAACGTCTACATCTTTGCCCATTACCCCACTTTCGGTTTGGTTTTGTAACTCAGTTTTTTATTAAATATGCAGATATCTGATTATTTGCTTTGTTAAATAGTGTAGGATTTAAACTCATAGAAATGGTTTTCTAGCACTGTCAGTTTTTTCTTTTTGTCTTAAAATTGTTTTATTTAGTAACAAGTGTTTTTTCGATAGCCAGCAGTGTTTTGTTTTGCACATCATAACATTTAAAGACTTTCCCCTCAGTGATGTTTAAAAATCATTCTATCAAGTATTTTTTTGGAATTTACATGGTCTCTCTTTTCTCAAAACTTTACCCTTTTGCTCTTTTTTTTTTTCTCAGAGATGCACGTGTAGTGAAAGACATGGCGACGGGGAAGTCAAAAGGCTATGGTTTTGTTTCATTCTTCAACAAATGGGTGAGTCACAATTCCAACATCAGGAAATGCAGGTTTTTAACTTAGCAGAACCAGGGTGTGTGAAATCCCGGAAGCTTTTGCAATGCTGATGTTTTTGCACTGGTTTACAGGATGCAGAGAATGCCATTCAGCAGATGGGAGGTCAGTGGTTGGGTGGTAGGCAGATCAGGACTAACTGGGCTACAAGAAAACCCCCAGCGCCTAAAGCCACCTATGAAAGTGAGTATTCATATGCATTTGCCAGATATCTCCACTAATATTGATCAAGAGAAAACTAGCTGCCATCATGAAACCCCTACCTAACTCATGCTAAAATGTTAGTTCTGCCAAATAGGAAAATTGTCATTTACTTTAACCTTTGTTCCAAACCTGTATGAACTTCTAGATTGCTTTTTTTCATTATGATGGCTTGGGCTGCTGAGCTCCAAGAATGAGACGAGCAGCATTAAAGTGGTCCGCAGGACTTTATTGCGTTATATTAGATGTTTTCACACAAAGCTTTTGTTTAATCCAAGTCATCCACAAAGTCAAAGCTCATTCAGTTGTATTATGGCATGTCAAAACATGTCACTCCATGTTTGACGTTAATGATGGGACTTGCAAGAACGTGTTTGCCATTACGTCGATCCTGTTGCAGTGGTTTGATACAAGGGTATTATAGATGAACCGTATCTTTGTTTTTAAGGGTGTATGAGCTTGAAAAGTACAGAGACCTGTAAAGGTTAATCAGTATTTCTTTAATCAAATTCACAGCAAACACAAAGCACTTGTCGTTCGATGAGGTAGTGAACCAGTCCAGCCCCAGCAACTGCACAGTTTATTGTGGTGGAGTCACTACAGGCCTTACAGGTGAGGTTTTTGTTTTGGACTTCTCTGTGTAACCCTTTTGAATGCAAGCTAATTCTAATGGAAAGTCATTTTTGTAATGTGCTCCTCTTCTCTTTTTGCTGTAGAACAACTCATGAGACAGACCTTTTCCCCCTTTGGCCAAATAATGGAAATTAGAGTGTTCCCAGACAAAGGCTACTCATTCGTGAGGTATGTTTGTTATTTAAGTGAAACGTGGTGGTAACACATCCTAATGGCAGAGGATGATATAACAATCTTCATCTCTGTAGGTTCAACTCTCATGAAAGTGCAGCTCATGCGATAGTGTCTGTTAATGGCACATCCTTAGAAGGTCATCTAGTGAAATGTTACTGGGGTAAAGAGACTACGGACATGGTGACCCCCATGCAGCAGGTGCAGGTACCCCAGGTGAGCAGTAGTATGTTCTCATCCCCTGATTTATTCAAGAAATGTTACAGCAAAATATTAGAAGTGATAGTGGAATTCATGCTTGTGAAGTATTGTTGCCAACATAAAGAGAATACACATATGTAAATGATAGGCATGTGTTTTATGTTCTGTATTTTTCTGATCTTAAAGCAGAACAAAGTTGGTTTCGCCGCACAGCCATACGGCCAGTGGGGACAGTGGTACGGCAACGCACAACAAATTAGTCAGTATGTCCCTAACGGCTGGCAGGTACCTACTTACGGCGTGTACGGACAGGCTTGGAACCAACAGGGCTTCAAGTAAGTCTACAGATCTTCATACCTCCATTTGCAATGAAGAAGATTGCATTTTAGCAATTTCTTGGTTCTGTAATCTCAAAAATAAATTGTAAAAAGCGTGAATAAAAAAGATTAAGATTTACTTGCTTTTTGAGTATAAGATACAAACTAAGTACATTATAAGCAGTGTGCTTGGTTACCTGGTAAGTGTCTATGCTCTGGACATCATATTTTCTCAAATATAGACCAGGTAATGCTAATTTTGCATACAGCACACAGTGAATATATGACTGTGACCAACTTGAAATAGCGCAGCATAGTTTGAAATCAAGGATTTTAATTTTGTGCGTGTCCAGTCATGACTGGACAAATAGAATGAGAAAGTATTATTGCTGTAGCCTTTCAATTACTAATAATACTATTTCATATACCTTTTGTTTACTTGCTTCAAACATTTGTCAAATGATTTTATACAACTGTTAAATAAGATAAAAAAAATAATGAAATCGAGGAACAGGAGCTTTTGCTTAAGTGCTGGCGCTGTCAAAGTCAGTCATGGCGCTGTCAATACAGAACTCCTGCTTCTGACACTTGGTGGCCAATGCGGAGTAAAAAAATTGGTTACACTTAGGAATTCAGATACACTTAGGATGACTTGAAGGGTGAGTAACTTGTGGGATAATTTAACATTTTGGGTAAACTAACCCTTTAAGTTTGAAATTCTCTTATGCTTCTAACGAATGGAGATTTATACAGAGCCGTTTCTGTTTGGTTATTACAACTAAAATGTTTTTTAGCATTTCAATTGAATTATTTTGGAACCCCCTCCCCCCATGCAGTTCTTAAACTTTTGGAATCAAAATAAATTGTGGTTAATTTTAATATCAATACTCCCAGTTTAATAAAGTCAGAAGACATGCAGCATTGTCAATTACAGCAGAAATGCCACAAATTATCTTTGAATGTCGTGTTGGAAAACGTAGGGCCTTCGAGTCAAAAAGGTTCAACCAATTGTTGACTTTTTAACTCCCAAATATGATCAATATGAGGGGCCACCAGCCTAGAATGAAAATGTTTCTGGTATAAAAACCAATATATATAATTGCTCTCTTCTCTTCCACCAACTATCAGCTACTTTGTCTTGTAGTCACTTACAGGCTGGCGCTGGGTGGACTGGTGTGAGTGCCGTGAGTAACGGAGGCGTGGTGGAGCCTGCGCAGGGAGTCAATGGAACCGTGCTAGCCAACCAGTCCAGCATGGGCACTGCAGGATACCACACACACTGATGGGGCGATGAACATCTCTAGCACTCTACTGCGGCCGCAGCAGGGATCTACACACCACCCCCATTCCATTCTCAAACACCTGTCAAGATGCCTGGCATGGGGAGGGGGTGTGCCATTTTTTTTCCCCCTGATCCTCCCCACCCTCCACTTGTAATTTTCCTTGAGTTTGAGACTTTGAGGCAGATCTTGCTCATCATTGCGGGGTCTCGAGTTGCCCTACACTGGGATTAAACCACACACCCTGATACACAAGCATATTCAGACACATTAACACACACCCACATAAATCCACAAGTCTTCGGCCTGGTGTCCGACTGACTTATTCGGAGAGGACTATGCCATTTTTAACTCAAAGTACTATAAATGAATAAAATCAACAATAACTGCAACTTTTCCATTTTGCTTTTTTTTTGGGGGTTGTTTAGAGCGATTTCAGCTGCTGATTTTGTAATATATGAAGCTTTGCCTTTTCTTTTTTTTTGGACTTGCCATTTTAAAAGCAAAATAGTTTTGTTGAACGGAGCGACGACACCAACGAATCGTGTGAAATGTCAACTTTTTTTTTTTGTTTGTTTATAAAATGAATAAAATGGATGTCAACTGTTGTATTTTTTTAATTAGACATTCAATTTCTCAAACTAAACCAATTGCAGGGATGACTGCCACATTTTTTTCCTTGAAGGCAGATGAATATTGCACAATATTAATACGTTTTCACAAAAATTTGATGTTACGCAAATTTTAGGTATTTTAAATTGTTTTGCATTCCACTTTTTTTGAGGGCTTACAAGTACAGTATACCATTCTGTATGTAAATAACCAAACTGTGTTTTACTGTTGGGACGCTATATAAAGATAATTCAGATGTTGATTATGGATGCTTGCTTGCTTGCTTTTTTTTTGTAGGTGGGATGGAGGGAGGGAGGATAGGTGGGTGGGGAATGGGCTTGGGCTTCATTGCAACTATTTGGCATTAGCGGCGCTGTTAAATGCTGGTCCATACGGTTTAAGGATTCTTCCAGAGAACTCTTGGAGAAGAAGTTGCTGACTCACGCTGCAACAGACATTTTGTTAGAATTGCGATTAATTCTGTATATAAAATCGAAACGTTGAATTTTTTTTTTTTTTAAATGAAGTATTTAGTATCAAGACGAGAAACCTGAATGGATCAGAATTTTGCACTGTTGCCCATTGGAGTTTTAATACACGAGACCAATTGTGTTGCCTTATTTGAGTTGATTTCATTTGAAGAAACTGATGATCATTAAACATAGGCAGTGCCTACGAATAAATCGAGACCTTGTGTTTTGAGGATTTTTTTTAAAAATAATGTTCATCTTACAATTATGTATTCTTGCTTTTGTCCCATTAAAATGCAGATGCAAACAAATATTTCTGCCTGCTCTGTTGTCTTTGAGCTGGATTGTCTTTCACTACCTTGTTCAGACACTAGGGTTACTAGTTTAGGCAAAATGATTGGTTGTGGTGGAAATGAGTTTTAATTTGCTTAAATGATAAATCATTACCACACAAGAAATAAAATTTGTCACTATTTTTTACCTATTTTTTTTTTTATGTAGTAATGTAAGAGATATGTTGTTAACACTTTACAGTAAGGTTAATTAGTTAACAGTGAGCATGAACTAATAAAGAACTGCACGTATACAGCATTTATTCATCTTTGTTAATATTAATTTCAACATTTACTAATACTTAATTAAAATCTTGTTATCATTAGTTAATGCTCTGTGTGAACTAACATGAACAATCAATGAACAGCTGTATTTTTTATTAAGTAACGTTAACAAAGATTAACAAATGTATTGCTCATTCTTAGTTTATGTTAGTTAATACATGAACTAATAAACCTTATCGTGAAGTGTTACCGATATGTTTAATATGGAATATCTAGTATGAAGGTAAAAGAAAATCTGTTTATAATTGTATCTGAAGTAGCAAAAATAAAGAAATTGTAAAATGTTTCATTTTATTAAAAAAGTCAAAAACATTATTATTTTACATAACTACTTTTTATCTTAAAAATGCAGAAAGAAAATAAACGAGTCCGCGAAACTAAGAAATAATTATATTTCCAAAATGTTAATGAGTTTAGAGTTGCTACTGGCTTCAGTTCCCAGTATGCATTTGATTGGTCACCTAATGGCCAATCGCAAAGCTCGTTACAGCCGCAGCAGAGCGTCTGTATGTAAGGAGGAATGGCGACGGTTGCTGAGTCTCTGAAGTGAAATCCTCCGTGGGATCTGACCACTGAGCGTCTGGAAAGCGCCCTTGTAGAGGTTGGCCCGTCTCCCATCATCATTTACTTCATTGCATTCATTCACTGTCACACAGCTAAGGTTAAACTCGATGTCATTTCAATGCTTTGTCAATCTATACTGTACTACTGTGTAATTGCAGGAACATGTCTGACATTTTCATGCGATTTGTGGAAGAATTTGAAGAAACATTTTAATGAATGTTTTATGGGTTTTTTTTGTATTTATTATTTAAATTTACTTTATGAAGTGTGGTAATCATTGTTTTACTTAGACCTATGATGAGGGTTATGGTCGATCATTTAATCAGTTTTAATCATTTTAATTGATCCTCATTCATCATACTTAAGAGTTATTGTCTTAGATTAGCCAAATACAGTACAATGGTACAACAGTACCACCGTGGCAATACAATATGTTATTTTTATTTTTATTTTTTTATGTGCTATGCCAAGATTGCAACAGGGTTTTTTTGAACATGTAGCACAATGGTATTCTCTGAAGTAGCATGCACATACCATGGCATTTTAATATTAGCCATTCAGTGTAATGGCAACTTGATACTATCATAGTAGTAGGCCTACCAGGAGCATTTTTAGCCTTTCATCAGTACTGTTGCACCCCCCCCCCCCCGCCCCCATAAAAAAATACTGTTATGTAAATTATGTGAATTGTCTTTACTTACAGTATAGAGTCATTCACAAGTTGCATGTGAATGAAGTGCTGCTTCATTGCTGACAAATTATTGATTGTAGGTAAATAGTTTCCAACAATAGATGGAGGTAAACATTCACCTTATTCAGCGCTCTTTTTGTTTATTGTCTTTTAAAGTATCCTGTTACTTTTTAGAGGTGAAAAACCACTTCAAACGATTTAGTATTGTTTGTGAATTGTTTGAATGAATCAAACTGAATCATGAACAATGTCAGAGCTTTTTGCAAACATTTACATTGAATATGGTAATCTCCACCATCAGACAAGGAGTTTTCAGTAATATTTTACTGGGACAGCGATTATTTCACTGGGGTTTGTGCTCCTGTAAAAATGGTCTAATGATTCCACTGCACTGTACCGTAGTAGCACTACAGTTCTTAAACAGTAGGCTATTTTGCTTAGGGCTCCCGCCTAGTTCATGAAAAATAAAATTGTTCTCTGTATCACTCTCGGTTTCAGTGTGTGTGATAACAATGGATAGTCCTCTGATAAATTCTGGAATGCCGCTGGCGACACAAACGGTGGTTTCTCCTGCCACTCAAACCTCCAGTAACTTAAGCGGGAAACTTCGGGACAAACGGAAGACTCCTGCGTTCTTGTCCAACTTGGGCAAGGCTACCTTAAGAGGCATCCGCAAGTGCCCTCAGTGTGGTATTTACAACGGCACTCGCGGTCTCAGCTGCAAGAACAAGGCCTGTGGAACAATCTTCAGGGATGGGGACCATGAGACGGGACGTTTGAAGAAAGGGGTGTCTGAAGTGGTTCGAGTTGTGACGGACAGCGAAGGTGGTAGAGCTGGAGGGCCGCAGGTATTCTCTGTGCGTCAGCGGGGACGTGGCTCAGAACAGCGAGGCTTTGTTGAGTTAGTCCTCACGGATACAGCTATTACTACCGCAGATGGAACCTTGCTGACCCGTGTCAACCTCGGTCGCTGTTACATGCCCTCTTGCCAGCAGAACGAAAGCGAGTCGACAGTTGAAGGAACCAATCAGCAAACATCCAAAAGTCCCTGTACCCATGTGAAGCAAGCAATGGAGTGTCAGACCCAAGCAACACCTCTGCCACTCAAGAGCTCTGTGCTGGAGGCCCTGGTGGCCACTTCCCAGGCCAAGGAAGAGTTGTGGAGGCTGGCTACAGAGACACCGGGACCCTTAGTGCAGAGAGTCTCCAAAGGTACACTAATAGTGAAGTGCCAGCCAGGTGAAGCCCACCCTCTGGGACTGCTGCATTTGACGGTAGGCTTATCTAGTGTTAGAGAGAAGACTGAGGGTACTGCTCCCTTTCGCTGTGCATGCTACGCACCCAATGCCAAGGGGGATTTGGGGGCAAGAAGTGGGGGTCATCCTAATGTCAAAGAACGAGAAAATTCCCATGAGCACAGCTTACCTGAACAGTGCCTGCACTTCTATGCCTGCGTTTGTGCCTTCACGAGTGATGAGAAGCTTGCCACTGAGTTTTCAGCTTTCCTCAACTACAACATGAATGGTAAGTCAACCATTTAGCTCTGGGGTCTCCAATCCTTTCTGCAAGAGTTTAGCTTCAACCTGCTCCTATACACTTGCCTGAAAGTTTCTAGTAATTCTAAGGGTACGTTTACACAACAACGATGTACTAAAAACTGAAGTTTTTCTTTTGCGTTTTTTGAGTACCGATGACAACGTTGTCAAAACGATCCCTGTTCACACGTATATGCATGCCAGGCCAGTAGTTGGCAAGGTGACTTTGTAAATAAAAACTATATGCCTATAGACTGAAGTCACTGTTTTCACAAATTTGCATTTTTGTAGTTAAAGTGCCCCTATTAAGCTATTTTAAAGTTTCTTAATGTTGTTTTGGAGTCTCCTACAACAGGTTTACATGCATCAAAGGTCAAAAAACTGTTTAATTTCCTCATAAATTTGCACATCACCACATTTTTCAATGATTCTCAAACGACTCGTCAAATGAATCAGTCTCTCTAAATCCCTCCTTTCCGCGAGCTACTCTGCTCTGATTGGCCAGACAGCTCAGTCTGTTGTGATTGCGTGTCCTGAGGCTTCCTACACTTTAAAATAAACACAGTAATGAACAATGACATTGATTTTACCATATCAATGCGAGCACGAGTCCGATGATGAAACACTGGAAGAACTAGTTATTCAACCAGAACCTCCATCGCAAGGACGACTCGAGCAGGACTCAGTGTTTCTCAGTGATACACTACTTAGTTTGAGGTACATTATGAGATGTTGCAACTGTAATTCCTCACCATCAGCATTAACAAGTGCATGTCCATCAACAAACTGATTATTTTAATTTATTTACTGAGTATTTTTATAATATATTGCGGTGAACACGTGGAAACTGTATCAATAACAGTGCATGTATGCAATGTATACATTAGCCGAGCTCTAGCGTGAATGACTGATGTAACATAAAAATGTTTGTAAAACAAAACAAAGTAGTCAAAGTCTCACTCAAAGTAGTGAGAGTGACAGACAATCTGCATTAATATACACAGTTATAGGTAGTAGTGGCCCACAACTGATTAGCAGAAGTATTTAAGTAAGACAGTGATAACGTGAGTTAGCCAGTTAGCAGGAGACCTACACAATATAAAACTAAGTGTTTTGAACACCATCTTTCGAGAGCAAGCGGTTTGCGAATCCTGCATTGAACTCCGAGATTTGAGAAGCAGTCGTCATTGAAATAAAGGGAACACAGCAAAAGTTTAGGATTATACTGCTGTGTTCTCATGGTAAAGATGAATTTTAACCACTGATTCTTCACATGCTCGTCCTTGGGCAGTGAATGGCTTTACCTTTACATTATAGAGCACAGCGTCTTCTTGACATGATGCTATCCAGTATCCACAGGAATCAGCTGCAGTGTTTGAGGTTCAAATTTCCCCTGGTGTCTGAGCGCGCAATAAGTGGGCGGGCAATATGCTAATGTTTCGTCTTGACGTCACAACGAAACGGCTTATGACTCGTTTGGAAAACAATTAATTTCATTGACTCTTACTTTTGAAAGACAATAACTTTATACGATCCACTTTCAGATTTAAAACTTTGCAGGATGTTTTCATTCCCTTAGAGCTATGTTACACACTACATGAAAGGTCATTTTCAAAAATCCATAATAGGGGCCCTTTAACACAGAGTTAATAATGGTATCAATTTCAAAAACTTGCACTTTGAAACCCATTTTCAAAAGTTTAAATTTTCTGGCCCACGAAATGCAGTAGTCTTGTAAATGAACGGCCAAAACACATAAAATGTTTTCTGTTTTTAGTTGAAAGCAGGGTTGTGTAAACAGCCCCTAAGACCTTGGGTGGATCTCAGTTTCCTAGTACTCCGGCCACTGATCAGGGAGTTGGCCATTTCAAGAGCTGTTTCAATCGCAATATCCTTATAATGCTCTGGAACTTTCACTCCCCAAAAAATCCCACAATGCACTTACTGGGAAATACATCACATTTTCTGAAGCACAAGCTTGCAACTAATTGCACAAGCCACCTCAGTTTGGGGTCTAGAAAGTAGCATTGTAATATATGCTTATAGTATGAAGCTTTACTTGTAAATATAAAGATACATTTTTATAGCTCTGACTGGTTTTAAATGGTAATTTCTGCCTCCCCTGAAATGAGGCATAACATTGACATTACCTGAGCAGTTGAGTTAAAGTCCCCCTGCTGTAGTCAATCATTTTATCCCTTAAAACTCATCTTTGATCACCAAAATTACATATTTAAAAGTTTTTTCCTCGAAAAAAAATTCTTCATGTCTTAATATTGCTTTAATGTAACTACACCCTTGCTTCATTTAGTATACATGGTTCTATGAATATGCAAAATACTCAGCAATAGTGTTGACTTATGAATTTGCCTAGCCAATTATTAAAAAACACCACATAGACTTAACAACATTAAAACCTTGATTTTCACCACAGGGGGACTTTAAATATGCTAGAATACCCCGCTCTTACTTAATGCTTTTTAACTGAATATACGAAACAAACTGTTTGCTGAAATAATAACATTAACAACAACAACAAAATAAGAACGCTCGGTTTATGCGTCAATTAGATGTACATGAAAATTGCATTAGTTTCTATAAGCACTTTTTACTTCAGAATCCTCATTGGTCCAATTAATTTTTATTAGATAAAATACAGTTATGTGTATCATTAAGAACTAACATGATCTAACTATTGACAAGAACATATTCATAAAACACTAACCATAGTGGAGAAATATGTGAGAAGTTATTCATTACTTCATGATACCTGAATTAGAATGTAATGCATGTATATGGTTATACAACACCTCTGACCCCCTGAAATTCCCTGATGTCACCTGAAATTGAGCCATCAGTGAAATTGAGCCATCAGTGAGCCAATGTGTATTGAGCCAGGCAATAACCTAATTCGAGTACACAATATACTGATTGACGACCTAGGAAGATGATTGACACGCACCTCTTGATTCAGGTGTGTTTGAGTAGGATTTGAGCTCAACTCTGCTGGATGGATGGTGGCCCTCCAGGAGCAGGATTGAATACCCCTGATTTAGGTTGTTTGCATCTCCATCCACATAAGCTCTATTCTGAAAAACATAGTGCAGTGGTTGTTAATTCTGGTCCTGGCGACCCACCACTATGCACGTATCTTATCTCTAACACACCCAATCATTAGATCATCAACAGTGATGTGACGTTCGGTTTCGAAGCTTGTATAAAAAATAAATAAAAAAAAACATCTCACAGTGAAGCACTGTGCTGGGAACCCCTTGTGCAGGAATTCGAGAGTCATTCACTTTGATAAGAATAAATCATAATACGAATATAAGTGTAGTTTTGTGCATGTCAATTTATATTAATCCCCAGTTTACAAGCACATTTTTTCCCAGACTCATTTATTCATACAGTTTCATGACATGTGAAAGACATTTATTTGTATAGACTACATACTTTTATTGACTTATTGCCATATACATTTTGTAGCACAAACTGATTTTTTTATATGAAACCATCAAAAAATGGCTGGGTCTTCTGGGACGTAAAGGCAGCTTTTCTACCTTTTGACCACAAGATGTCGTTAATGTGCACCGTGTTCCAAAGCTTTGAGTAATGTACCATTTTACTATACATTTGAGAGGAAAGCCTTGGTGCTTCACAAAGCTTCATTTTACCATCACTTATCATCAGCTCATTAGGAGAGATCTCCATGATCTGAACTGAGTGTGACAAATAAGACAGAAATACAAACTGTGCAGAGCGGTGGGTCGCCAGGACTGGAATTGAGAACCACTGACCTAGTGAACCTCCTTTCTGTCTAGGGCCTCTGTCCCTTGTGATTGACTTTCCTGCAGAGTTCAGCTCTAACCCTGACAAAACTCATCTGCCTGTAGCTTTCTAGTAATTCTGAAGACCTTGATTAGCTTGTTCAGGTGTGTTTGATTGGGGTTGGAGCTAAACTGTGCAGGAAAGTGGATATTGAGTGCCAGAATTGCCCAGCGCTGCTCTGTGGCAGAGTTAGCCAACACTTCTCCTGGTCCAGCACACCTAAACCAGGATTACTTGGAAAAACATTCAAGTGTGTTGTAGCAGGCTTGAAACTGAAGTCTGCAGGAAGGTAGTCTTCCAGGGTTGGCTATCCCTACTCTAAGGTTGCATCCTAACCCAGGTTTCAAAAGTGACAGATTTGGAAAAGCTCCATATAGGAAGTCAAGTCACCTTTATTTCTATAGCGCTTTTTAGAATACAGATTGTTTCAAAGCAGCTTTACAGAGATAACAGGAAATTAATGCAACAAAGTTTGTTTCGGCTGTACAGCAGATCTAGAAGAAAAAAAGTGTCATAGTCCATCTTAAGTAAGTTCAGTGATGGAAGCAACTTGTACAGATCAAAAATAGTGCTCCTTATGTGAAGTGCACAGGAGAGTTGACTGAATTGTTTCCGACAGATTTTGATGTTACCACGATGGTCTGCTATCTAATAATGTATACACAAATATATAGTAGACGAATAATTGGTCAGACTTTACATTTTAAAAGACTGAACTTTTTAATTGATACTTCTTGGCACTGAATGAAGCATATTAATAAATTAAAAATTTCCTCTTGACACATTTTTTTTAAATACATTTTTTGCACAGAGTTTATCGCAGTCAATTCTGGAATTGCCTTCTCCATTAAGGATACATGCGATGTTTCTTTACGTGTTGGCAAGAATTAGGTATCTTAAAAGAGTGTTTCTATTCCTATTCCTGCAAGCATTTGTGTGTAGTTAGGTTTGGTACAGGTCTATATATGGTGCCTGGAGTGTTTTTGTATGCATCAGAGATGACTGTCATCTGTTATTATTGTGTATGTCCAGGACTGCAGGACAGGGCAGATGCCACAGCATTCGGTATATCTCAGCAGCACATTGAGCCCTCCATCTCTCATCGTTCCAAGAGACTCAAATTTATGGAGTCGTCTATGGGTAAGTTTCTCTGACCAGCCGTCCACAGATTGTTTCGGGCCCACTGTTGCCAACTAATTTCAGTGGAAAGTAGCTAAAGTCTGCTTGAAATAGCTAAATGTCATTGGATGATTAGACGATGTCGACGATTAGCATGTTAAAGCAAGGATTAGTTTTCAGAATTAAATTTCTTGATAATTTAGTCACCCCCACGTCATTCAAGATATTCATGTCTTTCTTTCTTTAGTCGAAAAGTTTAGGATTTTCTCCATATAGTGGACTTCAACGGATATCAATGGGCTGAAGGTCCAAATTGAAGTTTCACTGCAGCTTCAAAGGGCTCTACACGATCCCAGCAGAGGAATTCCGAAAGCCGAAGTCTTAGGCGGAAGTACCGGCCTAGTGTTTACAAAGCGAATGTGCAAAGACTAAATCAAACGCCTTTACAAATAAATAAATAAATAAAAGGTAAAACAACGATGTCGGACAATTTTGAAGTTTGAGGAGAAAATGAGTTGGACTTTTTCGCCCTACATTTTCCACCTACGTCACGTGTTACCTTTCCAACGTGATTACGTAATGCATGAAGTCGTGGACGTGCAAGACGAGCATTTGTGGTTAAAAAAAAAAATACAATTAAAAAAAAAAAATATATACCTCATATATAGACTCACCTAAAGGATTATTAGGAACACCTGTTCAATTTCTCATTAATGCAATTGTCTAATCAACCAATCACATGGCAGTTGCTTCAATGCATTTAGTGGTGTGGTCCTGGTCAAGACAATCTCCTGAACTCCAAACTGAATGTCAGAATGGGAAAGAAAGGTGATTTAAGCAATTTTGAGCGTGGCATGGTTGTTGGTGCCAGACGGGCCGGTCTGAGTATTTCACAATCTGCTCAGTTACTGGGATTTTCACGCACAACCATTTCTAGGGTTTACAAAGAATGGTGTGAAAAGGGAAAAACATCCAGTATGCGGCAGTCCTGTGGGCGAAAATGCCTTGTTGATGCTAGAGGTCAGAGGAGAATGGGCCGACTGATTCAAGCTGATAGAAGAGCAACTTTGACTGAAATAACCACTCGTTACAACCGAGGTATGCAGCAAAGCATTTGTAAAGCCACAACACGCACAACCTTGAGGCGGATGGGCTACAACAGCAGAAGACCCCACCGGGTACCACTCATCTCCACTACAAATAGGAAAAAGAGGCTACAATTTGCACGAGCTCACCAAAATTGGACCGTTGAAGACTGGAAAAATGTTGCTTGGTCTGATGAGTCTCGATTTCTGTTGAGACATTCAGATGGTAGAGTCAGAATTTGGAGTAAACAGAATGAGAACATGGATCCATCATGCATTGTTACCACTGTGCAGGCTGGTGGTGGTGGTGTAATGGTGTGGGGGATGTTTTCTTGGCATACTTTAGGCCCCTTAGTGCCAATTGGGCATCGTTTAAATGCCACGGCCTACCTGAGCATTGTTTCTGACCATGTCCATCCCTTTATGACCACCATGTACCCATCCTCTGATGGCTACTTCCAGCAGGATAATGCACCATGTCACAAAGCTCAAATCATTTCAAATTGGTTTCTTGAACATGACAATGAGTTCACTGTACTAAAATGGCCCCCACAGTCACCAGATCTCAACCCAATAGAGCATCTTTGGGATGTGGTGAAACGGGAGCTTCGTGCCCTGGATGTGCATCCCACAAATCTCCATCAACTGCAAGATGCTATCCTATCAATATGGGCCAACATTTCTAAAGAATGCTTTCAGCACCTTGTTGAATCAATGCCACGTAGAATTAAGGCAGTTCTGAAGGCGAAAGGGGGTCAAACACAGTATTAGTATGGTGTTCCTAATAATCCTTTAGGTAAGTGTGTGTGTATAATAAATAAATATATATATATATATATTCCAAGTCCAATATATGGAAAAAAATCCTGAAATGTTTTCCTCAAAAACCTTAATTTCTTTTCGACTGAAGAAAGAAAGATATGAACATCTTGGATGACATGGGGGTGAGTAAATGATCAGGAAATTTTAATTAATAAGTGAACTACTCCTTTAATGCCGTGATTTCATTGAATTTTTATTCTGCCTAGTGTTAAAGCAACACTAAGGAACATTTTTTACCTTAAAATAATGTTTCCAAAATCGTATCAGTGGTTCATCAAGTCGTAACAGGGTGAAAGGCTGGATTCTGGATTCGCTTTGCTGCCCTATATCTGCTATATAACCAACCGGGTCTCGTTTCTGTAGTTCGAATGAGACATAAGAAAACTACAAATTTGACTTGCTTTACGTCAATAGTCATTATTTAGTTTTCTTCATTTCTGTGGTCGCAATACATCATACTTTTATGAAATCATGCAACATACTCTACCTTGTCTGTGGACATCGTTCATTCCAAAGCCGGTGCTAGATAAACAGCGAGCGTGCGTGCGGCGAAATTATTTACGACAGCGGTAATGGACAATTCCGCTTCCAACCTGTAGGGCGACCGAAGAGGAAAAGTTCCTTAGTGTTGCTTTAACCCTTTACATCTATTTACTTCTCTCCTACTCTCTGTTCTCACATACTGTATTTTAATAGACGAATAAAGCTGTTCTCATTTACATCTTTTTCTGACAACGAATTGAGTATGAAATTCTAAAATCCTTATTTATTTTGATCTGATAAAATCACCACAGACATAAGTTAAAGACAATGGCTGTGCTGTGAGTTTGGTTATATTTATGTATAAAATGATCACTCATAGGGAAGGTTCGAAATTACAAAATGTCTTTCTTAATTTTTCTCGCACACCGTGCATAACCACCATCTGAGTAACAAACCACAAGGAGGATATTCTGTTTTCAGTCAGTGACGATTAAGCCACATATTTTCTATGGAAAATAGCTATGGTTTGTCCAAAAAGTCGCTAGTTATGTTGCTAGGTGCTTTTTAAAAAAAGGGGTGTTCAACTGGAATGGAAAAATGTGTGACATACTTGCAGCAACTACATACATTTACATAAAATTCATCAGAATGTTTGATAAACAGACACATAAGGAAGCAGGGGATTTTCTGAATTATGGATATTTGAATTTTGAGCTTTCTGTTAATGCAAATTCTGTGTGGGGCTCATAATGAATCCTTCCTAGAGCCTCTTCTTTTCCACCCACTGAAATCTGTTGTTGATGTCTAAATGCTGCTGTTATGTTCTGTGGTTACTGACCACCTCCTCTGTAATCTGTATTCCTCTTTTATTCTTTGGCTTTCTGGAACTGTCACTGTTTCGCACAGCTTCGTCTGTGTCCTCTGCTTCTCCTCTGGCTGTCAAAGACACTTCTGCTCCCCCCCTAAACCAGCGCAAGCCCACTCACAGAAAACACTCCAGTTCTACTGGAATTAAGAACCCAGGTGCTCCAAATATTTCCTCTTACACGATTTTGCTTTTCTTTATTTCTGTTTCTTTTCTAGCACTCTGGCTGTCATTGTTCTTTAGCACTGTTACAGATGTTGAGAGATTTATAATCACATTACCCCTTTAAGTTTGAAATATAAATGACGTACACATGGCTTTCATTATCATAATTTGTAGTTTTTGATGTGTGTAATGTCGTCGGGTGAATTAAACAGGAAGCAGCCAGCCGGTGGATGAGACACATGTGTCATTGGGTTTCCAGCAGTGGTTAGCCAGTGTTACAGAGAGGATCCATCAGACGATGCACTTCCAGTTTGATGGTAAGAAAACATTAGGGCGACTCTCACAAAGCCTGTTAAAAACCTTTTATGTCTGGGTCATATTTCACTTCAAGATAAAAAAAAAGAAGATAATTTGATAATCATTTTGTAGAGTAAAGTAAAAAGGTGCTTTTTGTTGAAAAGGTGCATTTCCTTCTTGCTCCAACCAAAGTGATTTGAAACACCTGTGACGTCGTAATTACAGACATTCCAGGAGAACTTGAATGCAGAATATATTAGGACAATTAAGATTTCTCCTATATTTGCAGTTTTTCAATATTTGACAATATTTTTAGGACAATTAAGCACAATGATGAGAATCATCCTACAGTGATTTTTTTTTTTTTTAATGAAAAGGGCAGAACAAATATGATTTATAATAAAAAAAATTTTTTTTTTAAAAATAAGCCATACAAGAATATACTTTTTTAAAACTGAAATTAGTGTAAAAATAGAATAATAAAAATAAAATAAAAAGTACAATAAATTTAAATGGTCATAAAATATTCAAAATATATAAATATAAATGTTTTTCTTATGTCAATATATTGTATACTTTATATATATATATATATATATATATATATATATATATATATATATATATATATATATATATATATGTATGTATGTGTGTGTGTGTGTATGTATATGTATGTTCAATTGCTCGTTTTCACAAATATCTAATCATCCAATCACATGGGAGCAAATCAATGTAATTAGGCATGTAGACATGGTCAAGACGATCTGCTGAAGTTCAAACTGAGCATCAGAATGGGGAAGAAAGGGGATTTAAGTGACTTAAGAGACGGGCTGGTCTGAGTATTTCAGAAACTGCTGATCTACTGGGATTTTCACATACAACAACCTTTTTGTATCAGACTTTCAGATTAGAATGTTGAGTTAACACTGAAGTTGAAGTTTGATGTGAACAGGCAAGCCAGAGCCGTTGGTGTTCCACATCCCTCAGTCTTTCTTCAATGCCCTACAGCAGCGTTTATCATTGGGCTCAAAAAAAAGAAGACTCCCCAACTACACCACCAGTAAGTATAATATGTGTAGCCATTGATCATGTGCTAACAATCTAATTCTGATTATAAATCTTGTTATACCTTGTTTTAATATTCTGTCATTTCTGTGTTTTTAGCATTTGTGCGTGATGACGCTTTGCCTCTGGGCTCTTTCTCTAAATACACCTGGCACATTACCAAC
Source organism: Squalius cephalus (assembly GCF_949319135.1). NCBI lineage: Eukaryota > Metazoa > Chordata > Actinopteri > Cypriniformes > Leuciscidae > Squalius > Squalius cephalus. The sequence continues at coordinate 10,576,144 of NC_137126.1, forward strand.
CTGATGCACGTGAAACGAATCTTTGATACACCAGAGGTGTGTACCCGTTTTCTGCATTTTCAGATCCTGACTAATGGCCTTATCATCTGTGGGCAGTCTCTAAATGAGGGCACTCTGTTTGAACAGTTACCTCTGGAACTCACTCAGAGTTTTGTGAAGAACAGTGACGGCTCCTATTCACTGCACCGCTGCCGGGAGACCCCTCCTGATCCTGGATCAGACACCAGCCATCATTCACGCACCAATAAGCCTCTGGCCATCAGACCACTGGAGCTACGCACCTTCCTCAGAGTGGGTAAGTGGATGTGTTCAGTTAGGGGCTGTTTATATGACACAGTTTTCAACAAAAAAATGTAACACTAAAAACTTTTTATGCAGTTTGGTACCATTATCGTCTCCATGTAAACTATAAAAATGCAAATTTGTGAAAACATTGACGTCATGCGCCTGCGTATTACGTGTTCAATCTATAGGCATGTATTGTTTCTTTACAAAGTGACATTGCCAACTACTGGCCTGGCAGCATAATACAGCTTTTTTTTTAGTTGTTTTCATAGATTCATGTGAACGGGAAACGTTTTGACAATGTTGTCGTCTGTACGTGAAAAAACGCAAAGGAAGAACTTTTCCGTTTTAGTACATTGTTGTCATGTAAACATACCCTTTGTATAGAATCGGATTTATGGGTTCTTGGATTGTGCCAAATCACATTCCCCTTTCAATTCACATCCCCAATGGACCCCAAAGTGATTCCATTGGCTAAAAGAACTTTCTATTTGATTCCTGATCAAACATTCTACAATATTGCTTGTTGTTGGCATGAAAATGCATCATATGCCTTATTAATTATATATCACATGACATGACCAAAGCAACAAATGGTCAAACCATAATTTTACATTTTCAAACATTTCTTCATAATTCATAGGTTAGCAAGATTTTTGCTCTGCGTGTTAGATATCATAATACCCAATTTTCTCTTAAAATATGAGATTGATTTTCAGTTTTCAAAGCGGAAATGTTTTTAGGTGCCACAACAGAAAGATTCTACATTACATTCAATACAGTATCCAGATATATTATTACACCACTTTCTGGAATACTTGATTCTGTGGAAGCCCATTTCAGCCACATAAGAAAAAAAAAATCATGCTTTTGTTGAAACTATGAAAAGCCAAAATTATAAGATAATATTTATAATTAATAATTACTATGATGTCAGATTCATATTTATTTTGTGTCTCATAATTTAATCTTTCTGTCATAATTGTTTCGTCTCTTTTTATTTTTTGTCTCAATTTTGAGTATTTCGACTATGACTTAGTATTTCATAATTTGGACTATCTCATAATTATTTCTTAATTTCTAAGAATTTAGATTTTTTTAAGACTTATGATTTTTACTTTTTATGTAATGATGACTTTATATATATATATATATATATATATATATATATATATATATATATAATTTATTTATTTTTTTATTTTTTATGATGGGTTAGCATAACACTGGCATGAAATAAGACACTTTGAGGTGTTTCTACAAGGGGATAATTCGGCCTGGCTCCAGCTTTGAGATATAAGGTGGGCCAAGTGAAATTCCTGGTGGAATTCGGATACCATCACTCAACTGTATGGTATCCGAAAGTAGGGTGTTTTGAAAGTGCCGACTCTGAACATCACACCAGTTTTGATATTGGTTGTTATTTGGCGTGGGGCCAGGGTGGGCCAATCTCCTGACAGGAGCCAGGCCTGGGGATAGTTATCACTCCAAGTATTTTGCTTTACTGTATTACTAAAACGCTGTGGTATCGTCTCTCAGGGACCTGTGCTGCTGATCAGACGGAGCCAGTGCCCTTTGTGATCGAATGGATTCCAGACATACTTCCGCACTCACAGGTGGGAGAACTGAGGATCAAGTTTGAGTATGGGCATCAGCTGGGTAGTAAACCGGAGAACTGCAAGAGCTCTGCTGGGACAGAGAGGACTGAACAAACAGTAGCAGATGCCATCCCACAACAGTGAAGAACCACTGTAGAAGACTCAAGACCCTCGGTCATGAAATTCTCAACTTATAAGGTGCTTCTCAGAAAAATGTTCATTGTTAGAAACTGTTTAAAGGTTGCATTACAGCACCGGGCATACAAATGTAAATTATTTATATAAGTGTACAACTAAAATAATTTTGTCAACATATGTTTTGTGCCGTTCAATGTTAACTCATGTTCAAGATTTCCACATTCCTTAATAATGGAATTTTAGCACAAACTTTTTACAATCACACTCTTCATACTGTAGAAATCGTGTGGTTTAGATGTCCTGTACTAATGACAATTGAAAAGTTCCTGTTTTCAGAAATCATGTAGATTTGATTTGATTTTAGTATTTATATAAAAATAATAGAGAAACAGAATTATTGACACAATGCTGTATTCACACTGATGAACTAAATCAATGTAAATAATTAAAAGCCTTATACTGATAAAGGTTTTTCTGGTAATACATTATAATGCATTAACAAAAATTTTTAGACACTTGATAATGTTCATGCATTAAGTTTTGTCTTAATTGTCCAGATACTTAATATAGATACACCTCACAAAAGACTAATATCAGATAGCACAGAATGACTATTATACCCATATGCCAAAGATGGAAAAATAAAATATTTAAAGCCTATTACAGTACTGGTACAGTCACAGTGAATTCCAACATCTTACCTATCTAAATATTAATGCCTGGGAATCTGTTTACTCTCTAAATTAATTAGTTTGATTTATTTACAGTTGTAATCAAAATTATTCAACCCCCATTGCAAATCAAACAAAAGTAATTAAAATAGCTCAACAAAACGCATGTGGTTTCCCCAAATTCAACAACAACAAAAAAAATCTACTTTTAATGACTTATGCAGTCTCAAAATTATTCAACCCCTTCATGGTAAGCATCTTTAGTAGAACATCCTTTTCCTGTTATGACCTGCTGCAAACAAGTTGTATAACCAGACATCAGCTTCTGGCAGCGTTTCTGAGGAATCTTTAGCCTATTCCTCATGAGCAAATGGCCTCCAGTTCAGTAATATTCTTGTGTTTGTGGGCTGCAACCTCCTTCTTTAAATCCCACCAGAGATTTTCTATGGTGTTCAAGTCAGGTGACAGAGATGGCCACTGTAGAATCTTCCAGGATGACTTCTGTAACCTAGCCTTGGTGGAATTTTGAGGTATGCTTGGGATCATTGTCCTGTTGGAAGGTCCAATGACGCCCCCAAGTTTCAGCTTCCTCACTGATGGCATGACGTTTTCTCCTAAGATTTCCTGATACTTCAATGAATCCATCTTGCCTTCCACATGCAGATTTCCATTGCCAGAGGATGCAAAGCAGCCTCCGAGCATCACCGAACACCACCATGCTGAACTGTAGTGTTCTTTTCAGCGTAAGTTTCATTCTTCTTCCTCCGGACATACCGCTGATCCATAGGGCCGAAAAGTTCCAGTTTTGTTTCATTGCTCCACAAAAAAGAATCCCAGGACATCTGTAGCTTATTTATATGATTTTGAGCACTTTTCTTGTGCTTTCAGGTCAGTAGTGATGTATATAAAGTGGTTCAAATGTTGACTTGTATCTTACCAAGATGCAATTTTATATAGTTTATACTCAAATGGACCATGGTGAACATTTTTAAACGGGTTGTGAACCCTGTTTTTTTTAGCCAGTTGAATATAACCTGCTGGTCAACTACTGAAACTGTCACAGTTGCTATGCGACAAGAACAGTAGGCTAGACATCCCACTTAACAATGCTCAGTTCAACCTTCGCTTTTGAAGTCGTGGCCTTGGAAGAATGCAGCCTTTGAATTGGGACACAGCCATTGACTGCGCCCTGATACTTGTTCGGGCATGTCTCGACTTGTCTAAGCGTTAAAGTTATATATATTCATAGATACCTCCAGGCGGCGTTGTTGGGATTCCATACAGTATTAGTTCTTATTTTATAGATACTCATGCCTAGATGCTAGTATTTATTCATTAGATACTAGTTCTTATTTGTTAGATACTATCATACTACTAGTGCTTATTCATTTGATACACGTACCTATTAAATGCATGCTAGTACTTATTAGATACTAGTCGGTCAAGCTAAAAAAAAAAGTATTAGTAACATGAAAATAGATGCCAGTACGTTAAGGTTTAAATCTTAAAACGGCTTGCCATGTTTCCCTGCATCGTACACAATCCTCCTGTCCAACAGATGGCGCTAATGACACTTCTGCCTGCATTACTATGTGTCTGTGAAGGAAGGAAGACTGGCAGCTTAGAAAATAAACAAAAGACGAGCTCAGATTAATAAATGTTTTTGAGGTTAACCATAATCTTTTAACCACGTTTGTGCAGTCTTTAGGTTGAACTATCAGCAAGGGCTGTCCGATTGGCCATGAATTTAGACCTATCGCTGCGAGTGAGCGTCTTCTCCGAACAAGGAGGAAGGAAATACATGGAGGATTTAACTGAGGTGATCGTGGAGCTGGAACCCAGCGACGATGAGCTGCGAGAGGCCGGACACACTGATCCAAAGCCGGACCAAGAGCCCGTCTCTGAAAGCGACCCGCCGGACTGCACAAACAAGCCTTTGCCCGTCGTGGTAACGTGGAGAAACACCCTGTCGACCGATGAGAGCGACGGTAACGTTACCGAGGAGCCCGGGACTCAACCGGCGGCAGCGGACAGCAGGAGATCGGTCGCGTTCTTCGCCGTGTTTGACGGCCACGGAGGGCGAGAAGCCGCGCTGTTCGCTCGAGATCACCTCTGGGATTTCCTCAAGAAGCAGCGGGGCTTTTGGTCTAAGGATTACCGGAAAGTTTGTGCCGCGATTCGTAAGGGCTTCGTCGCATGCCATCATGCAATGTGGAAAAAGCTTCGTAAGTACATTCAAGACTATTTCCCAAGACATTTCCTGACGAAAGTGCTTTTTATTAATTGATATGTTTTTTAAATGTCTTAAGTTGACTACGTTGTGAGAAGCGTCGGTTATAAGGTTATGGTGATCAGTGTAATTTAAGACCTCCAGGGAATTTTTAACGCCTGAAATAACATGCGTGTTAAAATTATTCTTAGACAGATGAATATAAATACTGGGGCAGCGACTGAGTAATAATACACTTTTTGAAATTGGGCGCCACGCTATATACTTAGTTACTGCAGAAAACACGAAAAAAATCGAACGGATGGGTCTCAGTGCGCATGCGCGGAAATTGACAGGTTAATAACACTGATCTATATAATGACAATGTCATTCTATATAGATCAGTGATTAATAAGCAGATATATCCAAAAACGGTTGCAGACCTTTACACACTTTTAGAGGGATGAAGCATTATACATTATACTACGGAAGCCGTTTCCGCCACAGCTGAGTAAAATATGATTCTGTTGGCATAATAATTAGAAACTTTCTCATAATTATTATTTAGTATCTCATTATATTGAGAAAATTACTGATAATAATGAGTTCTTATTATTATATTACTGTTATTATTTATTGAGAAACTGCCCCATAACTGAGTACTTAGTATTTCATAATAATGAGACATGCTTTCATAAGTTAATTTTATAGTAGCCTATTTATTTAGAAGAAAATTTAATTTAATGAATTAGTATTAACATCTTATAATGAGAAGAGAACTTTTCTCGTAATAATGGCTTAATATCGCTTAAAACCTCGTAATAATGAGAAATATTCTAATAATAATGACTTAACATCTGATAATGAGATTTTTTTCATTATATTGAGGTTTCTTGTAAAAATGGGTTTCTCGTAATGAGAGTTTCTCGTAATAATGACGTTGTATCTCATAATAATAATTCATCTCATTATGAGAAGCTTTCTCGTAATAATGACTTGGTTTCACATTAACGTTATTATGAAATACTTTCTCAAAACAATGACTTAGTATCTCTTTATAATGAGAAACTCTCATAATAATGATGACTTTAAAATGTAGAAATATCTACTTTGCACACCCGAATCTGTAGTAGGTACAACGTAAACCAAAACAAATGAAAAAGTCTCGCACAACAGGTTTTAATACGCAACGCTTTGGTCAACAGAACTTCCTCAGGCAATAATAAGGACTTAACATATCATAATTATGACTTGGTATTGAATAAAAAAGAAAAAAAAATCACTTGTTTCTAAATGTATCTTAATGTGCGCATGTGCAAAGCCATAGACCGCGTAATGGCAGGCTAGCGACATCTGTTGGTCAAAGCCGTGGAAATGCAAGAACACTGCAAACATGGCACGTTTTGCGAAACGGTTGTTTTCATTCTTGTGTAATCTATAATATAATTAAATAACATTGAAGATAAAAGTATTATGAGATGTTAATTCATTATTATTTGAAAGTATATCATTATGACTTACAGAACTGGATTCTATTCAGCTGTGGAGGAAATGGCCTTGCAATCAATGTATTGATGCTGTAGTGTTTAACCCTGTGTCTGTTCTTCAGCTGAATGGCCAAAAACATTAACTGGCCTCCCCAGTACTTCAGGCACTACAGCCAGTGTGGTGGTCATCAGAGGGGACCGCATGTTTGTTGCTCATGTCGGGGACTCCTCTGTTGTGTTGGGTGTGAGGGAAGATCCCTCTGATAAAGTCATCAAAGCTGTGGAGGTCACACAAGACCACAAGCCCGAGCTCCCGAAAGAGAAACAGAGAATTGAGGGACTGGGAGGAAGGTGAGAGCTTGATTTTTAATACTCTCTTGTCATCATAAGAATCAATCTCTTGGATTCATGCAGTCATTTCCTTTTATTGCGTGTGAGTGTAGTGTGGTGAAGAAGTCTGGCGTGAACCGTGTGGTGTGGAAGAGGCCTAGGCTAACTCACAACGGCCCGGTCAGAAGGAGCACCCCGATCGATCAGATCCCCTTCCTCGCTGTTGCCAGAGCTCTGGGTAAACGCTTAATTGCAATCTCACTCCGATATATTAAATATTAAGTAATATGTGGTTTGTACTGACTTCAAAAGCCATTGCTTTAAATGGTGTATAGAAGGATTGTGTAAACCTGCAAAAATCCTGTAAAAATCCATTAGAGTAAAATTCAGTGCCTTTTCACTATTCATCATCAGGGATACAGTAGTTCACCCAAAAATGAAAATTCGGTTATCAGTTCTGGCAGCATCACCCTCATGTCGTTCAACCACACAAGACTTTCGTCCATCTTCAAATGAAGATGTTTCTAATGAAACTGGGGAGATTTCTGTCCCTTCATCGAAAATCAATTCCCCAAAACATTCACACTTCATATGATTCAAGTGGTTTTTAAATCCAAGTCTTCTGAAGAGACACAATCACTTTAAATGATGAACTGATTTAATTTAGGCTTTTATTCACAAACCCTAAAAACATAATTAATATAGAAAAATTTTCACAATTGCCAGTAAATTTGAACAATTACAGGGAAACAGGATTGAAATAACTGAAATTTTAGAGTTAAAAGACTGAAATAGTATTTTCTTGTAAATCATAGCCTTCTCTGTAATCTGTTTTATTTACAACTTGAAAAAATATTGGAGAATGGAAATTAACTGTATAATAAAGTATGAACAAAAACATTCTTCAAATATGTTTATTTGTGGCCCACAGAAGAAAGAAAGACATAAGGGGCTTTCACACAGGGGGGGACCTTTTCATAGTTCCTACAACTATTGGCGGAAGTACCTGGATTTTGGCGTGTTTTCACCGCAGAAACTAGGAACGATTTTAGTTCTAGGAACTCCTTTTGGAGGAACTAATTTATCTCATACTTCAGAGTAGGGTCTAAACCAGGACTATAGGAACTATCCGTGACGTTAGTGTACACTGATTGGCCGAACACACGCGAAACACCAGCACCCGCCATTAAAAAAAAAGCAGATTATAACAAACTAACTCTACGAAATTGGAAAACAGTGATAGATGGACCTCTCAACTTTTACGCTAGAAAATCATCCACGCAACTTTGAGGGGACCAAGCGAAATATGATTTCTCAGCTAGCAACACTGGACATCAACCACATGGCATAAGCTAATACATTTTCATATACTGTCTACTTTCTATGTATAACAGTTCTATCTAATAACGTATTAGACAGGACTGTTAGACAGATCGTAAACTAATGAACACAGAGAATGCGAGCACTGTGTGGCTCTGGCTAGCGTTCTCAGCGCCGTCAAAATACCGTTTTTGAGTGAACCATCCCTTTAAACTTAAAGCTGAGATGGAATTGACAGACTTGATTTTCGAGCTGATGGTCCTTAATAGCAAAATTTAGAGATTTTTCCTGTAGCTTTTCTAGAATTTCCAGGATGTATTTATTGACAAATGCGACTGTATGCAAATAATGTTGTAAACGTGTCCGTGCAGGTGATCTATGGAGTTATGACTTCTACAGTGGAGAGTTTGTGGTGTCTCCCGAGCCTGACACCAATGTGGTGACCCTTGACCCAAGACGGCATCGTTACATCATCGTTGGCAGTGATGGCCTTTGGAACATGGTGCCACCGCAAGAGGCGGTGACTGTGTGCCAGAGCCATGATGAAGCTGTGGTATGAAAAAAAATAGTTTCTAACCACATGTTGTAGTATTCTAACTTCTCACTGCTATTTGTGTTAATTTCTAAAGGCGCGTTCACTCTAAGGATGATAACTATAAAAATATAGTTCTAAATATAAAAGACTAGCAGAGTCAACACCACAACTATAACGATAACGGCACAGAGAAAAGATTGATTTTTTACAGCTGATGAACGATAAAAATATTGAAAGCCAATCAGAATCTGTCCTGCTTTAAAGAGCTTGAGCTAATGTAGTTATTATTATCTTTCCAGTTATCAATCTTGATGTGAATGGGCCTTAAGAGTGTGTTTTATGCCCTACAGGCACCCTTCGGGATGTCGGTTGCACGTCGGTTGGGCTGCCATGCGTTGATGCGATGGCGTCAACGGATGCTCCGTGCAGACAATACCAGCGTTATAGTTATCGCCCTTCCTGAGCCTGGCAAACCCCACCTTCCTATGCATAGAGACGAGGTCATTCTCAGCCTAGCAGAGGGCCCGCACTGTGACCCAGCTATAGGGTCCCGCTCCAACACACCACTCATTAAGGTAAAAGATGCTTAAAACCACACTTTGAGAAGCAATGGCAGGCTGAGGGTGTTTTCAGGAAACAAAACCTAAAATTAATTTTGCTTTTTGGTGCCACCAGTAGCGCAAAAATGACACCCTGCAATAGAGGGTATGCTATGACGTCACAGTAGGAGGGAGTCACAAAAGTTACACCCACTGAGTGGCAAAAAGACTGAGTGGCAGTGTTTGTGTTCAGCGTGAATGCCGCGAATAAACTAAAATGGGGAAGAGCTGTGCGATTGACTGTACAAATAGATTAAACAAAAAATCAGAGCTATTTTTTTACTGACTGCTGAAAAGCTACAGAAAAGAGAAGCAAATGGATCGCTGCAAACAACTGGAAACAACTAGAATCCAGCCAGTAAAACATGGATTTGCATTTACCATTTTGTCTCAGATATATTGATTTTGAGGGTAAAATCATAGATAGATAGATAGATAGATAGATCTTAAATTGATCTTAAATAGATTGTTTACACCGCAGAACTCTGTATCGTCTGCCTGGCGGTTACAGCTGACAGTTTTCCAGATAACTTTATGTAGTTTCTACATAATATGTTTTGAAACAACCAGAATATCCAAGCGTGAAGTGTGACCAATTGTCAAGTCAATTTTATTTGCATAGCTCTTCACGATACACATTGTTTCCAAGCAGCTTTACAGAAAGTCATAATGTTATGTCTATAATGCCTTAGTGCTTTCACAAGTTTTAGGGCTGGGCGATACGATGAAATATATTGTCCTATCCTGATCCTGGAGGGCCAGTCCTTCAGGGTTTTGCTCCAACTTGCCTCAACACACCTGCCTGGAAGTTTCTAGTATGCCTTGTGAGACCTTGTTTAGCTGGTTCAGGTCTGTATAATTGGGGTTGGAGCTAAACTCTGCAGGTCAGTGCCCTCCAGGAGCTGGACTGGACACCCCTTATATATAACAGTGATATGATGATGTGATCATGCGGATTTAGATCTACCTATATTGTTTTTATTGTGTTGTCTAGCAGATAAAGCGTTCACAGGCTTTGCACTAGGGATGGCGAAAACTAAACATTTTCTTGACCGACCACCGAGCCTCATTAGCCGGTTGAAACCGGTTAACCGATTAGTTTAAAATATGCTACGCTATTTGAAATAACAGCCATTTCGAGCCGCGCCTGCAATTTCGCAACTCTGTCGCATCTCTCTGCCTCCCGCTCACACACACACACACTGCCACTCACGTCACTTTTTTAAAATCCCCTACAGCGCGAAACATGAGTCCCGCAAACGCGGCGCCGAGGAGCTTTATGTAATCAGAGGACAAATGGCTCCTTAGTTTCGAAATGGTTTGGCTACAAGGTGATCGCGTTGAAAATAAAGGTGTTTGTCTAGCGTTAGAAGCTCATTTGAAACATTGCCGCGGCTCATTTAAGAAAATGACAGCTCCGAAGAGACACCGCTTTAGTTTGAGGTAGTGCTAAAAAGGCCTTTTTTATTGGATCCGGCACCTTCTGTGTCACTATGGAAAATGAATTGCCTAAATGAAAAAAATAAAATTACTCTTTGTGTAGTGTTCAATGTTGTTATTTGTCTGGTTAGTCTTTATTCCCCATTGAAGTTCTACAAAAATCTTGTGTTTGCATTTTCGATGCGTTTTGAATAAGCATTAAATAAGCGCATTTAGTTTCATATTTGTTAAAATATTATAATGTTGTTATTTTTTTTTCCATTTATGTTGATTTATGAAAAGTGAACAGCACGAGTAAGATAGGATGTGCAATGAGACATGGAGTGGGTCAGACATGATTTTGACTTCATTATGTTTTGTTTTGTAGAAAGCTTCTTTAAAGTGAATTTCGTTTTGTATAATTTGTATCTTAATTTTAATCAATTTTTCATCAACCAATTGCCTGGATGTAATGAATAAGAAGCAAATATAACAGATAATCATGGAGGTGCCCGCGCGCACTTGCATTGCACGTTAACTGGAGCGCATCTCATCCTAACTTAACGAAACTCAGTGTATGCCTCACACAGACATGAGAAATGAATCAAATACACAAAGCTTGAAATTTCTTTAAACGAAATAATTCAAAACGAAAAAAGAAAGTCTACTCTCTGATTATGTAATCCATTATGAGCATTTCTCTCGGCGCGTTCACTACGGAGATGGCGATCGTCAACTTCATCTTTGCAGCCGACACAGTCAGAAAACACTAGTTTATTAATAAAAATCAATGCACGCGTCACCGGATTTACAAATGCACATCTTGCTTGTTGCACGCACACATATTATGTCGAAATAACGAGATATTATGTTGAAATAATAACATTATTATTAATAATAGCCTACATCTTTTAGAATATTTAATTGAATGGTGAATGTTGCGCTTGTTCAGTTTAATAAAATTAAAACTTTAATTGTGATCATTAAAATAATTGAATATTAAATATTTACTGGACAAGTTTTGCGCAGCGCCCCGTGTCAATGATCTAGCACCCCCTCAGCACATGCGTTAAAAATTCTCTGGCGCCGCGCCTGCAGAGAAGCTACGTAGGCAGTGTAATTTTTTTTTGTTCCGTTACCTCCAACCCCCGTTTTGAGTAGCCGGATCCAGCCCGCCTCTGCGCTCCGGGACCTCCCACTATACAAATTAAGCACTAATAATAGCCTAATTTAGAGATCACCGACAACTTTGATCGGTTAACGTTGATACAGTCAACCATCGGTCAAACGGTCATCGGTTAACATCCCTACTTTGCACATATGTCAGAAAACCAGATTCCTGGCCACATGCCAGTGTCATGTGAACGTGAACCAAAGGTCCTCTGGCGAGTTGTAAGGATCACTGTCGAGTCCAACTGCCTTTAATTTAAAGATAATCATTTGTTTTACTCCCGTTTTGCGCAGTTACCATAAGTTCAGTAGCCATTACCAATACCAGTAAAATTTCTATTTGTATTTAGTGCTTTGTACTAATTTCGATACTACAGCAAAAACTTGAATACACTCACTTTGACTACATAACTATTTTATTTTATTCTATTTGTATATAAAAAATATTTAAAATAAATTAACAATTTATGCTAACATCAACTATAAGTAAATAATAGATTGCATCTTTCAAAAATCATTGCTTTAAAAAAACCTTCAGTAAAATGAGGAACAAAACCCCAAGTAATAGAGCAAAGAGTGTTTTAGGCTTATTAAAGCTACTAAACATATTCAGCCAGGACTTATTAGCAAAGGTCTGTCTTGTTCGATTTTTTTCATCCCATCTATTTCTATGGTTATCACTATATCAATAATTTATAGAGATTTATTTATTTTCTACATTTAAATTTATAACCATTTTACAATGTTTATGTGGCCATCTCAGCAACACAAAATGCTTATTAAAATGATATACATTTCTATCAAAATTGTATTCAAATTATACAGAAAGCAAAAAAAGAGTGGTCCCTTTATAATCATTGAAGCTGTCAATCACTTAATTTCAGCTCAAGCTCACAGTTCTGCACTCTTGCGAATTCATGTTATAATCTAAGAGGCTGACAATTAATCTCTCATTTACATTGTCTCTACACTTAGTTGGATATAATAATAGGATTCGCAAGCATGCATAATTCAGTTTTGAGCTGTACTGAGTGGATTCTGAACTTAAATGCCTCTGATTAGCCATTGCATTTTAGCAGACATTTCTGTGTCCCTGTTTACACCTGGTATTAAGATACCTTTTGGTTGATCGGATGGGCGTAGACGAGGGAGACACATACCCGGTTACACCTGGTGTTTTAATCCATCTCTTTTGTCCACTTTTAACCACGTCTAGGGCGGTCTGTGGGCGGGTAACATTTTTGTTTTTTCAGATCTTTCGATCTAATGGACAAAATAAGCAATTTACATATGAACATTCGGAAAAACATACGGAGAGCATCAGCTTTCGTTTCTGCTCTGATAGCTGCAAGACCACACCGAACGGTACATTTTTCGTCTTCAAACCAAACTCGACAAAGTTTAAATCCTGTCTGGCTAGTGCACTTCCCATTATGTTTACACATTAGGTCAGTAGGCGGAGAGTAGACGGTATTTTGCTGCTGTTCGAGCACATTCAACCACATGAGCATTTACACTACGAAAGCAATCCGGTCGAATGGGTTTTTGACTTCCTCTGGAAGTGGTCGAAAGTGGACAAGCTCACAACTTTTTAGACCCCGTATAAGACGCCAACACCAGGTGTACCAGGTGTAAACCGGGCCTGCGATTGGCTATAATGCTCAATGCGGCAAAAAAATAGACATTTTGTCTATACGAGTGCAACAGTGGGCACCAGTCAATACTATCTGTGTCTTGAGTCTGGTATTGTCACATTTGAACAATTCCAGTATCGACTTGGTGCCAAAGTGCCAGTGCTTTTCGCAAAACCTGTCTGCAACTTCAAGCAGACAAAAACAGGAGGTCATGATACCCTTGACCTTCAAGAGATTTCTGTACACTGTCCAGACTCACAGCTAATCAGAAGTTTTCAGATAAGACTTTTTACAGAGTTCCTGCTCATGTTAGCCACACTTTGGCTCCATGCCCACCAAAAGAGAGACTAACACGCTGCTCATCAGTCCTGCCTGCTTTTCCCGATCGAGGCCTCCATTGTCAGAGCAGTTCCGATGGAAGCCATGTCTCCGTGTTTGTTTGGCCCCAGTGTGTTTGAAGCACGGCTCCTCCAGCTGCTCTTGGCTGTTTTGCTTTGGCTCAGAGAGCTGGAGAGTGGACAGATGTTTGTGTTTTTAATCCTTTTAAGTGGAGTGGATTTGAGGTTTAGGGAGGCCGCTTTGATCGTTTTTCCTGTTTGCTCTTCTGGTGCTGTTATGATTTTGATAGAGGGGAAATGAAAAATACAGAACAGGGCAAGAGAATGCAAAAGAGCAGCCGTGATGCGTTTCCTCTGTCGTAAAGTAGTGATGAAGACCAGACTTTAGACTCACTTTATTTGTATTTTGTCTTTAAGAGTTGTTGCCATTTGTTTGCAGTTTGAATCTTTTCCATTTCTGGTACTTCCTCTGGATTTCTTTTTTTAAAAACGTTTTGAACTTTTTAATATTTCTTTTAGGGATTTACAGAAAAAAAAATTCTGGCCAATACTGATAAACCGATCATTATTGTCATGGTATGACTGATATTAAAATTCTGTACTATTTTGTCTAAATAAATTGAACTCCAAATGGTTTCAAATGCTGCACGATTTCTGTACATCAAAACATGATGTACAGTATGGAAAATGAATATTAATTGAGACTTGATAAATATTACATTTAACAGTGTTTAAAGTTTTATTGTATTAAAGATTAACCTTAACATTAAGCATTAGATTATTGCAAATTTAATAAAAAAAAAAAAAAAAAAAGGGGCAAATGAGCATGCGTAGTTAAATATCCAATAAATAAAATCTCTGATATCTACCTTTATCCTAACGAGCCTATTGCATTTTATATTATGGGAGGCATAAGGTTGTGTTACAAATAATCCTTATCCATCAGTTTGACTAAATAAACTGTTAGATTTCCTTCATGTTCTATTTTCAGACGTCAGGAGAATAACATTAACTCTCCATTTTAACGTGATATGGTATAACAAGAATATCTATGGCGAGAGCTCTTTTTAGACGCTGCATTCTTTTCCTCCTGATTATTTTCTTTTTTCTTCTTTGTATTCCCATGTAACAGTATGAAAAATTACAACATGCACTCCACATTTGTGGCCTGTTCTCCCGATTTAATTTGATATATCCCATAAATAATTTACTGGAATGCACTAAGAAGCTCTTGTTTTTCTCCCCAAATCCTCACTGCTCTTTCCAGGTTTGTTTTCACACGGATGCTTTAAAATGTACTTGTCTACCCTTTTCACTACTAATCATATTAGCAGTGTTTACTGGAATGTTTCTAAAGCAGGTAAATACAATATTTATTGTCTGTCAAAATGACGGAATTCCAGTTAATGAACATTTTTGATTAAGGCAATATATGTTATACAGTTGAAATCGAAATTATTCAACCCCCATTGCAAATTAGGTTTGTTTGCAAAATGTACAGACTTTCAGCTGTTTGCAAAGAACAAATCAAACAAAAGTAATTTTAAATAATTCAACCCAAATTCAACTGAAAACGCAACTTTTAATGACTTGTGCAGTCTCAAAATGATTCAACTCCTTCATGGCAAGCATCTTTAGTACTTTGTAGAACACCTTTTTGCTGTTATGACCTGCTGCAAACGAGATACATAACCAGACACCAGCAACCGTTTTCAATATTGGTAATAATAAGAAATGTTTCTTGAAATGATTAGAATGATTTCTGAAGGATCATGTGACACTGAAGACTGGAGTAATGATGCAGAAAATTCAGCTTTTCCATCACAGGAATAAATTACATTAAATTAGAAAACTGTATTAATAGTTCACAATATTATATTATAATATAATATTTTCACAATATTACTCTTAATTTGATTTATTCTCTAATTGAAGACTTTATTGTTTTTATGCCAGATAAATGCTGCTCTCTTTTTCTTTTCTGCTTTTAAAAAAAAAAAAAAATCTGTTATATTATAATATAAATAATCCTCATAAATAGATTAATTGTAGTTGTTAATGTTTATGAATTTCTTTTTCTGCTGAACACAAAAGAAGATAATTTGAAGAATGTCTGTAACCAAACAGTTGATATGGACCCCATTGACTTATATAATTTGAAAAAAAAAAAAAAATCTATGGAGTTCAATGTGGTCCATCAACTGCTGGGTTACCAACATTCTTCAAAATATCTTCTTTTGTGTTCAGCAGAAGACAGAAATTCATACAGGTTTGGAACAACTTGAGGGCGAGTAAATTATGACAGAATTTTCATTTTTGGGTGAACTTTCTCTTTAACTTGTTGTGGAGCTGTCAACTTTCTCAAAAGGACTTTACCTACTTTTACTACTAGCTTGGCAAAAGTAGCCTTAAAAGTAGCTTCCCAACATGTGTAACTTGTAAATAATAAAATGCTAATTCTAGGATCAGAAATGGGTAAAACACAAAATGACTAAATCTTTGACCCTCTACAGACCCCGGATCCAGACCTGTCCTCAGCCAGCAGTGAGTCTTTGCCGGCGCTGGAGAGAAGGAACGGTCTGTCAGGAGTGAGTCTCAGCGCAGAACCCCCGTTAGAGGAAAACTTCCCTTACATTGAGCTCACGGACAAAGCTTCCTTGACTGCGTGCCCCTTTGAGTGCAACTGGACCCCAGAGATGCCCCTGTCCTCACCGGATGTGTCAAGTCCGTTGGGGAAGAGGCCCAGACGCAGCCCCCTCACCCCGAGCAGCTCCCGCCGGAGGACTGGGGAACGCTCCGTACCTAAACGCAACACCGGCAAGAGTCCCAAACGGACGCCCAGCGTCACAATACTACAGCACCGTAAAGCAACACTCTGCGTCTGCTGAACTCCTCCGTCAGACTGCACACACTAACACAGATGAGTGAAGATGGATGTTCAACCTACATCCTGGTCTCTGATATTCTGCATAGTCACAGGAATAAATAACTGCTATTGTTTTGACTGCCACTGGTTTTATTAGTATCGTATGAATTTTTTTTTTTTTTTTTTCTTTTGTTAGTGTTTTTTCCCCCTTTCCTTTTACTTTTAATGATGTTAGGGTAAAAAATAAATCTCCCTTTTAGTGTTTGGATTTATAGTCATTTTATATGAAAAAAGAATTCAGATCTTTAAGGAATGTTCTTTTAAATGATGTTTTTAATCTTTTACACTTTAAATTAAACAGCAAATCCATCTTTTAAATTTCATGAATTGCTTGTACAGATTTTCTGAAAATGACCAAATAATTGTAGACATACAATATATAATATTTTTATACTTGCTATATTTTTTTTCCCCAAATAACCAATTTTCTTGCCCCACAATCCTTGTGCACATTTGTCCATGCCAATATACTTTGTGCATTAAATATTCACATCAGTATTCAATGTATTTGTTAGCATTACCCTGTCTTTCTAATTTTGAGTTACTGCATGAGTTGAAACTGATACGTATCTCTGATCATCGGACTACAGAGCAACTGTTTTATTATTATTATTATATTTTTTTTGATAAAACCTTTTGTAAAGGGTGAGGATTGCATGTTCTGTTATATCCTTAGAAACTGGCTTTTTCTTGGGGCGTGTTTTGTTTTTTGACTGTTGTATAATGGAATCTACATTTTCGTATGTATTTCGATATTGTAAGTTATTTAATATCAATAATGTCTGTTAACAAAATGCAGATAACATATTCCAACACCAGTTCCAGAGCTAATGTGATGTGTGGTTGTAAGCTGATGTTGAGAGGTATTTGCCAGAGTGTACAGCACATTTTTAGCGAGATGGTTTTTTGCCCTATGTTTGAGACTTTGTCTTTCGAAGGAGATTTTCCAGTAAACTGTCAGTGGATAAGAAGGAACATTTTCATAGTGTTGTTTATGAACTTTCACTTGCTAGATTGACAGTTTTGGCTTGAGTACTTCATGTGGTGTTGCCTGAAGGACAATTACAGCTTGATGGATTTAAATGCATAGGGAATTTATTAAAAACAAACACAAAAATCCAGTTATATTGTGGTTGCATATTTCAAAAAACATTTGCAAGGGGCCTACATTATATAAAAAACGCTAATACTTTACAATAAGGTCTCATTTGTTAACATTAATTAATGCATTTGCTAACATGAGCTAACAATGATATATATAAATATATATATATATATATATATATATATATATGCATTTATTAATCTTTGTTAACATTAGAAAAATCCAATTGATCGTTGTTTGTTCATGTTCATAGTGCATTAGCAAATCAAACGTAACAAATACAGCTTTGGATTTGAAATTAATATATATTAAGATTAATAAGTGCTGTAGGCTATTGTTCATGTTACCTAATATAGTTAACAAATGAAACCTTATACCAAAGGTGTTACCAAAAAAAAGTCATAGAGAAATAATATTGTTTTAATGAGATTCTGCATGTTAAACCTTGACAGATTGTGATTTTTCTTTTTCTTTTTTACACTTTAATTCCCTGTTGAAAACTGAAACATTTCGCATTTGTAAAAGCCTATCTCTGGCCTGAGCAATAGCGGAAGTTGGGTTTAATGGAGGTTATTCTCTTTTACTGTGCTTTTCTAAAATGCCTGGTCGTTTATATCGAACTGCATCTCTCTTTGAATGGGTTTGAATATTAGTGTATTGGATGCCGTCTTGTTCAGGGTTTGATATTTATTTCCTGGAATTGCAATAAAGAGACACTCAGTTTTGTGTTTAAGTGTCGCTATTTTCCGTGTTAGGTTTCTTGAGAAGCATCTAGTCACATTTCATGGACTCAACCAAGTCTCAGTAGTCAAATAGGTAGGCAGAGAAATGTTTAAAAGCAAACCCAATATGTGACCGTAGTATTGCACATATTGTTTATTGACAATTTTTAAGTATAGGCCTACTTATAAATGTATCTTTTAAGCATATTTGTGTGTGTGCAAAAAAAATGGTCTGGCGGCGCTTCAATGTCACTGTGTTTTTCAACCACTAGGTGGCGGTCAATACTAGGAGACTAGACCGACAATCAAGTAATGTGAGCGTCCGTTCACCGCTGAATAGTTTTACTTGACATTTTCTAGAAAGCTAATCTCAGAGCATGAGTGATAGTGACACACACCTGACAGCAGCTAAACCCACACCCTCCATAATGGTGCTAAACTGACAAGGAAACACTTCTGATCTGCTGCTCCTCTTGAGTGAAGAGTGTGCGTGAGTGTGGGTGTTTATTCGTGGGAAAGAAAATTGTTGAAAAATGTGCTACTTGACTGTTAACTACTTTTTGGAACGTCCTCAAATGTAAAACATAAATAGGCCTTTATAGCATTACAAAATAATGTTTTTCCAAAAAAGACAGCCTTGTGAAAAGAGTAGGTTTAGAATGAGTCTGTATTAAATATAATTAGCTTTGTTTCAAATCAAAGGTCTATGCGTAGTGCTATGTCCTTAAAGGGTCAAATGATTCATAAATAGAACACTTTTTATTTTCATCCATCCATCTATTCTCCAAACACAAAAGTGAATTTGCATTTCCTTCAACTGGAGGCTTATACATTTCACTTTTGGTGTGAAATGGAATTTACATTTGCCAAAAAAAAAACACAAAAAAAAAACAAGCTAGCCAGCCCAGGTGAGAAAGAGTGTCTCAAAAGTAATGTAATGCATTACTTTCCATGACAAATTACACAGTTACTATTAGTAACGCAATATTGTAATGCATAGCTACTTTTAAAATGAAAAATACTGTAATTAACCATAATAAGGTCATAGTATTTCAAAAATTAAATGCCCTCATTAACGAAACCTGATAACACATTCCTTTGTAAGGACAACCTAGGGAATAGGAAAAAAATATTCAATAATTGTAAAAGTTTTCATGAATAAAATAACATTTATTTATTAGTTTGTTTGTTTTATATCATTAACTTTAAAAAGTGTTCATAGGCTAGATAAAATAACATTTAGTTATTTATTTACTTAAAAATATGGGCATCATTAATTGTAAAAAGTGTTCATATATAAAAAATTACATTTATTTATTTAAAAACAAACATGGGCATAATTTTAAAAGAATGAATAAATAAGTAATAAATAATAATAATAATTTTTATTTTAGGTTTTTGGGTTAGGATTAGTCTATGGTAATTCTAATTGTCTTTATAAGATTGAATTGTTTAATATTTAGACTGTGGCCTATTGGTTGGTTGTGTTTGGTTTGATGTATTATAATCGCAGAAATAACGTACTCTTCCACTGCGGGGGGAGGCGTCTATGTGGACAATGATGCTGATGGTGTTGTGACAAGAAATGGAGTTCACATTACCAGTCTGTCATGATATTATGAGGAATTACATTGAGATAAAGTGTATGAATTGTGTCTGTGTCAGTGCTCTTAATATTTCACTATTCTAATGGTTATCAAATTTATATCAGCTGACCTGATGGACAATGGTGCAAAGTGAAGGGATTAACCCAGAAAGTCAATCCCGCTTTGAAAAGTCCTTGTATCTGAAGCCCACATTACATTACAGTGCCTTGGGCCAAGAGATTGGCGTCACACCTGTCACTGCTACACTCTCTCTATGTATTAGTGCACTATACTGCTGCTATAAGCCTTCTTATTGTGCTTGCAAAGAGCTGTTATTATCATTAGAGAGTTCAGGACTCGGAGTGACAGGCTTAAAATGCCAGTTGAGAGAGCTCAACTCATCATACCAGTGTCACGAAAATGTCTAATGGGTCAATGGCATGACACACATCTTTTCAGGATTTATTATTCAAAAACACATTCAAAATGCAATTCATGCATGCAATTACTTAAATAAACATATTAGATGATGATATTTTTTTACATTTCTAAAGTAAAATTCATTTAGATATTTTGGCAACATAATGTAGAAAATTCCAGGATGAATCAACCATCCACATAGTAAAAAAAATAATAAAAACTGGCATATTTTTATGTTGTACTCTTAGTTCTCTCTTTACTTAAAATTATCATGTAATCTAAACTTTTAGTTGTGGAAAATTTGTCTTGCTTTAGCTAATCCATAACTTGCTAACTGGTAACACAATGCTTTGAAAGCATATACAGAAACTCTACAAAATTAGCATAGCAAAGCATAAAACACTACTAAATATCCCACTTAACATAACAAACCATTATACTGTATAACACTTAATTTTAACAGTTGCTCTCCATTTCGAGTGTCATGGCAAAGCATGGTGGGTAATAGAAATCAGTTAAATTAAAGTCTGTCTAAATTAAAAGAAACAAGTTCACCAAACTCAGAACAATGAAACAATTCAGATTACTAAACATGTGTCAGTTTTGTGAACACAAAAGCAAAAGAAAGTTCTAAATACTCATAAAAGTTCATTTGATTGAATTTGTTTAATTTAAGTTTACCCTTCTTAAACAAATTCATTAGTTTGAGCACTACGGTTAATGGTTACTAAGGTTAATATTCATGATCAGTTTCCAAAACCTCAAATCTTTTTATTACTCTGCAGATTATAGATGGCTGGTTTTTCATTGCATTTATGGAGCAATGACAATCCACCTGTATTGTAGTAATGAAGCCATAAAAGATACTCTCACAATTCAGTGTACGCATGGTTTGTAAATAAATGGGGTTGCAGCTGGGCCATATGGTGGAATATATTAGTCAAGTATTGAACTTGGATAAAATGACAATTATCGACTTGGCTGAAGCTTCCATCATGCCGCTGTGCCCTTGTGTATCAACACTGAATCAATACTCTACACATTCAATAAATGCCAATAGCCAAACCCATGCCTTATACCTCCTTAGACAGGAAACACCAGGAGAGAGACCTCTGTCTGCATCAACTGCACACATAATGGGAAAAGTACCATTAAATGCGAAGATAATGGCCTGTCGTCTTGCTGAACGTGCTATAATTTTAAGCATTAGTGTTAGACCAGATGTTTCCATTCTGAAATGTTTGAGCTGTAAATCTAAAGCTGATTCATCGGGTTGGGTTAGTTTGCCATCGGAAAATATTATCACTTTACCCAGCAAGCTCTGCCCAACAACTTGAGTCAGAATAAATGTGTCTATAGGGCCCTGTTTACACCTGATATTAAGATGTGTTTTGGTCAATCAGATCACAAGTGGAAGAGGGAGACATATACCCGTTTACACCTGGTATTTTAATCCTTCTCTTTTGCCCCCTCTCAACCACTTCTGTCCTGTTTTTTTTTTTTTTTTTTTTTTTTTTTTTTAGATATTTCGATCTAATGGACAAAATATGAATATGTTAAACTTTAACTATTCAGACAGTGTTAAAGGTAGGGCAGGCAATTTCGGAGAGGCTAGCAATAGTGAGCAAGCTAGAAAGCATAAGTGTCCACCCTAAGTTCACACCTGATCTAAACCATGAAAGTTAAAAATGATTTTCTTTATTAGTATTTGTAAGTTTTTCTCAGTTAAAATATATAAAAAAATTCTTTCTACAAGATTCATCTACTTGAGAAGCAACACTGCATAAGATGTTGGCATGTTTTCATAGATTGTATCTTGAATATAAGTTTATTTTGTCGTACTGCACCGGCAGATTTTTTTCCTCTTGTTATTAATTTGTTTATACTACTAAAATCTGCCAGTGCAGTAAGACAAAATACACTCATAATAAACATAATAAAAAAATAAATTAAAAAAAAGTCTTTTTTCATGCAGTGTTGATTAAATTTGCGTTGTTTTAAGATTTTTTTTGATATTTTATTTGTAAAACAAGTAAAAACAAGTTTTTTTTTTTTTTTTTTGCAGTGAATTCACACTGGATCTAAATAGTAAAAGTTTAAATTTACACTGGATCCAAAAAGAAAAAAGTTTAAACAACTGGATGTAAAGGTTAACTTCACAGTGGATCTAAACAGTGATGGTTTAAGTCCACACTGAATCCAAAAAGGATTCAAAGAGCAGAAGTTAAAATTTATTGAAAGAAAGAAAGATTGAAAGTTAACTTCACACTGGATCCAAAAATCAAGTAAACTGATTTGAAATTCTAGTTGCAGAAGTTTAAGTTTGATAGCTGTACCTTGAGTGTCACAGAATTGCAAAAAAAAAAAAAAAAAAAAAAAAATTCAACCAGGCCCCATAAACACTCCCCTCCATCATGCTATGGTTGAGCCTGAGCCAGAGTCACTGTGTCGGGCTGGTTATGATGCTCAAAGCAATTTTTTTTTTTGAGAGAGAGAGAGAGAGAGTCAACCTACAAATGGCTTAGTTATTTTTGTCTTTGCATATTAAGCTGGGGTAGTAGAAAGTATTTAAAGACTTAAAAAAATTATACTTGTAAAAATGTAATTCTGTCCAGTGATAAAGGCTAATGGCTACAAACATAAATCTAAGATGTTGTTTCATGACTTTGAGCTGAATGGTCTTGATATATTTGTCTCTACTAGCACCCCCATCTAATCCAATATCCTTCCTACGCTGCAGCCTCTGCTTTGATTCCCAGTCAATGGGGAATCACATTCAATGTAACTGATACATTAATATAATATAATATAATCAGCAGTGGGACAACAAATAGGATCTAAGAGAAGAACTCTGGTAAACCTCCTGCATTTTAGGGCTCTGACATTTTCAAATGTGATTCATGATAATGGGCCTCATTTAAAGCCATGCCTTTGCTTGTCAGCTGGTGGAAATGTTGTTATGACCTGACATGTGTAATGTCGGCTGGAACAAAGAGATCTGTCTAAGGGAGGGGGAAAATAGTAAATTATGATTCCTATGACAGAGCCCCGAGCACTGTCTCATTCCTAAGGGCATTCATGGATTCTGTTGTCCCGCTTATTCGGTTATAAAATGGTTAAGGAGGGCTTGAACTTCTTATTGAATTTAACCTCAAAAGGGCATGTGTAAGACAGACACCTGTGACACATAGCAATCAACAGAAAGATACACTTTGTTCCCCCTACAACAGACACACACATGAAAAGGCAAGCTGAGAGCATGACATGTATCTTCAGTAATGAACAACCTTCCACAATTTTTCACTAAAAAAAAAATTGTTTTCCAAGATTGTGAAGATATGTGTGAAGATGAGGTTCAGAAGTTACAGCTAAAAGATTTTATTGTAACAGGTAACAAGATTAGATGATTATTAATATATTATTATGATATAATTATAATATTTTAAAATCATGAATCCTTTATGATTATTTAAAATAATAATAATAATCTAAATAATTATTATAACTATCATAATTATAAAAAGTATTATAAATGGTACATAATAAATAATTATAAATAATACTAATTATTATTAATATATACTAGTAGGCTACTACTACTACTATTATTAAATATTACTTTTTCTTAGTATTATATCACATTATTCATATTTTTCATTAATATTTTACTACTTCATAATAACAAAATGGGTGGTGTTGGAGGAGGATCGAGGACTTGATGCAGAGAACAATGGGTTTTTATTATTAATAAAAATCTAACAAAAACTTAAATGACATAACCCTGACGCTACCCCTCCTCAAAAGGGGGTCTCTAACGAGGAACACAGAGACAGAAACATTACATGACAACACAAGACCGACACAACAACACAACAACACAAGGCACCAACATGACAACACAAGATGGCAGGAGGGGTCAGAATACAGAGACAATGAGGGGAGGGAGAGAGGGAGGGGAGCCAAGCCAGTACCGGCGGGACAGCCCAAAAAGTCTTAGGGGAATCAGGAGGGATGGACCAGGGAGACTACGGCGGATCTGGAGTCCTGGTTGAGGACCAGGGCGGAACTGGAGGAACAGACCAGGAAGGCTCTGGCTGATCTGGAGTTCTGGCTGAGGGCCATTGTGGAGCAGGAGGGACGGACCAGGAAGGCTCCGGCAGGTCTGGAGTCCTAGCAAAGAGCTAGGGTGATGCTGGAGGGAAGGACCAGGGAGGCTCCGGCGTGTCAGGAACCCCCGGTGGACGGCCAGGGCGGAGCCAACAGGGCAGGAAACTTGAACGAAGCCAGCAGAGCAGGGAGTCTAGATGGAGTCGGCAGGACAGCTAGCATGGGTGGAGAAGGAAACTTGGGTGGGGCTGGCAGTGCAAGGAGCTTAGGCATCAGAGATGGAAACTTGAGTCTGTGACTTGAACTTGAGTCGCACTTAACTCACAAAAAAATGAAATGGACTTGACTTGGACTCGTGAACAAGTGACTCGAGACTTGACTTGGACTTGAAGAAGGAGACTCGTGAAAAACACAAGTCATTTTGGTACGGCATTTCCGATTACTTTCTCTCTTTACTATCCCACATGACAGCAAGAAACGCAACATTTTACTTTTCATTCTTAATTAATTTATTTCCTATCAATATGAGCAGCAGGAAACATACCAAGCAAGCATTATTTTATACATGCATGACACATCTGAAGGCATGCATATTCATAACTCATTGGAAAAGTCCTGTTATATAGCCTCAATGAACAACAAACAGTAACAATATAGCCAAGTTTTACCCTGTGTGATAATCTTTGTGTCATTAAATTTGAAAAGCAATCAATTAATCCAAAGGGGAGCTGCGGTGTTGCACAGCTGTCAAGAGGCACAAAGTAATACTTTGTGTGCTTTATTAGACATTTTTGAAGTAGAAATGAGTTTTGATATTTCAAAACACTGTTAATTATTATAACTAGTTGAAAGAACTATTGCTAAAAATAGAAAAAAAACAAACAAAAAAAAAAAAAACTTGAGACTTGACTTGATCTTGGACCTCAAAGACTTGACTTGGACCAAAAGACTTAAGACTTAAATTGGACTTGGCTAGAAACAGGTGTGAGGACGGGGAGCTCTGGGACAGCCTCTGGGATGGGAACGGGCTGGGATGGTAGACAAGTCCAGGGTCAGAGGAAGCCAGCAGGGAGGTATGTGCGGCCCAGACACGAAGGACAGCCATGATATGGAAGATGATGACACCCCTCTTGGCCATTGCAGGACTTACAGGAATGGTCTCAATGGCTGGGACTG
This sequence comes from Squalius cephalus, assembly GCF_949319135.1. Taxonomy (NCBI): domain Eukaryota; kingdom Metazoa; phylum Chordata; class Actinopteri; order Cypriniformes; family Leuciscidae; genus Squalius; species Squalius cephalus. Next base: position 10,601,919 of record NC_137126.1, read on the forward strand.
GCAGACCAGGCGGATTTGGGTCCTCTGGGACCACCGGACCTGGGATCTCTGGGACCACTGGAAATCAGGCCCCCCATGATGGTATATCTGGTACACAAACTCCCCTTACCATCTCCCATGAGCTGAGGGGCTTGTCGAGGCTTTTGTTGAAAACCTCTTTGATATCGCAGTTGTCCTCATAGTCCAGATCATTCACTACCACAAGGAAATCACAGGCGCAGTCCCTGATGTCAGACCCCCTCTGACGCACGGACAAGTGCTGGATGATCCAGACCACCTGATCTTTATAGGAGCCCCAGCAACTGTGAGATGGGAAGAGGAAGATGCCCATTGTATTACTGAGTCCTCTTTTCTTGGCGAGTTTGTATTGTCAGGGGTTGTGGTTGAAGGAGGAGCGAGGACTCAATGATGCAGAGAACAATGGGTTTTTATTCATAATAAAAATAAAACAAAACAAACAAAAATTACCAGGCATGGGAAAACAGCAGCAGCAGGTACGACGATGAACTCGCACAGGACTGCAAACACAAGGAGAATAAATTGGAGAACAAAAAAAGCGGGTAACAAGCAAGGACAGGTAAATAAACTAACAAGAAGGGCAGGTTAAGACAATAGTCAGGAGAGCACATGGCATATAGAAACAAACATGACAAGCCATGTGCCCACACCAAACATGACAAAAACTAGAGCCGCCAGTTAACACAATCACAAGCCATGTGCTTAAATAAAACGACACGAACATACAGCCAATGAGAGCCCTCACCGGCTGAGTGTCAAATACAAAACATGACAACATGAAAGCATGCGGCTGATGAAAACACGAGCCGCATGCTACCCAGCACACAACACACGCAGACAGAAGAGCATACATCCCGAGCGAACTCGAAACCACACACTCACACAATGCAGGCCAGTGAACAACAAAAGACAAACACATGGAGCAAGAATGTCCAAACCCTGACAATGACCCGAAACCAAACTAGACTGGAGTTCTGGGATCTGAACATCACACTCCACACACAAAACTCACGAGGATGGACTATGACAAGAAAGTAGGAGGTCAGGGCTCTGTCACCAAACAAGAATACACCAGACCAAATTGGCAGAACCCTCACAGTTTTATAATTCATAAAAGGTTATGAAACCTAAAAGCTAAACCAGTTGAAACCATTTAATTTGGATCTCACCTGTCAAAGTATCAGAAAGTACTACAATGTTTTTTACGTAACTATTATTACATGTCTTTGTGAATAGCATGATACATAAATGAAACAGACATTTCTGAAACAGTATTTTTTGTTATTTTATTTGAATGCCTGAATACTGAACAAATGCAATGGGTTGAACAGCAAAACCTTAGAGATGACTATATTATAGTCATCAACAAACAGCAAAGACAAAACTGAAGTCATTGCGTTTGGAAACAAAGATGAAGTTCTCAAGGTGAACGCATACCTTCACTCTAGGGGTCAAACAACTAAAAATCAAGTCAGGAATCTCGGTGTGTCCCTAGAGTCAGACCTTAGTTTCAGTAGTCATGTCAAAGCAATAACTAAATCAGCATACTATCATTTGAAAAATATTGCAAGAATAAGATGCTTTGTTTCCAGACAAGACTTAGAGAAACTTGTTCATGCTTTCAGCACCAGCAGGGTGGATTATTGTAATGGACTCCTCACTGGCCTTCCCAAAAAGACCATAAGACAGTTGCAGCTCATACAGAACGCTGCCGCCAGGATTCTGAGCAGAACCAGAAAATATGAACATATCACACCAGTCCTCAGGTCTTTACACTGGCTCCCAGTTAGATTTAGGATTGATTTTAAAGTATTATTACTGGTATATAAATCATTCAATGGCCTAGGACCTCAATACATTGCAGATATGCTCACTGAATATAAACCCAACAGATCACTCAGATCATTAGGATCATATCAGCTAGAAATACCAAGGGTTCACTCTAAGCATGGCAAGTCTGCTTTTAGCTATTATGCCAGCCGCAACTGGAACCAGCTTCCAGAAGAGATCAGATGTGCTCCTACAGTAATCACATTCAAATCCAGACTCAAAACACATCTGTTTAGCTATGATTTACACTGTGCCACTGTTCATCCAACTGTTTGTACTGTACTGTATTTTATTTTTCTAAACTGTTTTAATTATTCTTATTTCTTTTTATTATTTTAATTTCTTCTATGTAAAGCACTTTGAATTGCCATTGTGTATGAAATGTGCTATTTAAATCAACTTGCCTTGCCTATATTATGAATATGACTGATATAACGGTCACAAGTAATATTTTGCTGCCAATGTACATCATTATTACTAATAGAGATGTGACATTTTGACAGAATGATTTGACTCACTAGGTTCCATCAAAACAACGTTCAGGTTTCTGTAAAACTTCCTCTTCATTATCAAGCAAAGCTTATCTTTGCAATAACTGCTGTTGAGTAATCAGGTCAATGCTGAAACCAAAGTCACTTTAGACTAAACAAACAACTTTCCCTGCAGTCCTAAACAGATCACAGACATTGTTCCTTTCAAATTGCTCCCCGCATAGGCCATAACCACCTTTGTCTTGAAAAAGATCCATGCAGCATGAACCATGTTTATGCTATTAGCCGCATCTACTTTTTGCTTAATGGATTACTGGTTATTGTGAGCTCTCTGCTACATTTGAACACAGGGAGTCCCAGATTTATTCCTTATGACAAGGGTTTCCCCCAAAGGGCTTTAAGAGGTCAGGCGGGTCAATGTGTCTGCCAGTTAATCAGTACAGGAGCCATCCTCCCGCCAGTGGCTAGCATGCTCTCCACTTAGGCTGCGTAATTGGTTTAGATGGACACACTTATTTTGTTGACTGGTGCGCTAATTGTCCCCAGGATACTCTGGGAGGAAAACCTCAAGGTTTTTCATAGAGAAAAGGGCAATGGCGTGTTCAAAGCTGATTCAGTTAAAGAGAATGTGGTCTGATTCTTTCTCCTAGCTACTTGACCTAATGTTGTTCCAAACCTGTGTGACTTTCTTTTGTTGAATAAGAGAATCTCCACAGAAATATTTTCTAATCAGGGATGTCAGAGTGGAGGGAACGGTGCACATGAGATCCCATGGAAAGGCTATTTTGACCCCAAATATTAACTGGTGTCCGAACACATCAATTGACATAGATGTGTACTATATGGTACAATAAACATGTAGGCTATGTACACAAATTTTATAATTTGTAGCTTCCTTAAAGGGTGGTCTGTCAAGTTAAGTCAAATTTATTTTTATGACACTTTTCACAGCACACATTGTTCCAAAGCAGCTTTAGAGAAAATCATGATGTTAATGTTTAGAATTCCATAATATCTTTAAGCCCTATTGTTGCATTTTGCAGATTTGAGCTGGTCGAAAATATAGTTTACATTTTGCAACAATATAAACAATCACACTGCCGAGATTTGCTATATATGGTATTTTGCTTTAGATGAGTGTACTTTATGCAGATAAAATAGAATACTATATATCCAATTTTTTAAATATTGCTGGGTGACAATATAGCTTACATTTTTCAACAATATAACAATCATGGACTTGATATTTGCTACATAGTACATGCCGCTGTGAGTGTATTGTCTCCGGGTAAAGTTGCAGTAGTTGTAACAATCTGTATATTGTATAATTGTATAAATCCTGTTATTTAAAAATACAGTGACAATGAATAAAGTTTAACAATATTGTTCAAAAATCTAAATTGGGTTTCACATGAATAATAGCAAATAAACATGTATAAACATTGCACAGTCAATAAACTTTAATTAAACAGCATAAAATATAGAATAAAACACCCAAACTAATAACAAAAAAAAAATATATATATATAAAAAAAAATTCACAGAAATGTATACCTTGTATTGTTAAATCTAATATCATTTTTCCAACCTGATCTCATGAGAAAATGCAACTATTTTATCATGTGAGGATTTTGTGTGAATTTGTATGTGATTTGTACGGAAATGTAAATTTTTTATAAAAAAAAAACCTAAGCATGAAGGTCCACCCCTAAACCTAAATGTCAGTGCGGTGTAAAGAGATCGTGCAAAAGCATACAAATGAGATTGTATAAATTCATATGAATTAACTACCAATGTAAAATAGTTACTTACTTCCATGAGAGTGTGTTGAATTTTAATTGTATGTTGCAATATAAGTGACAGCTAATTGCTTAACAGGATTTTAATGTAGTATATTTTTCACAGTATACTTTATTCAAGAGTAATACTATACACACAAAATCATCTCACTCATGCTTTGCCCAGCATATGTCCCAGCAGCAAAACGATACCTTTAGAGACATGTGGATGCACGTAAATGACCTTTGAGTCTTCACTGGGAGGGGGGTGATGTCCACTGTCTTATAATGCAATGCTTTATGTGACCTTTTCTGCTCTTCTGCTGATGTGGCATAGTCATAGAGCCTCCCATATGGTTTCAGTCCACTCCCAAATCCTAAAGCATTGTCATTGATTTACTGTGTGTATTCCCCAGACACCTGATCGGACCCTAACGAACCTCAACAGCTTGTGCGAGACAAGGGCCATTAGGCTTAATGGTTGAGGGCATCAAAGGGAGTACGCTGAGAGACCGAAGGAGAAAATGAAGTTAAAGGGACGGGGTTCGCAGACTGCTAGTCTGTGGCTGAAGTCGTAATTTATGACAATGCCCCTAAGTCTGAGCCTGATTCTGAGTCTAAGTTTAAAGCCCGTAGTCCAGACATAAAGGAGGAACAGTGAAAGACATTGATAGTAGAGATAACAAGAATAGGAGTGAGAGAAAAAAAAAGTTTCCTTTTAACTGATTCCATGGTCTGAAAAATAATCTAGAGCAACAACAGTTTAAGAAGGGTGCCATCACCTCCCCAGGTAAACAGCACACACATAAACGGCCATCCACGTAAGGTAAAAGAAAATGGGACTCATCGGACCAAGCGACCTTCTTCTACTGCTCTAAGGTCCAGTTCCGACGCTCTTGTGCACATTGTAGGTGCTTTCAACGGTGGACAGGGGTCATTATAGGCACACTGATTGATCTGCGACTACACAGCCCCATATGCAATGCGATGATGCACTTTGTGTTGTTACACATTCCTCCCATAAGCATCTCCATATGTCACATGTGTCAAACTCCGATCCTGGAGGGCTACTGTCCTGTATAGAGTGTTTATAGAGGCAGGTGTTTTGCAGCTGGTTGGAGAGCTGCAAAACACCTGCCTGGAAGTTTCTATCCTGATAGTTCAAGTGTGTTTAATCAGGGTTGGAGCTAAACTCTGCAGGACAGTGGCCCTCAAGGAACTGAGTTTGACATCCCTGTTCTAGGTACATCATTACATCAGTAGGTGGTGACCAATGAGTGTTAAGTCATTGAATGAATCATTCACTCAAAAGACTTAAAAAATCAGGGTCAGTCACATCATGATTGTCATGATTCTTTAGTATCAATGTTCATGTCCATCGAAAAATACCTCTTTTGTCAGCAGGGCTTTAAGTGGCTTTTCAAGCTATAGAAAAAAAGACAACAATAGCCTAAATACGTTGATTTTGGGTTTCAACTGTGTATCATTTTGTTGGGATCATTTAGTCTGGAGACTGAGATGCGGTAGTTCTCATTCAGATTCATTCAGTGAATATGCATATTCATTAAGTAGGTCCAGCCAATGAAATACTTCTTCATCGTCAGCATTCAAATGTTATTTTCTTGTTATAGTCAGTCTTTGGAGCCAGAAAAAAAAACTGCAATGGAGTCAGTGCATGGAAGTAAATGAATCTTCACGGAGCTCTTTTCCATACAATGGACTGTCACATGGTGATCACATCTGTCTAACACCAAGAACATCAAAAAACATCATGAAAATACTCCAGCTTGTGCGATACAATCCAAGTGTACTGAAGTGATACAACAGCTTTGTTTGACAAACAGACCAAAATTTTAGTCATTATTCACTTCCCCTTTCTTTCAAGTCAAATATGGTGCATCAGGTTGGACATTGATGAGGTTTGGTCATGATACAAATGAGAGCCAATGATATTTGATGTCATTGATGTCCAATCTGATATATATGTGCCATATTTGTCTGTTCATAACCTAAAGCTATTATATGGCTTCAGAAGAACAGAAGGGTTGTTGGAGGTAGAAGTTTTGTGGATGTTGACCCCAAACACCATCTCTAACTTTGTTGATGGTCTCAAGGCTCATGTACCGCAGAATCGTTACTTAAGTGAAGCAACTTTTTTCTTGTTATGGTACTTCAGCTGTCTGTTAGGGGACATCTTCAGTATCATTCAGTTAATGTAGTGCTAGTCTCTGTGGCTGTCTGCAGGGACCGGAGAACTCCATCACACTGGCGCATGTCAATACTCTACGGCGCCTGTATTCGTCAAACACTGGGGAAGAGTTCCCTGCACAGACAGTGTGTAAATTGCCTGTCATCAATTATTAAGAGAAGCATTTGCCTTCTGATTGATCAGCCCCTAATGCATGTTCTAATCATTGCAGTTAAGGGAGTTTTTCCTGCTGATCAAAAACAGTAGGAACAGAAAGGTCTGGTCTGGCCGCAGATGAGTGATAAGACGATGACTGGGAACTGACACTTTATGGTGCTGGTAACTGTGATCTTAGTTAATGTAGCTCTTCAGATGTTTTGATCAGCAGACTAATTACTTGCATGATGTCACATATGCAGTTCTTTAGTGGTATTTGCTAAGGTATTCAAACCCCCCTTAACCTAAGTAATACAATTTAGCATTTACTTTATTTTGCAAGTTTGTGCTCTGGATATAAAAAATATATGTCAAATCATGTGGCTTGTAGAGGATATATGATATGGCTTCACTTTCCATTGACTTACTTTGAAAAACTACACACCTATAGGGCCCTATTTTACAGATCTAAGTGCATGGTCTAAAGTGCAGGGCGCAATTGCACTTTTGCTAGTTTAACGGCGGGAAAAATGGTCGACGCGAGCGGCGCATGGTTTAAAAGGGTTGTCCCTAATCTCTTAATGAGTAATGGGTGTGTTTTGGGCGTAACGTGAAATAAACCAACCAGAGTCTCATCTCCCATTCCCTTCAAAAGCCAGTTGCGCTCGTGCCATGGCGGATTACTTTTTACATGAGGGAATTTGCAAGTGGAAAGACTGAACGCGCCTCCAGAACGCAATCGGATCTGCTCGTGCACGAGGTTAAAGTGCACAAGCCGACCATCAGGACAAGCCAGATTCCACCATCCTTTTATATTTAACACTTGCGTCACGCATGGCGCTGCATTGCGCTGGGTGTGTGATAGGGCCCATAGACTGAACACGTAATACACATGAGCATGACATCACCATTTTCACAAATTCACATTTTTTTTATGAGAATTGTCTCTTGGGATCTTTTGACTTGGAGCTGTGAGGAACCCTAGCAACCACAACGCAACTTTCTAAAAACCCCTTAGAACATCATAGCAACTGCGAATGCATGAGAGTGACTCAGCAACCAGACCAACACCCTAGCAATCACACAGCAACGTGCTAAAAAACACTCAGAATACCTTAGAAAATGTAATAAATCTAGTCAATGTTTGTAACATCAAAGGCTTGTGCCTCTCCCCTTTCTCCCCTTCTGACAATCCTAGGTAAAGTACTGATTATCTTGATGGTTCTACAGATTATTTTATCAGATTTTCCTGTGGTGTGTGAGGTGTGTTAAGAGTGATTGAATCTGTTCGTAAGAACGTCGGGCCGCACCAATCTCAAATCTTAAATATCCAACATGCTGAATATTTATGATCAGAAATCCTGTTGTGTGGGGGGAACCCCGAGGATAAACGTGTACACAACCTGTAGATTGTCCCGTGGAACGAAATGATACCCAATCAGAAAGCAAGCTGAGAGAAGACGACCTAACATAACAAACCTTTTTCTTTTTTTCTGTAAATTTTCTGTAAAAGCTGTCCAAAAGCTATTGTGTCGCCATTTCTTCTTGCCCGTCATTCCCCATGTTTGTTAACAGTCATGCTCACAGTCAGGAATCTGGTTGTTTGTGAATGGAATATGTTAGTGTGTGGTGTGCTGTCTTGGTCACATTGTGGCACTCCACACACTAGAGGAACAAAACTGTTAAATCTATCCACGTTTTAGGTCTCTCACATTTTAAAAACCAGATAAGATGTTAATTTTTTTTTAGTGTGGGCCAGGCTTTAGCTGGCGTAAAACTGCCACCTTAAATGATATTTAACACATCAACTGTTTAGATTAGATTAAATGCCTCTCTTCTGCCTCTCATATTTTGCTACTGTGAAAATGACTAGTAATCTCACGTGTTTCAGAAGTCAAACTGCCTCTGTCCTCAGATTTACCAAAAAAGTCTGCAATCAAAAGTCAGAGATTTTGAAAAAAACAACTGTTTTTTGCTCTCACCCATGAAAACCTGTCTGTTCTCATTCTAGAATAGGAAAAGAAACAGCTGGGATTTTTTTTTTTTTGTTGGTTTTTTTGTGGCTTTAGTGGTTCTGATGAGACGCCTGCATTGTCTCTACCTACCTCTGTGCGGACTTATGCCAGCTACATTAAAGTCTCGGTTGCACCGGCTCTGCCAGCACACACAGAAACAAGCTGCATAGTTCCAACAGGCTCATCATCTCTGCCAAGAGCTTAGAGTGGCCAGGCCTGCACTTTGTCTTTAAGGTTTCATCTAGGATGAAAAGGTTAATGTTTAAACGGACTTTCCCAGTCTGAACATTTCCCAGGACGCATGACTAATTCTATCCTTATAACCCTAAGCCTATCCCTTAGCCCGACCCTAACCTAGAAACAAACCCTAAAATACAGGTAATGTGAACGTCTGATAAACCTGTCTGTTAGACTTCCTTTTGCACTGCTGCCAGCTTCTCAAGCCCACTGTCTTTCTCCACTCTATTGTTTCTGGTAAGAGTGAGGTCATTCAGGCCCTGACCCCTGATCAAAAGCAGCGATCCCCTTGTTTCCTGGGTAATAGGATTACCTAGCGTATGTGGGCCCACTCTTATTTCTCTTCAAAGGGGGCAACGGGATTTCTAACAGGGTGACATTGTCTTTGCTCTCAGTGCTAAAAGGACCCTTTTAGTTTCAACAGTTTCTTACTCTTAATTCCTAAGCAGATGTCTTTGTGCAAACAAGAGGCTACAGTCAGCTTTTAGCTGTTGTTTCGGTCGGGATCCTATTAGATGTAGTTTAGCAACTAATTTAACACCCTTTCTCTTTATTGCCTGCACACATAGGGAGTCCAGCATCCAGGCTTAGTTACAGAAAAGCTGTGTGAAACTTTCATTTCCTTTCTGTTGTGGAGTCGTTTTAAGAACAGAATCCAGACACTCAAATTTGAAGCAAGTCGATGTGAATGGAACGCTTGCATGGCGAACCTAAAATCGCCTAGTGTTTGTACCCATGGCTGAGTCAAATCACAGATTTATTGTTTGCATTACGAAGGACTGCTCTCTATCCAGATTTTCTGAAGGATGGAAAAAATATTTTTGGCATAGACATTTCGCAAGCTTGCCAAAGTGTGGCGCAGACATTGTGCTTTCTAAACACCATCTCTGTCTGGCTTGTGCCATTGAAGAGGCTGCTCTTAGGTGCACTTAACGCTGAGTACTCCTCTTGCACACCCGGGCCTGGACTCCAGACGTGCCACACTGTCTGAGGTGAGGGGCGACGGAGGGCCTGTCAGACCGAGGTTCCATTAAGCGCAGACAGGCCCAGGCTTCAGGACCTTGCCTGAGGGGGGTTATCACGCTGGACAAGTCCCTTCTCTGAGGGCCTGTGACGGGTGAAGAGAAAGAGGGAACATTGATCTGATAGGTGGAATGGTGGGAGTGGGGAACCCTCTGCAGGTGTGAGGTGCCACATGAGTGTGTCTGGGCAAAGTGTGAGTGACAGTGAGATAGACAGAGTGAGAAGATGGGGGAAAGAGGGAAAGAGGGAAAGATCTACAGAGAGAGTGTGAGAGAAGCAACAAATTATTTGTATTCGTATATGCTGTACATGTCTAATCATGACTGTGTCGATGCTGTGCATTTTGTATTTGTCTGTGCCTACATCCAACTAGGGCTGCCCCCAACTTAAGTTTTTTTTTCTAGTCGACTAGTAGTCGTTCATTTAAAGGACAAGTTCGGTATTTTACACTTAAAGCCCTATATACAGATCATTTCTGATGAAATAGAACGGTTAAGATTAAAATTTGGACACATGCTGCTGTCCCGAGAATTTTAGGTTTCTTTCGCTTTCCCACCCACCTCCAGAATGGCTACATATGTGCACTGGAACAATCCTTCCTAAAACGCATTAAACTTTCGTTTACAAAGACGTGAAACTCACCGAGTGGTCAGGGGTGTTCACTGATATGCTCACACAAAAATCGCTGCAAAAGATGCTTTCCAACAGGTTTTATCGTAGTTTTTGTCCAACTCCATTGACTTGTATTGGATGTGCTGTGAGGTACGGTATTACTCCGCCGCCGGAAACTGGCCTGGAGTGTCTATTATTCAAGCTCTCAACGGAAGAATGTATGGGTGTGAGGCGTTTGGAAAAATAGGTCCACAGTTTTACAACGAATGGTAAAACACCTGTTGGAAAGCATCTTTTGCAGCGATTTTTGTGTGAGCATATCAGTGAACACCCCTGACCACTCGGTGAGTTTCACGTCTTTGTAAACGAAAGTTTAATGCGTTTTAGGAAGGATTGTTCCAGTGCACATATGCAGTGTTCCAGTGCACATTATCATTTTCTTGTCAAACATCTTTCCAAAACATGAGAAGCATTTATGAACCTCTTGTTCAACAACAGACAACATTTAATAACATGCATTTACTCCAAACTCACTTCATAACGACAGTTGAGCTCCTCCTTCTGTGAGATGATGTGCCTTCTTACACAGAATAAGGCAGTCGTGTATTTATAAGTCATGTTTAATCAAAGCGTTTCAATCTTCTGTTTATTCAGCTACAGCGATAGGGATTTCCTGGGATGATGCACATTATTGTACTTCTGTGGCGGGGCATATATATATCGTGTCTGCATGAGAGCGCCCTCTGGCGTTCAAATGGGGCAGTATTTATTACCAATCAGCCGCACTCCACTGATAAGCTGCGCATTAAATAATCGCAGCCTTTGCCAAATCGCGTGCGGTTTTATTGAGATTAATCGTTCAGCCCTACTAGTCAAAATTTGTTCGACGAAGCCTCTTCTCGTCGACCAACGTTAAGTCGACTATTAGGGGTATAGCGCTATTGGTGTTAGTTTTCATAGGTGTAGAGAGACAGGAAAGCAGGGGGTAAGAGATTGGGACGCCACTCTCTCATCAAACTCGGGTACTCATGAACCAACAGCTTGTATACGTATTGTGGGCAAGTACACCACTGTCTGCTCCAATCACTCCAAGTCGGGTCAGAGGTCACCCTTCCACCGGAACTCGACTCTCTCGTGAACACGCATATGGCCGTTGCCGGAAGCCAGTTATTATGGTTTGTAAAGTTTTAAATATGGATATTTTTCTTACAAAAACCCATCGCTTCAGAAGGCCTTTATTAACCCACTGGAGTCGTATGGATTACTTTTATGATGGATGGATGCGCTTTTTGGAGCTTCAAAAACTCGATATTCAATGCCATTACAAAGCTGGGAAGAACCAGGATATTATTTAATATTACTCCAATTGTGTTCGTCTGAAAGAAGAAAGTCATATACACAAAGGATGGCTTGAGGGTGAGTAATTTATGGGATAATTTTCATTTTTGGGTGAACTATTTCTTTAAGTGACTTTTTATTTCACTAATATTATATTATCTGCAAGTACAGGTTTTTAAAAATATACTTTTAAGATTCGAAGTACACAACAAGCACACATTTAGCAAAGTACAAGGGCACTTCTTTTTCACAAAGGAATGCTTGCCCTGGCAAACACCACTACTGATTGCTTTCAAATCGGTTTCTCAAACTCTGCCGTTGTTCAGACAAACTCGGTTTGTTGGTTGATTTGTTGGAGACATTACAGAGCATATTTTGAAACAACAAAAACCGGTCACACTTTTGTTTGGTGAACACATATTCACTATTAACTGTGACTTTTGCCTCAATAAACTAATTTACTGCATATTAATAGTTAGTGAGGTAGTTGCAGTGGTTAAAGCTGCCGTCGGCAACATTTTTTTATCATATTCAGTGAAATCGACACTACCGACAGAACAACATAAAAAGGTGGTTTTAGAAAAAAACCCGAGCTTCTAACTACACCTGGAGCATGTTATTTGTTTTGCAAAAATCCACTGCTCCCGGATCATCGGGTCCAATCAGCGCAGGGCGGTGTGAGATCTGACTGTCAATCACAGTTCGCGCACGCCACAGATCCCCCTCCCTCGCGCACGTTACAATATCACATGCACACGACACGCCTGAAGTTCGCCTGAAGATTGTACGAAGCGTGATGGCGGAGAGAAAATCTAATAACAAGCTTCCAATTCCTCTGTTATTGCTATCTATGGGTAGATTAGCCAGGGCAGCCTACCTCCGAGTCCATGGTGTTGATGATCGATGCTGAAGAGACGGACGCATTCACAGAAAATCTGGTGCAAACGCACTGACGAGCACGACCTCTATGGGAGTGTGCTCGGTGGTAGTGGGGGAGGGGCATGAGAGTTGTAAACATTCAAAATTTTCGACGCAATCTGCCAGATTTGCCGACTGCAGCTTTAAATTTAGGTATGGGGTAGGATTAAGGGATTTAGATTATGGTCATGCAGAGTAAGGCATTAATATGTGCTTTATAAGTAGGCTACTAATAAATAGGCAGTATGCTAGTAATGTGCAAGCTAATAAGGAACTAGTTAATAGCGGGAATTGGTCCGCAAACTAAAGTAACACATTTTTTATTTATTTAAATTTAAAACATTTTCATAGTGATCTTAAAGAATACTGAGATCATTTCATGAGCGGACAGAACATTAAAACGGGCATCTTTTTAAAGACAGCGTACATTTGTCAGCATTATCGCAGTAAAAACATGCCTTATCTCTGTCACCATAGCTATGGTGCAACAGATCCTGACCCCAGGCTGCATCTCTCTGATGATTGCTTTGATTCATACAGCCCCTGGTTTTCTGTTTCGCTCTTCCACTTCCTTCCGCAGAGAGAGAGACAGGAGACAATGCTTTATTGTGTCCTCAAAGCTGCCTTATTAGAGAGGCTGCTGAAAGCTTCTGCCTCCGTGCGGAGTCTATTCGGAGACACTTGATAAGGGACATAATTCTAGCTTTTTATGGAAAAAGTGACTCAATTCTTAGTCATTCCTGCCACATGATAAAAAACAGGTGAATGTCTCACAAAAGAGAACAAGTTCACTGAGTGTTTATGAAAAAACAAAACAAAACATATTGTTTACATTTTGAATTATACTTATAGGCTATATCCTGTCAGCTGCATTAATGTTGCAGTGACAGTGAAAAATGAGGTTGTGTCATTAAATCAATAGTAAAACTAATTTGTACAGGTCATAGTTTATAGGTCACGGTGTAATGACATAAACAACTTTGTTAGCTCAGGGGGGCACTGTTGCTCAACCTTTGAACCTCAAATTCTTTGAAGCAAACCCCTGCCATTACTTCATCATTAGTAGTGTACAACAGTGGAACACAAAATTGAAAATCTGGGATTTAAATCTAGAAATAAACAGAAAGATTTCGAATTTAGAAAGTTATATTTGTCAGTTAAAATAAATAAAAATAAATATTTATAAGAAATGCTTAATATAGAATATTCAATTATTCACAAATCAAGTAAGAATTATTTTAGTAATACATTTTGCACTGTAGATCACTAATCAAATAAGTACATTTGTGACGCTGATCATGTGACTCCAATTTCCAAAATGCCTTTTCTATTTCAAAATAGTGGTTTTTGACTATTTTTTTAAACAATGCAAAACAGAAGCATTTTCACTTGTGGTCTCAGACATTCGGTTTATGTTAAGCCTCTGTAGTGTATATCTAGCTGACTTCAAAGTTCATTTGTATTAATTTATTAAACCGGTCTTGCTGTTGTCACCTGACGTTTTCCTCTAGACAGAACTCAGCTGTTGTTGCTGAAACTTTCCTAAACTTTCTCCTGACCCTTAGCTAAGTATTAATCTGTGTAAGTGGCCCAGCACAGACCGGTGAGCTGAGAGGGGCTGAATGCCGCCAGTCCAGATGCCCCATGGTGAGAGGTCTGCAGGCGGCTAGTTTTAGATAACAGCAGGGGCACCGTCGACTTCAAACGTTTTTAACCTTTGCTGTCAGGTCTGATCAGAAATAATGAGACGTGTTTGTTATCACCCCAGTTGTTTCCGAGAAATCCTGAGGATTTCCAGTTGGCCTAGTGTTTGCCATTTAAGTATCTTAAACAAAGGTGATGAATCGGAAAGCCCAAGGATTCAACACTATTTCTGTCTTTTTCAGAATCATTTGTATTTCCATCGCTATAATGCTGAAGCTGTGACTATCATTCTTGTAAATCTAAACCAATTTAAACAGCCTAAAAAGACACAGCGAACGGTCACCAAAGTACAGTTCAGTACAGAGCTGGGTAGCTCTGAATGGTCTCAGCTAAAAGAGGAAAGTATTTTGTCTGTGGCTGCATCCTTGACGGCAGCATTTCTTAACTTGGCAGCAGATTTGCTTTTTGTTGCTTTGTCGCTGCTTTGTCGTTGCTTTTAACCCAGCCAAGATGTCTCTGTTTATCCGAGATGTTGCACATCGACCCGCGAGTAAACAAGAGGCCTCAAGAATGGGATGAACACCAACAGTTCATTTTCTAGACAAGCTAAACCAGCGTTGAGGTTGCAAAGGTCATTCAAATGAGTATGCAGTTCTAGGAAGAGTGTTGGCAAACATAAATGAGGATGTACTTTTAGCTAGTACTGCAAATCACTTGATTACTGCAAAAAAAAAAAAAAAAAGGTTTATGATTCATCATAATAATTTTCACAAATGAACACAACTATGAATTTTGAAGCCAAAATACAAACGTCCCAAGTAAAAACCTAAGTATAGAAGTACTTATCAATCAACATCACTTCTTCCGACAGCTCTTTCAGTCCTTATTTAAAAAAAACTTTTCCTCTGAAAGTTTGAGTTTGAATAGTTCGCAAGAGCATGATTATAAACACAAAGAGGTGGTGAAAGCGAATTAGTGAGTAAATGAGTTTACCAGTTTTGTGTGATGATGATTAATGACAACCTCTGTAATTCCATTTGGCCACTTGTTAGCAAGTAAAAGCTTTTAAAAATCACAAGGAGATTTTACCGATGTATTTTATGTTGTAGAATAAAACGTAAAGATATACTAAGCTTGTGTTAACCATAGACCTTATTTCAGGCATTTAACAAAATGACTTCAAAAAACCTGCATTGACTTCAGGGCGATTGAACTGGTAGTGCAACAATGACAACTTGTTTTCGGGGTTTGGCCGATAAAAATTTGCAATTCCTGCAGCATTCTATTGGAAAGATCGATTACCTTTGTCGTCCCTCAAAAGACAAAATATTTACTAGATATCAGCCTTGTCTTAAACAATAATTATAGAGGAGACTTAAGTTGTCACGCTGCTATTGAGTAAATCTCAGTAACTATAAGGCTTTGAGTCAAATGTCCAGTTATAAAAATACTAATATAGTGATTTCATACAATGTAACCATAAGCTAATTTATAAGTGGTTCATCTTAAATGGTTCCCTATCTCATATAGTGCTGGAATATCCGATTTGTTTGTCTTAAACTGACCTTTCTCATTTGTTTGTAGCTTCTTGCAATTCATTCTGGTGAATCGGTTCACTCTAAATGGTCCTCCTCCTTTCGCTTTCACTTTCACTGTAGCTTTGAAAAGTTTGATTCTTTCAAGTCAATCTTTTTGTTTTGGATGGTTCATGTAAATGAGCAGATTCAAAATAACGGATGACCGATTCAATTCCCTGTATGGCATTGTAGGTAGGGCTCAACGTTGAGGATTTTTCTACTAGCCCCACCACAAAAAAGTAATAATAAAATGGCCTAGTCGTTGTTTTTGACCAATAACAATAAATAAATATGCTTATGACACCAAAAACTAGCCAAACTCATATAAATTTCATTTAATAACAAGAACAAATAATCTGAATATGTGTCTACAGAACAATAACCTACTATGAGAAAGATTCAGAAGTGTGGCAGCTAACTCATTCATTATGATTTTTTCAATATTAATTTTTACCCTCTCGCTGCTGAAGGCCATTTTTCGGACTATTCTCTATAATGTCTGTCTCTTTAGATGCTCTACACATCCTTGCATGACACACTGAGTGCTGCATGTTGACATTTAGCACTTGTTTGTGATGCACTGTTGTATAGAGCCTCCATTCTTCCTGAGTTTCGTAACTGCTCTGCTGAACTCTGAATATTTCAGTGTGCCTCCTTCTTTGTTTAAACTTTCGCATGGCCACCCAGTGCTGCACTGTTTACTGCGGCACTGTGTTTCAACGATAACTGGAAGTCGACGTTCACAAAACGTCCTTTCATCCCCTCATGTCTTCGTGTGTATTCTAAATACTGTCAAGAGACGAGACTCACATGCACACACGCGAGACTCTACGCTCAGAATAGGCTCATATTGACAGAAGACATTGTTGTTTAATAGCCCTCGCAGTCTGACAATGTCATTTTCCGCTGGGGGAAGAGACAAGCCGGCTATTTGCGCAGAATGAAGCATAATTGATTTGTGAAAGTCATAAATTAAGTGTCATATAGCGAAGGCTAAATTCTTTACAGCTGTGGGCTTTGACGCACGGCACTAAACCAAACCCTAATTGTCCAAAACAAACAATATTTCTGCGCCTGAACAATTAGCATGATGAATAGGAAATGGTGATAAATGCTTAACTGCTGTTTCTTCATAGCCACTTTCTGCTGTGTTTGCCGTACTCTGAGGAAAATCGAATCCCTCTAAATTACTGTGACTTTCACATCATTGTGCGTTTTCAAACCTCAGCACTAAATCAAACCTGAGGTTCAAACTACAATTTTCTTGTAAAGAGGGAAGCAATCGTTTTTATTTCGATGCCAGACACTTTTGCTTGCCCAGACATTTTAACTCAAGTTGAAGGCTTAATGTTTTAAAGCAAATTCAATTCCTTTCTAATACTCATTACTAGTCATTTTTGATTTGTATAGTAACTAGGATTCCAACTGTAACGGCTTAGGTTGTATTACTATTGGTACATCCAGCAATCTTTGATCTTGGCAGCCTGCAAAACTCAAGCCAGTTTCTCTCCCACAATAACCTGAGGCGCCGTGGACTTAAGATAGAGATTCCCTGTGAGATAATGGGAGAGCGATAACAAGACAGCAGGCTCTGGGGTCAGGGGTCAATCTACTGTCTGTCTGAATTCTGGAGTCTAAGGATATTGAGAGGCTTTCCTGCTGTCTCGACTTCTATCGCTAACACATACATGTACAAAATCACTTCATATTTTAACACTTACAACCTCAAAGCAATCTGTAAAGGTTCAAATGGTCTTCCAATGATGAACAGTTTGGGCTACAGACATGAAGGGGTCTTCAATTCATGCGGCTTGTCAAAAGGAGAGGTGTTGGTATGTGCTGTTTTCACTTGAGCCAGTAAGCAACCGCCTAGCAACGCTCTAGCAACCACCCAGAACAGTCTGGTATCATGGCAAGGAGTTTTACACAGGCAAGCATTTTTCTTCAGAAAATGTAAAAAAAGTGTTTGTTTTTATGTTATCCTTTGGAATGGTGCAAATAGGAAACTTCCCCGCATCCCTAGTCCAGAACAAACTCATAACTGTCTCCAGACTGTGATATTTATCTATTTATATCAGACTGTTTACATTCAAAGTAAATAAGTAGGTGAGCCTTTTCGCTTTAGGAAACCACTGGGGTAAACAGACAGCTGTTAGCATTGTGTGTTGAACAATTGACACTTTCATGGGGGAAGGGGTTGCCCTAGAATCTTCTGAGGTAATGTGATATAATTAGTCTCATGATACGACTCTTGTCTCATAGAAATGTGAATGTCAGTTGATGCCTTTGTCTATTTGAAACTATTTTTAAGCATTTTTAAATTTGAGATATAAATAGAGAAGGTATTTTATGTTATGTGACCTCTCTGTGCATTAAATGAAATCATCCTGTAGCATAATTTACTCTTTCCTGCAACACAATTTAGGCTATTTATTTTTTTATTTTATTTTTTTTTTATAAAAGAAAAACAAATAGTGCACAAAATATTAATAGTGTTCGTCTCTCCATTCTTGCATCGTAAAAACATTCAAGAATAGTTTGTCCTTTTGGTTCTTCTCGCCACTGCTGTGTTTACTCTGAGACCTGTTGCATGAAGCTAGTTAAAGAAACTCTGAGTTTCAGAGAAGGTTTAGAGTTGACAAATCCATATAAAAGGTTTAACAGGCTCACAACGCTTGGTATAAACGTTCTCTATCAATTCATGTTTAATCTAGAGTTTGCGATTAACTCCGAAGCGCGTGCACCTGAAAGTGTGACACGTTCGGCAAACAGCCAATCACACGGAACATGGAGAGTGTCAGCTTGATTCACTTCTCGCAAGAGAGATGATACAATTCACTTCTTTGCTGAAGATTATTAAGAGATCTTTACGGAAAACAAAACAAAACAAAACATGAAATTAATTGCATTTACAAAGCACGAATAAACTTTGAAAGGAAGGAAGAAAGTTTGAGATAATATCAGACTATATCAATGCAAGTGAATCACAAAAATAGGCCTTATCATTTATTTAGTTTCACAAAGAGCTCAAAAGAATACACGTAAGCGTAATCTGTTTAAAAGCTTATATATTAAAGCTTGCATTTACAAATTATATTTAAAAGCAAAGTTTAAATTAATTGTAAATTAATATAATAATTATATGAATATATTATATGAATTATACATGATTACAATTAATTTAATAAAATAAATAATTAGCAGCAATTTTGTCTTTAAAATTCTTTCACTCTTAACTGCTTTAATTTGGAGTGAGTGATAGAGGGGGAGTGGCTTATTGCATCTGATACGTGTCACTCACAGCTGATTGGTCCCGTTTTGGTCTGCAATCTCTAACCCAGAATAAAACCTCCTCAGGGGCAGGTTAGGAGTGTAACGTAAGTTACCATGGTGATGAAACATGCTTTTTCTTCAGCCCGAAAAACAGAGTTTGCTCAAACTAATCTTAAACTTACCTGGGTATAGCAACTGAAACTGGCTTCATGCAACAGGCCACAGGTCGCTGGTGTCAGGGTTAGGCCTATATCTGTTTTAGTTCGTTTTTTCCAGGTTTGCCTGTTTGTTTCATTTTCTTGTTTGTTTTATGTTTACACCTGTTGCTTGTTTCGTTCTTCTGTCATGGCAGGTTGAAAAGCTGGAACGAAAAATGTGAGCTGGATCTATTCGCAACAGTTATTTTATTTACAAAACTCAAACCTTCGCAAAACATGATGGATTCTCAGAATCTTGATGAATACAAAGCGATGAGAAAAACAAGCACAATATATACAAGACTAAACCAGTCGACGAAACAAGTAACAGGTGTAAACATGATCAATCAATGAGAAACCAAGGAAACAAACAAGGAAATTACCTGTAAAAAACACTGACATAAACCTGACAACTGGGTAAAGGAATATTCTCTGTATAATTGCTCTGGAACATGTTTATTGCAAAAGGTGCTATAGAAATATAATAAAATTATATCAAATTGAATTTTAAAATGTTTCTTGTCAGGTTATACACATCTAACTGTACTCGGTTAAAAAGGTTCACTGTCAGCTCAATACAAACCTAATATTTCCCAGACAATATCTTTCATTTCTTATTGCTCTTGTGTAATGACATATAAAACTGTTATAGTTAATTTTACTACTTTTGTACACAGTATAATGGGTTGTTATAAATACGAACACTTTACTTGAAGCCTTTATGTACAGTGTAATGCACTATAAAGGCAAAGAATGCTGCAATCATTACATCATTTCATAAATAACTGTAAACACAATTGAAATGCATTATCATATTTGCAGGGCCAATTTCTTTATTTATCATGTTTTTTAATGCATTATACTTTCTAAAGGAGCAAAAATGAAGTATCATAAAGTTGTATAACTCTGGTTACAATTATTCATATGCATTACAAGGCACAATTACCGCAACAAGAATATTTCTATCTACAGGCTTAAAGTAAAGTGTTACCATGTGAATATAGCAATTCTCATAGTCCCTTGCAAGAGTATCATCATATTTGTGTGTCTTTGAGTAAAGTAAAAGTAGTATGGCGTAGAGTTGTGAATAACAGAGTTGTTTAGAGTGGAATAGAGTAGAATAGAGTACAGCAGAGCAGAGTAGACTTGGTTTGGTGGGTGGGCCCGATTCCCTGCTGTTGTAGTTTCACCCCAGCACACTCACGCCTCCACCGGTCACAGCCTCTTTACAAGCCTCCTGCCGTTTACAACCTACTGAAGTGTTGGCTGTCATTACCCAGGAGTAATTACTGTGTAGAACACCTCAGGGCAGAGCAAGAGAACCGGACGGGCTGCGTATAGCGACTCCAATAGGGGGGGAGCTCCCTGACCAGATGAGTCCCTGCTTAATTTGTCAATGACTAACATGACCGGCCCGCTCACGCGTCGGCCTTTGATGTGGCTCAGTAAACATGAGAGGGAGTGCAGCAAGCGTCCTGAGAGTGCCGTTATCTATCCCAGAGTGCAGTGGAGACCTGATAAGGGCGTCCGCAGGGCGCCTGGCATCCATGGCTTATCTGCGTGGCTGCCTAACTCTGCTTGTTCTGTTGCATTGACAGCTGTAGCCGCTCTGACCTCAGCTCGCGTGGGTACATAAAAACTCGCTTGGCACACGCCGTGTACCTAAACATCTCTTTAATGTTGCACCTTGGGCTAAGAGGGGTCACCTTTCACTTTGAAATCCAGTTATTGTTTGCGACTGAGTCTTAGGCAGCTAACCTAATCCAGAGCTCACAAAGGCCACCTTTGGATCAGTTAGCAGCACAAACCAAATACACATTCCCCGTTGTCTTTTGATGTTCAACGAGCTGTTTAAAGGTGATGTCACGATTTTTCAATGTAAACACTATTAGCGTTCATTGTTCGCATTCGCATTCATGTCAGTGGCAGTTGCTTGTCTGTTGAAGAGAAGTATATATTGTGAATATTGGCATCTTTGCTAATGGTGGCTCATATAGTGATTATATATGGTGCTTGAAAAAAATAATATTCTGTTGGAATACATGGACATTTTTTTAATACATGTGTGTAGTTACAATATCAATAAGCTAACTTGGCCATGTTAACAAGCAAAACCTTCACTCATTTGAATTAATGCTTAATAATGAATTATACTAGCCTTCTATGAGTATATCCTACATACATATAATATTATATCCAACTTTATTCTCATGCAGTACACTCATGAAAAGTGATATATAGCAAATCTCGACTGCCTGATTTTTTTTAAATCTAATCACAAATTGTAAATATTTTATTGCCCAGTTCTTTATATTTGCATACATACAGTATATTTGCATGAGGTCATATATACTATTTAACAAATCTCAGCTGCTTTATTACTTATTATCGCAAAATGCACACACACACACACACACACACACACACACACACACACACACACACACACACACACACACACACACACACACACACATGTCTGGTTCACTATCTTTGTGAGGACTCTCCATAGACGTAATGGTTTTTATACCGTACAAACTGTACATTCTATCCCCTTACACTGCCCCTGCCCCTAAACCTACCCATCACAGGAAACATTCTGCATTTTTACTTTCTCAAAACAACTCATCCTGTGTGATTTATAAGCCTTTTGAAAAGTGGGGACCGCTGGCTGGTCCCCACAATGTAGGTGATCTCAGGTTTTACTATTCTTATGGGGACATTTGGTCCCCACAATGTAATATAAACAAGGGCACACACACACACACATATATATATATAGTATGTAAATTAAAATAAATACTTTAAAAATAAATTACATATGATTATTATTTTTGTATTTTTTCTTAGAAATAGTCTACACAAAACATGAAAATCGACAGATTTTTTAGTGGTAAGTCTTTGTTGGTCTGTCAGTTTCCTTTTATTTGAGATATTTCTTTTTTGCATTTATTGTACAGTGGTGGTCAAAATTGATGGCACCCCTGATAAATATGATAAAAAATGGCTGTAAAAAAATAAATCTGCATTGTTTATCCTTTTGATCTTTCCTTCAAAAAATTCGCAAAAATCTAACCTTTCATTGAAGTAAAAGAATTGAAATTGGGGGGTAAATCAGATTATGAAATAAATGTTTTTCTCCAAAACACGCTGGCCATAATTGTTGGCACCCCTAGAATTTTTTATGAGAAAAATATCTCTGAAGTATATTCCCATTAATATTTACATTTTTAAGCACACCAGGGTGACTAGGAACATGAAATTGTCCAGCTATGACTTCTTGTTTCACAGGAGTTTATATATGAGGAAACACAAAGGCCAAATTCCCTGAATCATCCATCACAATGAGGAAAACCAAAGAATATAGTTCTGATGTGCAGCAAAAGATTGTTGAGCTTCACAAAATAGAGAGTGGCTGTAAGAAAATATCTAAAGAATTGAAAATCCCCATTTTGACCATCAGGGCAATAATTAAGAAGTTATAATCAACTAAAGATGTTACGAATCTGCCAGGAAGAGGACGTGTGTCTATATTGTCTTAATGGACGGTGAGGAGGAAAGTTTGAGTGGCCAAAGACTCTCCAAGGATCATAGATGGAGAATTGCAGGGATTAGTTGAGTCTTGGGGGTCAGAAAGCCTAAAAAAAATTATCAAACAACCCCTACATCACCACATGTTGTTCGGGAGGGTTTCAAGAAAAATGCTCCTCGCTCATCCAAAAATAAACTCCAGCATATTCAGTTGTCAGACACGGCTGGATCTTCAAAAGGGACCGGATTCTATGGTCAGATGAAACAAAAAAAAAAGGGCTTTTTGGCAGCAAACCCAGCAGATGTGTTTGGTGCAAACAGGGATGAAGAGTACCCCATGCCTACAGTTAAATACACTGCTGGATCTTATATGTTGTGGGCCTATTTATTTGCTGGAGGTCCTGGACATCTTGTTCAGATACATGGTATTATGGATTCTAGCAAATACAAACAGATAAAAAATCAAAACCTGACGGCTTCTGCTTGAAATCTTATAATGGGCCGTGGTTGGATCTTCCATCAGGACAACGGTCCAAAACAAACATCAAAATCAACACAAAAATGGGTAACTGAGCACAAAATGAAGCTTCTGCCATGACCGTCCCAGTTCCCTGACCTGATGAGTGGAGTGAACTGAAGAGAAGAAGCACCAACATGAACTTGTGAATCTGAAGGATCTGGAGAGATCCTGTATGGAGGAATGGTCTCTGATCTCTTGTCAGGTGTTCTCCAAAGTCATCAGGCATTAGAAGAAAACTCAGAGCAGTTATCTTGGCAAAAGGAGGTTGCAAAAAGTATTTAATAACAGGGTGCCAACAATTATGGCCAGCGTGTTTTGGAGAAAAACATTTATTTCATAATGTGATTTACCCCCACTTTCAATTCTTTTTCTTCAATGAAAGGTTAGATTTTTGTGAATTTTTTGAATGAAAGATCAAAAGGATAAACAATGCAGATTTATTTTTTACAGCCACTTTTTATCATATTTATCAGGGGTGCCATCAATTTTGACCACCACTGTATAAAAACAGCCGAAAACAGACAGGAAATATGTATGCCTGCATTCCCAGGATCCGGTAATCAGTGTAAACGCTGCCATGTACACATTTATGTAAATTATACTGGAAAAAGTACTGTGCCTAATCAAAATGTGAAAATTGTGGGAACCCTTGGGCCTTAGTGATCCTCTGTGAAGTGTACCATATTTAACCTTCATCAAGACTGTTTTACTATAACCACATGCAGCGCATACCTGCATCGTCAATCAGAGCCAACCAAGGTAACAACTTTCCAAAAACTAAAAGACACAGTCAACAGTCAATGGCTATTACCTGTTGCAACCAAAGCCTGGATAATTATCCCTTCAATTTCAGAGACAGGCCCAGATAAAAGTTGGCGTTAGGTCTCAGACTTCAGTCTCCTTTTGACCAGGTCCTTGCCATCACAACTGAAGTGACCTTGAGCCGCAGAAGCACGCAAAGTGACAAGAGACGTCCCTATTTTACGGCGGGCTATCTGGAGACCGGAACGATAATGGGAGCCCCCCCTACCACCCTGTCTCCTTTGTCTGAACTGCATGTCTGGAATATTTGGGGAGATTTTATCAGATGCGTTGTGTTCCTGGAGGAGGCCGTCTGTCTCGGGGACAGTCTGAATGGAGCGTTGAGTCGTGGCAGATGAGTGAATTAGTCAGCGTCTTGGGCTGTCTGCACCTTTACCTTTCTGCGTCCCATCTGGGTCAAGAAATAAGGCTAATTTCTATATGCAAGTTTGAATGATATTGATGCCAAACTGTTCACTTTCATTTTTGGCTGCTGTTTAGCTATAGAGTTATGTCATATTTTTGTACAGTGACGTTCATGGCTACTTATGGCCCATCAGAAATCAGACTACTAAACCATCACTGTCAAACTATAGCAACTGTTGGGCCTAATTACCGGTTCTTAAGTTTTCCCCAGTGTGTGCTCTCATTCCTTAAGACTGTATTAATTACTAATGTCAGCTGGTGATATCAGAGGGCTGGAACGCTCTGTGTCTCTTAGCTGTAAATCAGGCCGGCTGTTCAAAGAAAAGCCGCGGGGTCCACCTGTCAGCGCGGGCAAACTTGCACTCAGTCTCTCTGCTAATACTAGCACTGCCCACTGAACACTAGTACTTTCTGAAAATATACTAAAGCAGAAAACTAAACTTGTTTTGCTAATGCCTTTCAGAGTGTTCCCGATATTATTAGTTACATTATCTTGGATTGGAAATATTTTTATTTTCATCCTCACGTTTTTTTCTCTAATAATCGGACAGACTTCACAGAATCAAATGTGTGAATATCAGTTTTTTAAACAGGAAAAAATATATTACACTTCTCGCTGTGAGCATTTTTTAGCCTTCAAAATAAGTAAATATTACTAAATTTGAAAACTAAATTGTTTAGTAACAAAAAAATATTTCAGAACCTGTTCTGTGAACTATACTTTTGTACAGTATTACAGACTGTTGTGAAGTGCAGAAGGACAGGGAGCTCAATATTTGGAACGCATGTGATGATGAAATAATTTAAACACTATACCTGCTTGTTAATTTAAGCTTTACCGTGCAAAACATTTTTTTGAAAATATTATATAAATATATAAAGGACAGTTTGCAAATAGGCTACTGTTTTGAAACTAATATGCAAATTTGAGGTTCTCCATAATAAACGTCTATATTCATATCTCTACAAAACATTTTGGTCCATCATGACTGAATAAAAGGTTAGGATAAAGTCAGACCACAATTGTAAGCGTGCTTTAATATTAGTGACTGTAAAGATATGATGGGAATTGCCAAAGCATTTTCTGCAACAGTTCAAACAAAGCACAAAACACTCTTGTGTTGTTTAGTCGAGTTGAAACGAAGCATTTTTATTTCAATGATAATAATAAAAAATGACTACACTGATATCTTTGTGTAGAATGTCAAGATGTATATATCATTTTTTTTGTAAACTCATTTTTATTGTTTTAAGGTAAAAAGATAAAGAGTAATCTTCACTAATGAAGAGTTAACATATACAGTAATCCTTATTAGTTCACACTGTTTGTTTTTGAGTTGGCATAAAGTTTGAGCAGAATTATTTTTGGGGGGGATCTTTAAAACGCCATTTGAACACTAACACGGATGAACGTAAAGAAATAGAAAGGGTAAGTCATAATATGTTTACCTAGACTGACCAATGAGGGGTGCTGAAGCTTCATCCAGCCAGAAACGCACCACAGGGCTCTGAACTGCATTACTTCCACTCTATGAGCTCACGCCATGATCTTATGCTTCATGGACAAATACATACACAATATGCTGTGTGGATGAGCATAAAAAATATCATTGATGTTAATCTTTATTAAAGGGCTTGAGATTTGATTTTCATTTAAAAAAAAAAAAAAAAATTATAAATGATTTATATGTTGTGTTTTTGATACAAAAAAATTGGTAGCACTTTATTTTACAGTCCTGTTCTGCATGTACATACTATGTACTTATTATAGCAATGACAATAACTGGGTTATAACTAGATACTAACCCTGATTCTACCCATAAACCCAACCTTAACGCACATAGTTACCTTATATTACCAGTACTTTCTTGGGTAAGTACACTATAGGTAGACCGACTGTAAAATAAAGTGTAACCAAAAAATGATATCAAATTATTATTATTATTGATATAATTATTTATTTTATGAACAATTACATTTTTAGGTAAGTAATGACTAGTAATTAATAATGAATTAATGAGTAATTACTCTGATAATAATACACTGAGCCAAAAGTCATGGTTATTAGTTAGATAATAGTGAGAATTTGACCCTAGTCTAAATTGTGGCTTAATGATTTGTACCTTCAAAAATTAAGTCGCACAATTAGCCTACTGTAGGTAAAACAAAAAGTGTTTGTCTGAAAACACTGTGACAGAAATCATCCATTCACATGACTAAACTCCAAAGTCTCCAAATCTACATGACCTTTTTTCCCCATGGAATTTGAAATGTGCTTAGTCAGGATTTGAACCCAGGTCCCCTTTCATGCTTAAAGAAAAACTGTACCATTCCTCTATCCCGTCTTATCACACTTATAAACCACTACATGTTTTTTTCCCCCTTTGGCCGAATCTTATCTCGCTTATAGGGCACCAGATGAACCAGGGCTGCTACTAATATCCCACTATCCACAATCAACATTTAACACATAATCCTCACAGGTCTTATTTGTTACGGCCAAATTACACTCCTTCAAACCATAGGAATAAAATGTAAAGCTATTAATTATAATCTCTCCCCAAATCTTTAACAAGAAGATCACTTTCACTATGAACACAGTGCTTAGGCACAGAGAGAGGCGATTTCCTGGGATAAGTTGGATAAACGCAGGGGTTTTAGGGAGCATATGGTTTTACAATGATCACATTTTATTAATGTAAACTTGAGCTGTCAGATATCTGACAGTGGGGCAGTCGCAGCCGAGCGGAGACTGAACCATCGGCAAGCTCAAATTGGATGAAAATGGAAGGAACGGGACAGGGGTTGGAGTTTTATTGCTCGGCATTAATGGGCTCCATGTCTTTGGAGAGAGGAGACTTTCAAGCCGTGAGTTATGTAAATATAAGCAGCTCATTCCTGCCTTTTGATGTCCTGCTTTGTATAAATTGAGCCAATGTCTTTATCTGGGAAATGTTTAAACAGCTGGTAGTCTTAGTAAGGGATGTCCCCGAGATTGTTCACTCTTCTCTCTCTCTACTTCCTTCACTCTTTCTGCTTCTTTCTTTCTTTCTTTCTTTCTTTCTTTCTTTCTTTCTTTCTTTCTTTCTTTCTTTCTTTCTTTCTTTCTTTCTTTCTTTCTTTCTTTCTTTCTTTCTTTCTTTTTAAATCCCTCTCCAGGAACCATTAAAGGAGATTACAGATGCTTGTCTGACCTTCACTCCATAACTCTGTTTGTACATTTGCTAAGCTTCAATGAGACACTTTGATCTTCTCCTATTTAGGACGCCATAAAATATGTTGTTTTAAAGGCACTTGGTGACTTTTTGTTTGATTGTTTGAGAGAAAAGGTGAATGTAGCCTGTTTGCTTGATCCTTTGTTGCTAATTTTCAGAGCTTGGCTTCCATGTCACGTTTACATATATGCTCATATGAAGAGATTTTTAAATGATGATTGAGATGTCTGTCGCTCATCACTGAGTTCCCAACCTCCAAGCCACCCACTCCAGAGCTTCGGGCCCCCCTCATCCGGTACTTACTCATAACAGACTGAAAAACAGACCAGTCCTCATTAAATCAATCGATAATGAGTTTACCTTTTTTTGGATTACATTGCTTCATGAGAGACCACTAATATTTTGTCTGGAATAAACATCAGCCACAATCAATATTTTCTCCATTTTATAAGAGTTATTGAGGCCTTGTTCCATGTTTAGAAATCATTTTGTGTCTCATGGTTGATATCTAATTGTACACGTCGTGTTTTTAACCTTTTCACCCTTACAAATGAGAACGCATCATTGCGATTCAACAAAACCATCCAACTCTGGGTGACCTTGGGCAGCAGTCTCCATCTTAATGAGTCAACCGCTGCTTAATTGAATTTCACATGTGGCGAAATGTACTTGAGATGTTCTTGCTTTCGCTCTCTTCTTGCTTTTTGGACGCCGAGATCCTTCATGACTTTAATAATCAGTGTTGTTACCACATTTGCCTAAGTTAGTTGACATTATCAGATTATGCTCTCTTGATCAGAGCCACATGCTAAGATCCATTGATTATATCTCAGCCTGTATTTTCTGTTCACTCGTTCATTGAAAGGGACTCTAAACTGCATTTCCTGTTCGGCTTAGTGAGGGGTTTAGCCATGCAGCACAAACACCTAATCAGAAAAGCGTTTTAGTGTTGAACTACCCTGGTAGTAAGTAAGTAAACATTAGAAGTTGTATTCAGGGGTACCATGCAGCATTTTGGACTCTGTTGCACCATTTCCCGCCACTAGTTTGTCGTCGTGGTTTCTAATTTGATTTGTCATCACTGCCAGCTGTGTTCTCATTAATCACCTCTTTTGTGTGTGTATTTAAGTCCTGTGTTTTCAGTTCACCTTTGTCCTGTCTAGTTCGTGAATATTTGTGTTTTGCTTGCTCTTCTTCATTTGAATTACCCTGTGGATACTATTAAATACTATGTGAACCTTTCATCTTCATGCCTTCATATGCAGCATATCCATGACAAGTGCTGCATTTGATACCATCGACCAGAACATTCTTTGAATAGACTCGAAAATTATGTTGGCATTAGTGGAATTGCATTAGGATGGTTTAAATCATACTTATCTGACCATTATCAGTTTGTAGAAGTAAATGAAGAGATGTCATATCGATCACAAGTTCAGTATGGAGTACCGCAAGGCTCGGTACTAGGACTGTTGCTTTTCACCCTGTACATGCTTGGATATATCATTAGGTATACTTGGATATATCATTAGGAAGCATGGCGTTAGTTTTCACTGTTATGCTGATGATACTCAGCTCTATATTTCTTCGCACCCTGACGAAACTTACCAGTTCACAAAATTAATGGAATGCGTGGCTGATATAAAAATTGGATGACTAGTAATTTCCTACTACTTAATTCTGAAAAAAACAGAGTTTCTAATTATTGGACGAAAAACCTCTGCATGTAGAAATCTAGAATACTGTTGCTTGTTGGCTGCTCTGTCAAGTCTTCTTTGATGCCAATCTTTCATTTGAGAGCTTTCTAGCATCTTAAAAGCACATTCTTCCATCTTAAAAATATATCTAAATTACGACATATGCTCTCAATGCCAAATGCGGAATAGTTGGTTCATGTGTTCATGACTTCAAGGCTAGGTTATTGTAATACTATGGTTACCCTGCACGCTTAATAAACAAACTACAGCTGGTCCAAAACGCTGCAGCTCGAGTTATTACCAGAACCAGGAAGTATGACCATATTAGCCCGGTTCTGTCAACACTGCATTGGCTCCATATTAAACATCATATAAATTAAAAAATCTAGCTGATTACTTACAAAGCACTAAACGGTTTAGCTCCCCAGTACTTGAGCGAGCTCTTAACGCATTATAGTCCTTCACATCTATTGCGATCTCAAAATCGCCAGTTAATAATACTTAGAATATCAAAATCAACTGCAGGTGGTAGATCCTTTTCCTATTTAGCACCAAAACTTTGGAATAGTCTTGCCAGCATTGTTCGAGAATCAGACACCCTCTGTCAGTTTAAATCTAGACTAAAAACACATCTCTTTAACCTGGCATACACATTATTCAAATCAGTTAAATGATTGTTAGGCTGCATAAACTAGGTCAGCCGGAACCGGGAACACTTCCTATAACACCCGATGTACTCATTACATCATAAGAAGAATGGGATCTATGCTAATATTAGTCTCTCTTATCCCGAGGTTTACTGTAGTCAGCCGGATCCGGCTGTATCCAGATCAGATGGTGGACCTGCACCTAGACACGACGACAACGCATCCGTGAAGTGTCAGCAGAAATTGTGGCAGCTAGACTTTTCCTGTGAAGGCCTCATCGAAACGACAGCCAGTGGCACTGATCCTCAACAAACCCGTCTCCATACCGGCGTGATGACCTTCAACCAGAGGGATCTGGAGAAATATTCTGAATGTTCCGATTCAATCTGATTTCTGACCTGTAATGCTGCCTGAATCATAATCATACACAGTTCATTCGTTGACCAGAGGAGAACTGGCCCCCCGACTGAGCCTGGTTTCTCTCAAGTTTTTTTATTTTTTTATGTGAGAACTGAGCTGAACGATGACATCACTGTTTCCTCCAGAAATGACTGTATAGATAAATGAACTAAATTAATATTTTTGTTTGTTTTTTTACAACAGAAATGAACCACCAGTGAACTTTCTTAAACTGATCTATGGCACTATTTTCTTCTAGATCTGCTCTACAGCCGAAACAAACTTTGTTACATTATTTTCCTGTTATCACTGTAAAGCTGCTTTGAAACAATATGCATTGTAAAAAGCGCTATATAAATAATAGTGACTTGACTTGACTTTAATCTGGTAGTGGGTGATTGAGTAATGGTAGTTCAGGGAATTTGAAAGGGTCGACCTGACATAGAGTTACTGTTGTATAAAGAATTTTTAAGTACCCACCATAAACACTGTGATGGTGTGGTACATATACAGCAATGGTATCAGATGTTCAATTGTTTTATATCAGATGTTTTTATCAGTTGTTGTATAATTTAGGTGGCCACTGTACATCTAAAAATACCATCAGGGAGTGTCGAAAAACATATTAATACCATGTTACTCTTTTTTATATAAGTGACAACCACTTTTTCATTTTAGCCGGTAGTATTGTCTACATCACCTTCAGAGGGAACAAAATATTGGGTTTAGCGTCTTTCTGGGAGAGGAGGATGCTAGATTCATTAAGATTTTTCCTTCCTCGTCTCCTCCTCTCAATCCATCTGAAGTACCATTATGGCTTTTCAGTCTGCTTCCCGTGGATTCCTTTCTCTCCTCTCCCTCAGCCTTATAAAAGGTGCCTTCACCAATGGATAGGCTGGGCGGAGAGGGCTTTCTGACATGAAGGGTCCTCATGACCTGGGCTTTAGGCTTTTGTGAGTGTGTGTGTGTATATTAGTATGCTCCTGTGATTGAAGGCAGAAGTCTTAAATGGGTGCCGTGCAATTACCTAGAAGGCTGGCATTGCGCAGTAATAATGAAAACCAGCCCGGTAGACTAATGATCTAAACTCTGCCACTCTCATGCTCTCTCTTGCCTTAATAAACTTCC
Source organism: Squalius cephalus (assembly GCF_949319135.1). Taxonomy (NCBI): domain Eukaryota; kingdom Metazoa; phylum Chordata; class Actinopteri; order Cypriniformes; family Leuciscidae; genus Squalius; species Squalius cephalus. The sequence continues at coordinate 10,633,578 of NC_137126.1, forward strand.
TCTCTGTCTCTGGGCTTTTTCTTTTGTTTGTCTTCCTCACTCCCTCTGATTATTTTTTATTCTTCTGCTCAGTCTGTTGACCTTGTTAGTTTGAGGCCTGTTTATATACATTCTTTTATGCAAAAAAAGCAATTTGGACATGTTTAGATTGACAATTGTTTCTTTCCATGAGATGACAACTGATTAAAAACAAAAATGTTTAATCCAGGTAGTAATAAATGGAGAGTAATTCTCTTTTTATTAGTTTAGGTCTCTATTACTATCCAATATCCTATTGCCTCCCATGCAATAAATCACAATAAGCTTTCTGCTTTGTTATTTTTGGCATGAAATAAAGTTTTACATTTCAAATGATGTACATTTTATTATGAAAATAAATATGGTTTTAGAGATCTTTAATGTGGCATGACAGATCGCTGTTGCCGCCTCAGATTAAGTGTAGCGTAAGTAATCTTAAGTAATCTCTTTCTCTTTACTACTCGTTACAGCATGAAATAAAACATGAATGAACATCAGAAGGTATGTTAAAGTGTTAGTTCACCCAAAAATGAAAATTCGGTCAGTAATTATTCACCCTCATGTTGTTCCAACCCCGTAAGACTTTCGTTCATCTTTGGAACATAAATTAAGATATTTTTGATGAAATCTGAGAGCTGGCTCACTCCTTCATAGGCTGCTTGGTAATTGCATCTGCCAGCCCAGAAAGTTAGTAAAGACATCGTTAAAGTAGTCCAAGTGACAACAGTAGCTCAACCTTAAGTTTATCAAGCGACGAGAATACTTTTTGTGCGCAAAAACAAAACAAAAATAATGACTTTATTCAACTATTCATTTATGAAGTTTAAGAACAGCACATATGTTGATTAGGTGAGAGAAAATGAGGGTAGATGAGGAGATGGAAGGTGATGCTGGAAATGACTGGTTAAGTGAAGAAAACTTTGAGCATAGACATAGAGAAAACTTTGGATAGACAGGTGGTCAAATAGCAAAAGATGTGTAAATATATGATAAAGAATTTTGAGAAACTTTAATACGGCCCATTAAACCAGTCTGGGTGCTAGAGTATCCAAATGTAGTCAGGTCTAGTCACCTTTATTTATATAGCCTAGTGCTTCATTCAATACAGATAGTTTCAAAGCAGCTTTATAGTCATAACAGGAAAATTATACATTTCAGTTCAGTGTTGATTCAGTTCCTTTGTAAAGATAATCAATTATTAAATTAGTTCATTTAATCTATAAAGCAGTTCTGAAAAAAAAAAAAAAAAAAAATGTCATCATCCAGCTCGGTTCAGTTCTCATACAACAGCATCAGTACAGTCAGATTAATAATATTATATAGATATAATTACTGACAATAAGACAAAATCAGATATAATATCCAATATTGTAGATGAGAACTATAGATATAGGGATCTTAAATACAAGGACTGTATTCAGATTTCCACAGATGGATCAAAAGATTTAGAAACAAATGCAACAGGATTAGGAATTTCTGTGCCCAGTTACCAAGTGGATCTTAACAAAAGAGCATCTGACTATTTAAAGGATAGCCTAATAACTTTTTAGCATGCAGTGATTCTATAGCTGCTCTTGCAAGCATTAAATCAGGCACAGCCAGAAACCATCAGAATCTGCTCTATGAAACCTTGTTTAACTATTCAAGAATAGCTAGACAAGGGAAAAATGTCTCATTCATGTGGATCCTAGCTCATTCAGGTATCCAGGGCAATGAAAGAGTAGTCAAAAAAAGAAAATGTTGAAATCAGAAGGAAAAAGCATATGGAGGAAAATAAATAAAAAAGTGGGATAATGCAGTAAAAGGGACACTTTTATAATTAATATGAAGCAGAGTAGTTATTTTAAGAAATAAAGGAATTAATTGGAAAAAATAAGTAATAATAAGCAGGCTAAGAATGGAACATAACAACCTTAATAGTACACTTCACATCATGGGAAAACATCCAACAAGTCTGTGCCAGGAATATGAAACAGTTCAACATATTTTTTATATCATGTGAGAAATTGTATATCAAAAAAAAAAAAAAAAAAAAAAAAAATCAGTCAATAAGAAAAATAATCAGTCAATAAGGACAAGAAATTATGAATCAATTATGGAAAATTGGATGAATAGAAAACGATTTTAAAAGTATTCTAGAATGTACAGATAGATAAAGTTAGAAAATGTCTATTTCATTTTCTAAACTGGACTGGCTAAGCGACTGTAAAATAAATGGAAACTACAACAGAAGATATTTGTGTTAAAATAAAAATGTTACCTTTAAGCATTCTAAATATTACGGCTTAGTGAAAAATGGCTTGGGTTACGACTGTAACCATGACTCAGAGGGCAGGTGAACGTTTATATGGTATTTATTCCATTAACAGATGGTAGTGAGCTACAATGATTGTCTAGTTGTCTACATGTCTAGTTGTATTGAAAAGTTCTTTGTCATAGGCCCCATCCTTTGACCAAATCCTGGGGATGCAGATTTGGCTGATCCTGCCTGAAGATGAAGGCAGGGGTGGAGCCTACCAACGATGGATGGACAGGGACCACCAACCTTCTGGTGGTGGGGAGGATGGAGGGGAACGTCAGCACCATCAACTGTGAATGTAATACAGTGACTGTACGTTCACACCGCCGCCGACTTGAGTTGCAAAGAAGCTCTGGCCGCCCTGTCAAGGACGCTTGTCAAAAAGTACGGGGAAGCTTGTTGACGCTTTGGCCGCTCTGAAGTCTGTGTCACACCTTGAAATGTAAAAAGAAAAAAAAACAAGCAATACATTGACACTAGAAACCTTTTATAATGACAGCATTTTTATAACCGTTTTGGTCACATTTGGTCGGGAAAAAAAATAATTAGCTATTATTATTATTAATAGTGAGTGGCGGCCGGGGCTCTCTCTCTCTCTCTGCTCGTTCTTATATATGCCCTGTCAAGCACGCCCTGTTAAACTGACAGGACTTAAAAACACATGCAAATGATAAACTTTCACTCTATGATGGTTAAACTGTGCAATTAATCCGATAATGATAGGAAACCCAGCAACGGCGATAATCAGCTTCTCCTCCATATTCTCGGAACTAATGTTTTGGTAGGAACGAAAGTTTACATCATATGTTTCTCCGGAATCAGCCAGCGCGAAGGACGTCTATATTCTGATTGGTTGCTGGCGTTTTGCCGCTGCTTGCCACTGAACCGCTCATTACCATAAAGTTGAGCTACTTTCAACTTTCTGATTGACGCTCAAAACGCCTAAAACGCGACGCCGATGGATTTGACGCTCCTTGCAGCTGAGAGAAGCCAGCTTCCAATGAAAATGAATGACTTCCGGTAACTTTGGAAGCTCAAGTCGGCGGCGATGTGAACGTACAGTGAGTTCAGTGCTTATATAATCCAAGTGTCAAGCAGTGATTGGCCAGATGCATTTGTATGAATCAATGATGTGGCATTAGAGTCTTCTTGATAGAACCTACGCTAAAAGCTATCATTTCCATGAGAAGGGAAGGAGATGCTGCATCAGAAGTAGAGACACTATTGCGTGTTTGTATCTTGAAGCACGTGTGAAATCAGTCCAATGGCATGGCGAGACATCATCCTGTAGCGTGTAATGTCAAGACCAGGAAAGCACACCTGGAGCAGACAATGTCAGCTTCTGATTGGCCAAAGCAAGTTGATCACAGGCATGCAGGAAGCATGGCAGGGCAACGCAGCGTCTCGCTTCCTTCTCAGGGAATCACGATGGTACTTGCATTGCGTCAGAATTAATGACACTATGGGAACGAGAATAACCACTCCGCCGTACTGAAAAGTGCCTGTCCAGTGTGAATCCTGCAAGCACAGCTAAGACATGAGCAGCTGATCGGATTTCCTCCACAAATGCAGCTATGTGGACATAAGCATCCAGCTCTCTGACTGGACACAACAGATTCAGCTTCTTCTGGTCTGATGTGGAGGAGGACAAAAGGCTTGCAAGATTATAGACCATGCAACATTGGTCGAAACCTTAAGGAATGAAACCCAGTTTAGGGTGCAAAAAAGGCTTTAACCATGCAAACTCTAAACATGAAGGGGAAACCGACAGAGCCTAAAGATCTCCAATTCTCTTAAGAGATGTGATAGCAAAAAGGAAGACTGTTTTTAGAGTCAGATATTTTCCTGAGACAGACTCATTAGGCTCGAAGAGTACTGGGGATAGACCTTGTAGTACCATGGCCAAATCCCAAGCCAGAACTCTTTCATGGCTTGCAGCCTCAAAGCGCCACAAAGGCAACAAGATACCAGTGGGTTTCTCCTCAACGACTCACCACCCAAAGGTAGTGGTAAGAAGCTATAGCTGCCATGTAGACCTTAAGAGTGGAGGGGGATAGCCCTGAAGAAAATCTGTCCTGAAGGAACTCCAGCACTGTACCAATCGGGCAGTTAACTGGACCCAACTGGCTATTCCTACTCCACGAAGTAAAAACTCTCCACTTCAAGGCATAAAATTCTCTCATGGAGGGAGCTCTGGAGTTAAGAATGGCCTTGAAAACCTTGGTTGAGAGTCCAGGATTCAGGAGTTGGTCCCCTGCAGGGGCCAAACCCACAGTTTCCACAGATCCATGGGTGAAGGATCATGTCCCCTTCATGGGACAGGGGGTCCCTCCTGAACTCTCTCTAGTACTCTCGGGAGCAGAGCGATGAGGGGAAAAGAATACAAACATAGCTTCAGCCACGCCTGTACCATGGCATTCAGCGGAGCTAGATGTGTGAGAGAGAACCAGAGTGGAAAATGTGTTGTTTATTGAGATACAAATAAGTCAACTTCTCATTGGCCAAACTCCCTCCAAATCAACTCCATCACCTCGAGTTGGAGTCTCCATCCCCCGGGCCTCAGCCCCTTGCTCAACAGGATATCTGCTCCCTGATTTAAGTACCCAGGGATATACACTGCTCTCAGAGAGAGCAGCTTGCCCTGGGCTCACAGGATAATCTGGTGTGCCAGTTTGTAAAGTGGGCACGACAAGGGTGCCCTGATAGTTAATGTAGGAGACTACCAATGTGTTGACTGTCTGGACAAGCACATGATGGTCCCTCAGGTCTGGAAGGAAGTGTTTCGAAGCTATAAAGGCAACTATTATCTCCAGGCAATTTAGTATGTGTCACAAAAGATGATGACCCCTGATGAATGGTAGGGAACAACCAAACTGGCTTCTCTAGCACATGCTACGAGATTTTTTATTGGGCGACCACCGTTACAATGTCCCGCATGCCATTGGACTGATTTCACACGTGCTTCAAGACGCAAACAGCCAGAGGTGTTCCCATAGCGTCGCTACTTCTGACACAGCACGAGTTCCCTCGAAAGGAACACTGAGTAAATGGAAAAAACAAACTCAAATTGATTAGACCTAAAAAACACTGCATGGCATCAAACAGCCAGAACTTCCTGGCAATCGCATAGCAACAGCCAACCACATAGAACATCTTGGAACTATTGCAATGCCGTTTCAATGCTCTAACTACAACCTTGAACACCATAGCATGGTAATGGCTCAAGCAACAACTCAGAACATCTTAGAACCCTAGAAACCACCTAGAGCAGGGGTGTCAAACTCAGTTCCTGGAGGGCCACAGCCCTGCAGAGTTTAGCTTCAACCCTAATTAAACACACCTGATCAGCTAATCAAGTCCTTCAGGCTTATTTGAAAACTGCAGGTGTGTGTGTGTTGAAGCAGGGTTGGAACAAAACTGTGTAGGGCTGTGGCCCTCCAGGAACTGAGTTTGACACCTGTGACCTAGAGCATCCTAGCAACCACACAACAATGTGGCTAAATACCACTAATAATAACTTGTTTTTTTTGTTTGTTTTTTTGCAAAGTAAAGCACAACTCTCTTCAGAAATGGTAAAAACCTCAACATAGGCTCATCAAAAAAAAAAAAAAAAAAAAAAAAAGAAGAAGAAGATATTAAATGAAAAATGACATCACATTGTTTCTTGCATGTTTTATGACACTTTCAAAGTGAAATGTCCAGTGAGTGTTCAGTTTTATCCGAAACAGATCAATGTAAATCTGGCAACGTTTTATTACATTGGTTGTTGTACGTATCACAGCAGGTGAGAAATGAAATGCCTAATGAATGGCGCTAAAAGGTTAATGCTTCTATTGCATTCGAAAATAATGTACCCTGTACACTACACCTAACCAATAATGTTTACTATAGCAAATTTGCATATTTGCAGAACAAACCATTCTGTTTTAGTTTGCTTCAACAAGTCTTTGAGATCTTTTATCATGATTTGTGCTTCATGGGACTCATACCTGAGCACTCAGCATTGCACCAGGTTGGTAAAAGGGTTTTGAGCATAACATAACATATTTTTGTGCAAGGAGCCATACAAAAACAAGTCTTTATTTATCGATTATCTGCCCCTGTAATCCTAATTTGTATGAAAGGAATTACCTTCTTTTTTTTTTTGCCACTAGTGTTCATTTCAGCAGAGTTTTGTAAAAATGTGTTCCAATGAGCCTGTGTTCCTAATATTTTGCTGCAATATTGTTGATTGCATGCACTGGCTCTGCCTTTTTCAGTTACATTTTTCAGTTATCATTAGAGCCTGATACAGTTCTACCTCCCATTCTACTCCCAGGTTTTGAATCTTGTAATGTTTATCTAGAAAACAACATAATTGGACATAATGTCTTTTTTTTTTTGCAGATAATTATTCTAATGATTTAAGTGAAAAAAAAAAAAAAACAGTTTGGACAGAGTGGACAGTGGCCCTTTTGTCACTGCATTGCTGGCTAATGTGTTCCTCTTATGATGCTGTTACTTCCAGCTCCTCTCACATGGACTACACACATTTCACTGTTCCAATTAAGAGCTGTTAGAATGGCAGGTCCAGAAGTGCCCAGGTGTCCACACAAAACCACAGCTGTGTCCACCGGATAAGTCCCAGTCGCTGGAATCTGTAAAATATACTGAATTATAATCTAAAATTATACTTAGGTTAAAGTTGACTACTTTGCTAAAAATTTTCTCACACTGTTTTCACATTTAATTGTAATTAGAATAATCATAATTTATTTATCCTCATGTTGTTCCAAGACATTTCTTGTAGCATAAAAGGACCAGGAAAGTATCATAAAATATTGGTTTGATCCTAATTTATTTAATGTACTTTCTATGAAAGGCTAGGTCTAGAACACACCAAATGTTAAACTGAAATTTATATTGCCAAGGGAAGAGAGTTTTAATTGCAAATGTGATTTGACTTTGTTGCTCAGTGAAGTTTATTCTTCATTTTTAGAGGATAGATTAGAACTTGTAATTGAACAGACTATTCAGTTTTTAGTACACTTCTAAACAGTTCTAACATTTATTCACTGAGCAGATGCTATTATTTCAAGAAACATAAGGAACATCACAAACAGTTTGATGAAGAGCCAAGAATATTCAAAGACCAAGAAATCAAAATTTTCCCTGTATATAAGCTTTGAGATCATTTATATGCAATGTTGTCAACTTTTAGCAGATATACACATTTACAGTCTTTCTGGGAAAATGGACCAAAAATGTCCATGACTTATGTTGCACTACACAGATGTTTGTCCAATCAAATGCTTCCTAGTACGAGAATGCCCATCCCACTAATTCCATATGCAACTAACTAGCAAGCAGCTGTGACGCAACTAAAGACTATTTCAATATGTCCAGCCCAAAATTATTGTTTTAGAAAATACATCAAATCTTTTAGGTTACAATTGCAGGTTGTCACTTTTACTGCAGCCTAAAATGGAATTGCAAGAATTTACATTTACTTTTTGGTTTGCAGATTGATTTGCAGGTTTTTTTTTAATTATTATTATTTTTTATGGAAAAAGGTATAAATTACTGGTTGTACTGATTGAAAGGCAGACTGTTTGAGATAACACTTTTTATATTAATTTATTCATTCATCCATCAACACTCATTCTCTGTTCCTCATCTTTTGTTTTAGCTCAGCTGTTGTACGGTAACTGAGAAGATGAATTATAATAATGTTTCTGAATTTCAGGCTACTTTCAGATATGTGACTATCATAAGAGTTTTCTGTGCTTGTTTTTGTGTGTGTGTGTTTTCTCTGACTTGTTCAGACAATCATGGCTGTGTAGTGATAACTCTGTTCCGGCTGATCCCGGACAGTCGGATGTTTAATAATCAGAGCTTTGACATGCTTACTTCCTGCTCACACATCGGGGTCTGTGTAACACTTTCAGGAGCGGTCCCAAGGCAGCAGTGGAACATGCTGGAATGTGTGCACCCCGCCACCCCCAGCCTCGCTTGAGCTTGGCCTGAGGTTACAGCGAGACCCATCAGGGCCCCCGGCCAGCACATCTGGAAGTGTGCTCCAGTCTGGGCCATTCATGATGTGCAGCCGTGATCACTGTCACCCCCTCCCATGTGCTCATCTCTGAAGCATTGAAGAAGCTCTAAAAATGATGAAATCCTTCTCTTTATTCATGTTGCTGTCAGAAGTGTTCATGTCTTAACTGGTCATCTGAATCATCTCAATCCCTTTGTCTAACCAGCATTAAATGTCATGTCTTTCTTTTCAGAGCAGTCTTAAGCAATGAACCCTACCCCTTAGTCATGATGGCTTATAATATTCATGCTAATACATCCATCCATTTTAATTCACAGCAAGTTCACACTTCAAGATCAACATCAAAATTCTGTGTTAAAATTGATTTGTGTAAGGAAAGCTGTATCAGGGAGACCATGACTAGCTGTCATGCCTTGCACACCAGTGAATATTTCTATAGGTAGGTTTATATCTTGAGGTATTGATTATGTATGTGCAATAATTAATAAAACAGAAATGACCAAACAAAGGCAACACACAAAATCACTATTCTTTGGCAAACAGAAATTGAAATGGCAACTTTCTAAAAAACAATTTTTATGAAAAATTCCACAGGACTCGATAATTGTTACTACGTAAATTCAAGACTAGTCATTTGAAAAAATCAACCACAATTACTAAAGGCAATTCATGATGAGAAAGGACAAAGGATAATAATATAATATAATATAATATAATATAATATAATATAATATAATATAATATAATATAATATAATATAATATAATATCAGTCAGTCACTCCGAGTTACGTCAGTGACTGATGAAATAGGGGTTTCGCTTAGAAGCCTATCACCTTCGAGTTCTACAAAATGAGCCAATGGCAAAACAATGCCATGGGTCTGCGGAATTTGCATAGCGCAACTCCGCCCTACCTCGTTGGTATAAAAGGAACTGCGCGAGCGAATTATCCTCGGGCCACACCCCCCTCTAGCGCATTGCATCCTGTGAGGTTGCCAAATGAGGTCGCTGGCCAGTCTTGTGGCAGGCCCAGTGTTTGATTCGGTGCCCCAGCAGATGACGTCATGTTCTATCGCTGCATCACAAGGTGGGCTTGAGTCATCTGGAGATGAAGATTCGGCTGTGCTACCTCCTTTGGGAGTGCCAGCATTGTCCGAGTCTGATCCGGAACTGACTGCCATGCTTTCCTGGGCAGCGGCAAGCATTGGGCTTGAGTGGAACCCTCCACCATGTCCCGAGCACTTAAAGGCTTGATGATTGTTTTTTAGGGGCGGAGCGTGCTGACCCCCGTCAGCACCCGTCCCCAATTCCTTTCTACATGGAAGTGCATGAAGAGGTCATGAGATCGTGGAAGTCTTCCTTGACTTCTCGTGACCGCTCAGCGACCTCTTCCTTATTCGGGCCGGCTAACTCTCCCGTGGCGTTGAGACCCCGGCCTGGATATGTGCCCAAGGTTCCCACCACTCCTTTCAGGGATCAGGTGGTGAACCTGCAAGAGCTGCCCCTGGAAGAGGCAGACCCAGCCTTGGCACTGCTCTGTCCAGTATGCGCCCTTCACACTTACATAGACAGAACGCGGTGTTTCAGGTCCTCAGACCAGCTCTTTGTCTGTTACGGAGGGCAGCAGAAGGGAAAGGCTCTCCAAGCAGAGGTTGTCTCACTAGATAGTGGACGCTATTGTCTTGGCATACCAGGTTCAAGGCCTGCCTTTCCCCCTAGGGGTGAAGGCACACTCCACCAGGAGTGTGGCTTCCTCCTGGGCTCTTGCACATGACGCCTCGCTAACAGACATTTGTAGAGCTGCAGGCTGGGCGACACCTAACAAATTTGCGAGATTCTACAATCTCCGAGTGGAGCCAGTGTCCTACAGTGTACTTGCTTCCAGTAGCCAGTAAGTAGGACCTGCTCGGTGTCATCGCTTGCTTGTTTCCACGGTAAGTCTCTTTGAGCATGTGTCTTTCCCTTGGCAAGAACACCTTGCCACCCCTGGGGTTGAAAAATCCACCCTGCGGGCTGGATACCTCAGAGTGTTCCATATGCATCCCGTTCGCGGGTCATATGTGTATTCTGTAAGACCTCCCTGCGGGCAGGCATTGTGTTGCATATTTCCACGTGGATATGCTTCCCAGTGTACCTTGGTATTCATGCGTTAAGCCTAGCCCTTCGTCCTTGCTAGTCTTACGACAGGGAGCTCAGACTTGCGCAGGGCACTGGAAGACAGTCGCTGTGGCGTGATTATATAGGGACCCCCATTTCGTCAGTCACTGACGTAACTCCGAGTGACTGACTGAAAGGGACCGTCTCGGTTACATATGTAACCCTCGTTCCCTGAAGGAGGGAACAGAGACATTACGTCCCCCCGCCACAACCGCTGTACCGCTAGAAAAGCCGGGCGTTGCGCTATGCAAATTCCGCAGACCCATGGCATTGTTTTGCCATTGGCTCGTTTTGTAGAACTCGAAGGTGATAGGCTTTTAACCCTCTATTGCATAGCGTTGCCATATGGCAACAATTACTTTATCTTAATTTTTTTTTAAAGCTGTGATATAAAATCTATGTTTTTACAGTTAGTTGTGAAAAGGGGGCTTTAACTTTTAAGAAAATACAATTTATGAGGTCACATGACCAGGATATCCTGTTTGCCAGTCCTTTTTGCTCATGGACATTGACATGCAAACATCACTGTCTGGGGCTCCTGAAGATAGCCTTTTATTCAGAATTTTGGAAAATTTTCATCAAATAAAAAAATTAAATCAGTATCTGGGGTAAGTAAACTTTAATTTTTTAACATTAAATTCAGTTTTGATTTTATAAGTTTTTTGTAATATGCTAAAATACATTTGTTGCCATATGGCAACTATATGCAAATATGGAAACGTCCTGGTGCATTCAACCTAATGGAGTCCCATTGACTTACATAGCATGAAACTACTCTGAGACTATGTTTACAACTTTTGCTTATATTTTAAAGGTAAAAACATTAGACCTTCACAAGCTGTTGTGGTGGGGAAAAATAAAAGAGGGCCCCAAAGCTTTGTCCCGCCAGATCCTGTCCGCAGAGACCGCACAGACCACTGGCCCTTGCATGCATCTGAGAAGGGCAGATGCAAAATGCCAGGATGCAAGGGCATTGTAAGAAGCAAGTGCTCCAAGTGTTTAGTTTTCCTCTGCTTCACTGACTTTCACAAGTCATGAAGAGAATTAAATGAAATGAAACAGCAAAAAAAATGACTAAATGAAATGAAACGAATGAATAGTGTATTTCAGTGAGACAGGTTCCAGGTTCCTGGTTATTATTACCAGACATTTCAGATAACTGTTGAAATTATATAATGTTTTTACTGTATAAATGTTTGTTTAAACATTTCACTAAGTATGAGATGGATTTGTTGAGTCTTGTTTTAAATAAAATTAGTTTTTTGATTTTTTTTTTGATTTTATGGTACTTTCCACGATTGCATATTGTTGCCATATGGCAACAATTTACCAACGACCCCCCTTTAAACTTTTTTTTAGATTTTTGTTATATATATCTGTTATTTAGCTCATGTTAAGTAATAAAAACATGCAAAACATTTTTTACAATGTCTAATTAATAATGCGTGCAATAGAGGGTTAAGCAAAACCCCCATTTTGTCAGTCACTGACGTAACGTCTCTGTTCCATCCTTCTACATACGTAACCGAGACGTTCATTCATTCGTTCATTCATTCATTCATTCGTTCGTTCGTTCATTCGTTCGTTCATTCATTCATTCATTCATTCATTCATTCATTCATTCATTCATTCATTCATTCATTCATTCATGCGTTCTAAAACAGATGGTTCATGTTCTGGATGCAGATTGGTTAATATGGCTCTCCACAAACAGCTTTGATCTGTTCAGGATATTACTGTTTATCACCTAGCTGATACTCAAAAGTTCAGAGAGACTATATACAAATGGGCTCTTTGGAAGTGAAAAATTACAATCCAAAAACATAATATTTTTCTAAAGTGTTCCTTGGATCACTGTTTTTTTTCTTTTCTTGTGTGGAATGTATTAATAAAGTTTTAAATAAGTTGTGTCCTTTATATTGTCATCATATCACAATCAATTTTAAGTGTAATATTCACTTTGCACTGAATATTTGCAAAAAAACATTTCTAAGTAAAATATATATTCATGTGTATTACTCGCTGCCTGCCTCCTGATTTCATTACACATCTTGTAAAATAAATAATGCATAAAGCAATAAGTCCGATTTTTAGCCCATCACCAGAGACATTGTCCCATACACCATGTAAAATCACAGCATTGTCTTCTGTCTCCCAGAATGGCAGGAAGCCCAGAGCCACAGCTACAGTCATTCTGCCTGCTGCTGTTTATTTATTCTATCACATGTAAAGCACAGAATGCAACAACCTGTGCAGGCACGAAACCCCACCTGTGTACATGAGTGTGTGTGGCCATGTGCATGTGTATAAGCCTGTGTTGACTATCAAACGGGCCTCTGTAAACATATGAGGCGGTGAGCTGGGTTCTGGTGCCTACATTATCCCAGATATTTAGTTTACAGTGAGCTAATGTGTGTGTATGCATATAAAAAAATTGGACAGATTGATGCTTGCAGGCCACTCACACAAGTATATGCATTGGGTTGACGTATGATATAGACATATTAAGTTATTAAATTGTTCTCAAAGAGGCATTATGATGAGAAAAAGGGGTGTGTTTATACAGACAACGCTTGTTTATTTGTCTATACATCTGCGACTGTAAATACATGTTGAAATAGTGAGGACACAATGCTTGTGTAAGAGGTTTGTTTATGAGTGACGTTTTGCGCAGGAAAAGCTCACCCACTATTCTTCTGAGGAGGATGAGAGATGCAAACCGTAAACAGTTTACAACTCTATCACTATCTCTGACGGTCCAGGATAAATACAGGAAAAAGAGTCACAGGGCATATCCTCCTGAGGACACATTCTCATCTTTCTCTCTGTCTGGAACTGGCTCCTCTTGCCAGTTTAACCCTCATTTTCGATTCATATTGACTTCACCTTCCTTATGCTGGGGTCCCAGAGACCATAATACATTTTTTGCTTGTGGAATAAATAAATGATGGCTGACTGGGATCAGTAACTTTGGAGTGAAGCTACATTCACACCACTAGGTGTCAGTATAAGCTGATTGCCATATCAAGCAACACAACATAAACAAAAAAATTACTGATGCTGCATCCAAAATCGCATACTGTCTAGTACTGACCATATTTGGTTTGACAAAAAATGTGTGTTCTATAGTATGGATATGTGTAGCATGAATGAAATTTGGTCTTAATACATCTACCAAGTCACATGACTTGCCAGCGATAGTTGCGTCACTTCACTGCCATTCACAACTTCTCATGTGACTCATGGGATAGTAAACCCGCTGCCTTAAAATTATTAAAGCGGGGCTCAGTAACTTCGGGATTTCTTCGCTGTATTCTCGCTTTTTGCTTGCAGGTTTCTCTCTAGAGCTCCCCCCACAGCTTCGGAATAGATATTTGACAACACTGTTCTCGGACACCAGAGGCTAGTAGATCAACGACATCAAAGCAGATGGGACATTCTTTAAAACGTCTTCTTCATTCAGGTTCGGACAGCGTAAGGGAGCGCAATAATGACAGCATTTTAGCAGATTTCTTTTGGCCGTAAAGCAATTGTTTACATCGCGAGACCTGATATCACGCGAGACTTCCTGACGCGGCGGCCGGCGGCCCGCCGGCTCAAAGTTGCAAGTGCGTATTTTCCGCTCACGGGCACCAGGGGGGTGCGAAACGACCACCATTCAACCCGAAATAAGTAATATAACCATTCCAATGACTCCGAAGCTGTTCAGTTAAGGTAAAAAAGTTACTTAGTTCACCTTTAAGTAAATAAACGTAATGATTAATTGAAAAAAATTAAGTTATGTAAACTTCACAATTCCACATTACTAAATTTTTTCGATTAAGCATGACGTTTATTTACTTTTCCTCAATTTTTTTAAAAGTTAAATCAACGGATCACTTTTTACAGAGAGACTGCTAAAATGGGGCTGAAGTAGTAGGTCATGTTTACTTTTCACCCACTATTTTTTCGAATACTATGAATTTGTGAAATTATGTTTTTAATTTTTTTGCATAATATATATATATATATATATATATATATTTAGGAAGTAGGCATATTGGGACACAGTAAGTGTGCCTTTAATCTGTTATTTCCCCATCTAGTTCTATTAATCAATTTCTTTGACCTGAACATATCCCAGTAGACTTTACCCCTCAAAATAAGGCACTTTTCGCAAATGAGTTTTGCCATCTAAAAAGATTATTTCTGTTTGGGGTCTGTTTAGCTCCAGCAAAACCTCATTGTGGAAAAATACAATAAATCCAATCAAATGGGCAGAAATGTACTGAAAAAAAAAAAAAAAAAAAAAAAAAAAAAAAAAAAAAAACCTGGCAGAAGTGCACTGCTGAATGATTCTAAGAATTTGTTGCTTTTAGTTTTGCACCTGGTGTCTTTGAAAGCCCAATCATAAGTAATACTTTTTTTCATGGAGGTATTTAGAGCATGTTTTAACTGTTATGTTAAATAACGTGAAGTATAATGTGAAGTAAAACAAAAAATCAAACCGACAATACAATTTTAAGAACAATGTAAGTTTATAATAAGGCCTTTGGGACACAAACAGAAGGAGATGGTTAATATACTAGTTATTATATCTCTCAAACTGAGCACCACAAACAGACTAGAGAAAGCTGTAATCATTTGGACTGTTCTCTTTACAATTCCTTTCACACTTTACCAAATTGGCAGAGTAATTCCCTGTGAATGGTTCATTTGAACTTCAGATTTTATGGAAAGAGCTGTTGGTGGTTTTGGACTGTTGTGAATGAGGTAGAAATATTAGTTCATGCAGATGTCACTATGGAAACCAAAAATAACCTATGTCTGCTGTACTGTTCCAAACTTTTGAAAAAAAAATATATTTTTAGCTTTCATTTTTCATTTCCGTTTTTTTTTTTTTTTTTCAGTCCATACACTTTTAGTAGACTCTTTATACCGCAGATACTTCAACTTCACATTCAATTTCAAATTGGACAATATAGGCTTCATATTCTATAAAATAGTACATTTAAATCATATTATTACTGGATTTATTTCCTACGGTCTTCAGTCCAAAACCAACACAGGACGTGGAAGAAGAAGAAAATAAAACAGTTAGACACCAGTCGGATTACTGCCGGTGATTCTGACGCTGTGAATACTTTTTCACCCATGCTGACCTGCTCTTGTATCATATTTTTCTCCCTTTGGTTATTGAAAACAGACTACCGCAGGTATTTGCAGGGTGCTATTATAAAGCAAAGTTCTATTAGTAATTTATGGATTAAATGAACTCCCTAAAATGGCCTTTATCTGACCCCCCTCCGAAATGTGCTGGTAATCTCATTCGGTTTCCCAAAAGCCTCGGCCCTGCTCCAGGCGAGGAGCAGTTTTATAGCATCCCTTGAATCTTGAGACGCTCTCCTTCCTTTTTTTGTTGTTCTCAGCAGGCTAGCGGGGGAGTTTATTATTTAAAGAGTGTTCTCCTTCACATCAAGCATACTCCAGCTTTCCTATCTGCCCTGTATCTGTTCCGCTTTGATATGAGAATGTAATTTTAGGAAATTGGGAGAGAAAAGGAAGCAGCATGCTGCACTTTGTGAACCCCAAACTTCCTGTGCCGATGTTTCAGTGTTTGATTAGTATCTCCAGCTGGTGTGGATAATGCTTGTGCTAATGCTGGTCTGTTTCACACTGCTTTCATAAGCAGCAGACCTGCACTGAGCTTTCAGCCTGACAGCGTTTCTGCTGTCTGTGTTCTTCTTTGTGATGAAAGCATCCTTTAAATTGAGTCAGTATTTTATCATGTCACGTACTCTGACCGGCCAAAAAAACTGTTTGGATTTAAATAGGCAAATGCTTAAGAGTCTATGATTGTTTCATTATTGCAGTGATTTTTATGTTTCTAGCATGTTATATGTTTGACAACAGTTCTTCTAACCCTAATTAGTCTCGATTTGCCAGACCTTCTGACTAACGGCAGAAGATCTGGACTCCATCGCAGCTTTTATTGGCCAAGGACCGCCCAAGAGGACGTTGTTACACGTAACGCAACCAATCACAGTTCATTTGGTTCTGCGTCATTTTTAGGGGTGTGAAAATGTAAAGTCGATGTCCCTACATTAACAGACCAGCGTGCATCTAATTTACGAGAGCTAGTTGACTGTATCTGCAACCGTAGTTAGATGCATGTAAGATTATCTATATCTGCAATAGACAGATAATTTCGCTAAACTAACACAATACAAGAAGATGAGGGTGTTAGCTAACACAACATTAAAAGGTTAGTTTAAAAACCTGTAATATTGAGTTGAAACAGATAAAAACACCTGTGAATGGTTATCCCATTTCTTCGGAAATTTAAATCTCGGCGGTTTCACAACAAAATGCTGCGCGATGTTGTGGCAACATTGATTCTTACTGTGAGTGACGACACGCTGACTGTTCCAAGATGGTGGGCGCGCCGAATGTGGCAACTATTCATATCTATGGTCATGATGGCTTTATTTCTATGTGGACTGTTAAAGTCCCCCTGCAGTCAATCATTTTATCCCTTAAAACTCATCTTTGATAACCAAAATAACGTTGAAATCAATTCTTCATGCCTTAAAATAGCTTGAACGTAACACCCTTGCCTCCTGAAACACCTAAGCTCCTGAAATAACATTATAACAAGTACACTATTGTAATACAATTTCGTGAAGCCTTTTTCATTTTAGACTTACTTAATAATAATCCTTTGAAAAAATAAGTGTGCTTAATTGTATTGAATGTGCACTTGTATTGTATTTAAAATCTTAAAAGTAAGTTTAAAAGTTTAAAGAAAATGTACATGCATATAATATATTATTTATGAAATAAAAGGCCACTTAAGTGGACTTAAAGAGAAGTACAATTCATTATTATGTTTCTTATCACACTTAAGTACACTTTTAAAAAGTGCACTTTGTAATAATGTAAAAATAAAAGTTTTATTTTAAAGTACATTTTAAACCACAATGTTTTGATATTCTTTTGTCATGCTTTAAAGAAGAACAATTATTTTGATGTGTTGAAAAAGCACTATTAAGTTCAGTGAATTGCGCATAAATTTAAACTATAATATTTTTTTATTTAATTGCAAAAAACATACAATTAAGTGTCAGAAAACATTACATGCAGTTCACACTTTTTTTTTAAAGTATATTATTTCCATAGTAAGTACTCTTTTTGAAAGTATACCAGATTGTTATTGTTTTTCATGTGGGTGTGGAACTTCAAGCCCAGAACCTAAAAGATGCTTTGTTTTTTTTCTCAATCACTGGGTGTATTTAAAGGTAGGCAATTTTCAGAGAGGCTAGCAATAGCGAGCTAGCTTTGAACAAAAACATTTTCTGGATCAAATCACCTACCCTGCCTATAAGTTGTTTCATAAAAGCCTATTGCTAAAGATTGTGTTGATAAATACAGTCAGCGTGATTACTGGAAAATCGTAATATGAGCACTGAAATAAATGTCTGCCGCTTACATGTGCAGTGTGAAACAGGCTTAACAGTGTAATAATGGACTGGATTTACTTTTTTATGTGAACATCCTCTATAACACGTGCCTCGGCCTGACATGATTTATAATCTTAATTTGACCCTAACAAAGATGGTGTTTATTATCCAAACATTCAGCAGAGGAGTCTGTTTAGATCCCCTTCCTCACAGACGTTTCCCTCCGTCTTCACCTCCACCGCTGCAGGCACACGTGTCCAAACTTCCCTCATGCTCCATCCAACACTAATAAACAATAGCATGTCGCGTTGGACTCTTTGCTCTTCCTCCATAGGGCTGGGGTTGCGTTGGGAGGGCTGGTGTGGCTGGTACGTGGTGAGCTAATTTGCGGCTTGCTGACAGTTTTAAGGGACATCGAAAGTTG
This sequence comes from Squalius cephalus, assembly GCF_949319135.1. Lineage (NCBI taxonomy): Eukaryota > Metazoa > Chordata > Actinopteri > Cypriniformes > Leuciscidae > Squalius > Squalius cephalus. The sequence goes on from NC_137126.1 coordinate 10,651,948, forward strand.
TGAGGTTTTTATTCTGTCACAGGATAATTAGAGTGTATCCGCACAAGACAAGCTTTTGACTGTGGTCAGCCGCCAGTTGTCCTTATCATTTGAGTTTTATGGATTTGATGCAGACATCCAGCTGTTGAGACTCCATGAAATCACAATTGGAGTTTTGTTTCTTTTAGTCCATGTTGCTTGATTGTGTCTGTTGTGGCTACCTGCATAATAAAATGTTGTAATTGCAATTCACAGCTTCTCAGCTGTGATATAACTAAAAACTATAGAGCTTCAGTAATTACATGTTTTTGCATCACCCTGGTTCCCTTGACAAAAGTCCCAATAGGATTTTTCCATTGGCTTTTGGATTATTGAAGAAACAACAAAAGTTTATGATTCTTACATGTTTTGTTCATTATGATATTCTTTTTACAAATGAACACAACTTTTATAAACTTTAAACATATATAAATAAGCAGAAGTAAAAAGATGAATGTAAGCTATAATCAAATTGCACACCGGTTGCATGACTTAAACATCACTAAAGATAAAAGACACTGAAGACAGCCCCTGAAGGGACATGGTGGTGGATAAAATATGGGATGGGTGGAAAAAATATATTTAAATTCTTTTGCATTCCTCGTAAATGTTTTGCTTTCCCCCGAGAGACTTTGGGTTCACTCACAAAAGTTTTTCATTCCCCGAAGAAACTTTGCGTTCCCTTGCAAATGTTAGGGAATGTAAAGTTTTTCGGGGAACACAGAACATTTGCAAAAGCATTAGCATAGAATTTTCCCATCTCTTTTTTTTTTTTAATCACCATGTTCCTTAAGGAGCTTGTTAAAGACAAGTAAAATATTTTTAAAAACTCACAAGGAGCCGTAGATTTAAAAAAAAAAAAAAAAAAAAAAAAAAAAAATATATATATATATATATATATATATATATATATATATATATATATATATATATATCTTGAGCTTTTATTAAACAAAAACCCATTCAAAAACCCATTAGCCGCTTCTCAATATGAATTCTGCACATGTGTTCTTGTGGACTTGTGAAACGTCATCAGTCGCTGCCCAATTACTGTTCAAATTCAAAGTTCACATCTAGCCAAGTACAGTTCAAATCCCCGGATGTGTTCTTGTTCCTCCCCTTTTCTCGAGGATGCATCAGCAGGTGACTTCTTGTGCAAACTTGAGACAGCTAGTTATCCCAGAATGCATCTCGCACCAACAAGCAAGCGTCAATGGCAGAGGAGAAAACCTGCATACTTTTGAAAATACTACTATTGTAGTAGTACCCGAAAGTTTTAAGCGTTTTCCAGCTGAGAACATAGTTGTTTAAAGCTAAAATCTGCATTTTATTTATAATGATATTGCCTATATGAAAATGTGTTCCAACGATTTTGGAGTTTTGAGATCCAAGCGATCACTGGGTGCTCAGCGCTCATGCACCCCACTGAGAACAGCCTTACCTCGACTAGCCCTTCTGACATTTGCCACTGGGTCTGATGTCTCTATAATGGTTAAATATGAGATATAATTCGTCTTGTGTATATCTAACGGGTAAAATTTAGTCTCATGAATCTATTATTTGTTCCCGGATATCATTTTGGCTGAGGGCAAAGTTACGTTTCACAACTTTATATATTTTTATATACCGTTGTACTAGATCACTGTCTTTGTCTTTATTTCCTATTGTATAAGCTTTTTATTCTTTATACTTATACTTTTAAAATAGCTATCATTGTTCAATAAAACTGACTATATGCACATATTGCCTATTATTATGTTTCATATTTTTTTAAAAATGAAAACGAAAAGAGGAGGTGTTTTAGTTGTGTCTTTAGCGCCACCAAATTTGGTGCATACTAATGAATAAGAAACAATATAAAACATTTTTATTTTTATTTTATGATATATGAATGTAATATTCTATGATTCGAATAATACCCTATCATTCTGGAAACACCGTCTGAATAAATTCTTATGTTTGCTCCATTATGCAGCAAGCTAGAATATTTTGTTTCCATAAAAGTCATAGAATTTCTGGGAACATGTGGCAGACCAGCCTGATCTCACGGGAATTCGTACGAATTCTACGAGGTGGCTAATTCGTACGAATTCATACGACCTCACTCGTATGAATTCGTACGATTTTTGCTAAATTGTACATATTTTACGAATTACCCAATTCGTATGAATTCATACGAATTACCTACCCCTGACCCCGCCCCTAAACCTACCCATCACGTGGGTTTAGACAAATCGTACAAATTCGTACGAGTGAGGTCGTACGAATTAGCCACTTTTTTATCACTCGTACGAATTCGTACGAATTGGTCGTGAGATAGCGTTGCAGACTCTCTGGGAGTATCTTAAAATCATAGTGCATTTAACAATTCAAATTCACTTTCATGACTGAAATGCAAAAGCTGTTTTTTCTCTTTTTCTATATCAGGGCTGGATATTGACTGAACCATGCTACTGTTTTGAGATCAGATCCATATGGCGGCATATCAGATAGCTCAGTCTTTTTCAGGTCAGGTTTCACAAGGACCGATGTTAGCATCCACAGTCAACTAATATCTTTTCATTTACTTGAATATATCTGACGTCTGTGGAGAGAAGAGATAGGACCTTTCAGTATGAAGTCAAAGGTGCACATTTATCACTCTCTGAGGTAATGTAACCCATATGTGAGAAGTTGAACCTTATTTGCTTAAACATGTATATGATAAGCATTTCATGAATATACAGCAGTATAACCACAGTTTATATTACATATAATACAGTTTATAAAGTGATTATTGATCATGTGCAATGCTTTACCATCTTAGAAATCTCCTTTACTGCACTTTGCTAGCTTTATTATAAGAATTCTTTGTGTTGTCCTTTGTCTATGTAATAATGTTAGATCAAGTGAAATATTACAATTGGGATATAGTCTAGATTATACAACAGTTCATTTCCACAAGAATCAGCACAGAATATATGGGGTGGTGTGGCGCAATGGATAAGACACATGCCTTTGGTGTGAGAGACCCGGGTTCGAATCCACTGTGAGACATCAATGTGTCCCTGAGCAAGACACTTAACCCCTAGTTGCTCCAGAGGCGTGCGACCTCTGATATATTTGGCAATTGTAAGTCGCTTTGGATAAAAAGCGTCAGCTAAATGAATAAATGTAAATGTAAATATATGAAATACTGTAGTGTGAGACTATTGATAAGTCTAAAATATAGGGTAAAATCTCTGTTCTTGCATCAGATGGGAAATGTTCAAATGTTCAAAAGGCCAAAATGTTGAGTCCATCTCTAGTCTAAAGCCAAGCATTTTCTAAATTTTAGCATCTGCCCACAATAGGTTAGAGAATCTCCTGAATGAATGGTATATTGGTCTTTATGTATCAGGTCTGCGTCTTTTCACATGACAAATGGCAGCTGTGTGTGCACAATGTGCATGCTAACGGGTAAATGTGTATTTATTTAGGCAACATTTGAAACCAATTAGCACAGAAAAGCATCATTAATGCCTAATATCCCTAAATGGTGCAAGTACCATCAGAAACAAACAATCATGTGGGAATGAAAAGGAGTGGGAAGGACCCCATTTGAACAGAGCTAATGTGATTGATATTATTATCAATAAAACCCTATGTTACAATAACATAATTATTATAGCATTATATTATTGTAATTACATAGTAATAACAAAACAAATCCTACAGTTATGAACTTTATCTATTTGAGTGGAATCCCTGGATCTCAGTGGACCATCAAGAGATGCCTTGATTGTGAAACAGGTGAGTGAGCGGAACACAGTGAAATCTGAGCTACACTGATTCATCAGCAGCTTCAGTGCTGCTCCAGTGAAAAGAGATCATTAAGACAGTTAATGATAGAGTGAAATGCTAAGGACTCAGTGAGCTCTGACAGGCAAAGTGGACATAGTTTCCTCTCACATGAGAAATCAAAGCAGCAGCTTTACCTGAGCTGATAAAGTTCTTTCTTGATGGACCGGCAATATTAAAAATAATATAGATGCATGAAAGGGGCTTCATGAAAGCAAAAAAAAAAAAAAAAAAGCAGTGAAAACCTCAAACATTTCTCATCAAATTCTTCCAAGAACAAATTATTTATGTGAGCCACAATAATTATATATATATATATATATATATATATATATATATATATATATATATATATATATATATATATATATATATATATATATATATATAATGAGAGTTAGTTGACATTTAGTTGAAAAGTTATAGTTAGTAGAATGTCTAAAGTGGACTATCGAAATAAAGTGTATATATATATATAATTATTATATTAATGTGCACTAGAGCCCAAACGATTTGCAGCCTGTGTTTACGCCAGACTCCTTGTAAACTCAAAACAAGTAGCTTTAGCAAGGCCTTGTGCGTTTGATTATCTTTTAAATGGGGTTTGTATATTGTATTAGTCTTGAAACAATTTTCAGAGATTTTGTCTGAACAAAACATACTTTCGTAATAGTATAGTTTTCACAAAACTGTGTTGTTAGTTCCCATGATGATGAGTTCCTGGCTGATGTTTCCTTTAAACAGCATTTACTCTCAGATAACATCATGCAACAAGACCACATTTTTAGGTCATTCTTTAATTATCTTTGTTTTTACAATTGGGTAATTTCTATTATTCTCTACCTTTTGAAGTCTGCAACTTTCCAAAAAAATTCATACAAAGCTTGCTTGCTTGTGTTGTTATTTTTAGTCCAGGTTTTCAGAAATATACTCTGCTCAATATCAGACACTAAACCTTAATTAATTCTAACTTGATGGTTTACACAACTGTAAGAAAATGAACAGGATGTAATAAATGGAAATAAACATAACAGAATTCATCAAATCCATTGCTAATGCTTACCAAAGTTTGTGCTGTTGTTTTCCCATCAAAATGATGTCAGTTGAAGGATGATGTCATTAAGGACCTGGTTTATGTTAGTTAAAGGATTTTACGAAAAGCTATACCAGTACGGAAAGGGAAATTAAGTTGATTACCAATTAAAGCCATATTTACAAGAAAGCATTTTTTTTGTTTTAAACCATTCAATTGGATAAAGGAAAAAAAAAACTTTCTTTTTTCTTTCTTTCTTTTTTTTTTTTTTTGAGTTTTTGTTTTAGACGTGAATGCCCAGGGGACATGGTAAAATGTGAAATTATTTATTATACATCCCATTATTTGTCATATTATGATAGAAATCTAACTTATTTGATTTTCATAATGTAATATATTTTATCACGTATATTATGTAATGAATAAATAAATATACTGTATTGTAGATATTGACCCAAATTCTTATTGTTAGACAAATTCTAAGTGTTTTTTATTTGACTCTTTTGTTTGTTAAATTACGGTTTTTGATTGATTTTTTTTTTTTTTAATCATAAGTTAGGACATAATAACTAACATGCATTAAAATAGCCAAAAACATTTCATTATTACATGGAGTAAGTGCAATGAATATACATGTCCAAAAACAAGAGTCATTCAACATCTGTCTGTATTAGCGAGAGAACGGCACAGCTGCTGTGACATCGCTAATACATGGTGTTAATGGAAAAAAAACAAAACAAAAAAAACCCGGTCAATAAATGTAACCAGTAAAAATACAACTCAACAGCTTCTCTGGGCTGAATTTCACATATGTGTGTAGAATTTTATACAATTAGGAAATCCAAATGCTGCCAACCTGCTTTCTGATCTAATCATAATATAGATGAAAAAGCTTATGCAAAGATGTAAAAAAAAGCTTAGCATGATAATTTTGTTCAGTGTTTATTTCATTCTCATCTGCTCATAATGCCTCTGCTCCACAGAGAATGTGTGTTAATACTCACAGCTAGTATTTCTCAAAATGATGGAGTTAGTACAAAAGCCCAGGGCATCTCACGCTCGGCCCTCATACTCTCACTCAAAGCCCCATTAGCGTCTGCTCACTGAGCCAACACAACAGGAGCAGTAGTGTATGACCTATTTAGCGTGTAAGTTGGAGATGTTAGAGGCTTTACTGTGGGAATTATAAGAAGGGAGCACAAATCTTCCATTTGATGAAGACTATCCATTAGCTCAGTGGAACAAAAACAAGGAGGATTGGACAATATGTGTATGTGTGAGATTGGGCATTCTGTCACAAAACAGCATCTGAAGTGGATTACCCTCACAGTGAGTTCACTGGGGAGGATTGCCGGTCGCCCATAAGCCCACAGCTCTCCCAACAACACTCATTTCTCTCCATGTGTCATACATGTTTTAAGAAACTTGCTGTCATGGAACAGAAAATGCAGACAAAGGTAAACAGTTTTGAATAGTTTATTGAATACCACACAGGAAGTTAGCAGGTGAGTCTCTGGATTGAGAGATGAGAAGTGGCTGGTGGACTGAAGACTGGCAGACGATGACACGCAGAAGACTGAAGACGAAGGATGTGTCAGTTCGATGCACTGGTTAGTAATCCATAGGTAAGTAGTCAGGTAGAGGTTCAGTGTTGAATGACGAGACCAGACCAAGATGTGTGTTAGGTGCTGGCCTTTATGTAGGAACTGACGAGGCTTATGGCTGACAGGTGTGGTGATGTTGAGTGTGCACAGGTGGTAGCCAGAGAGGATGATAGGAAATGTAGTGCAGTGGTGGAAGAGGTGAAGGCGGAGTCTTAGGAGGAGGGTATGGAGATGGTGTAGGGATGGTAAGAGGAGCAGGCGAAGGGATGGTGATAGTGGGTGGCGATGGAATGACAGACGGACGACGAGACCCATGCTGCCCTACAAAGGCAAAAGACCTTAACTCGCTATAGTGTGGAACTGAGAAAAATTACTTTAAAGATTTTTAGTTGTTCCGCCAAATTAAATATAGGTAGGACACTGGAAATCTGGCAAATAGATGTTTTAGTAATGAAAATTATATACATAAAAAAATCTTGAGCTCAAACTTGACTTTTGACCACTATTTTAAAGTCACTGTACTCTGCCTTTGTATTGTCAGCAAAAAGTGAGAAGTCATGCCAAGGCAAAAGGCAGTAACTTCCACATTATCAATATTTGGTTGCTGATCACCATTAACAAAATCATTATAGTAACACCTGTATAAAATCTAGTGATCATTGCATTTATTTGGTATGAAATTACAATTATTTATAGCCATCTACTTATTGCTATCCTGTGCTTTGGTTGCATTCTGATGGCATTATTAATACATTTGACATGACAAAATACCTCCATAGATATTAGTCCAGCGTTGGCTTGACCGTGTTTAGGGCGGTGCTGAAGGCGCCGGCGAAGTTTTGGCACTCTGCCAGCTAGATGCATGAGTGTTTCAACCAGGTCCGGTACCCGAACTGAGTGAGGCGGGGCTTTAGTTCTTTGTTGTATTCATCTGCTACGGCATGTGTAACATTTTTCTCTCAACTCTGCATAATCCTTCGCAATCGACATTGCACGTTTGTCGATGGAGCGGTTTCAGACCATACTAAATGTTCTGACGCGCATTTGTGCAGGACAAAGCTCTGAGGACATCAGAAGTTACAGAGACTGATGGCAGCTGTACAAAGTACACAGGCTACACCGTAAATTTAATTTTAATGGACAGTAAAACAAAGGCAGATAACCGTACAATCTGGTAGGTAGCATTATTTGATAGAACACCGGCACAGTAACTTCATATTGACGAGCAACTAAACAAAGGCAGAGTACCGTAACTCAATTTGAGCGTTCCAAAACAAAGCCAAAGAGCGGTAACTGGTGTTACGGTGTTCTGCCTTGGTTTCTCATGGGCTTTTGGAAGTTACTGTTAAGACAACTCATTATTTTCTCGAAAAAACAACGGAATTGATTCAAGATACTCATCCACATGATAAAGGAGGTCTTGAATGTGCTAAAAATAGAAATAACTCATTTTCGACCAAAAACGAAGTTACGGTCTTTTGCCTTTGCACGGCAGAATAGCCCAGAGAAGACAGCCCACGGCAGATTCGAGGGAGGGAGGAGCCAAGGTGAAATAGAGGCTAATATCAACCTGGGGACGACCGAAGACGGCGGAGTTGATGGATCCCTGGGCGCAGATAGAGAGACAGAGAGCGTAGCAGATGATCCGCAAGTTCGTGGCGGAGGTGGTGTGACGACTGACCAAGGGAGAGCCGGTGGGAAGTGGGAACCGGGTGGAGTCGTGCCGAGTCGGGCCAAGACGGAGCGAAACTATCTGAGGCAGAGCCACTGGATCGATCCGCTCAGGCACTGATGGTGGTTGTAGGACCTGAGGCTCGACGTGAGAGCTTGGCATTGCAGGAGATGGCGTAGGACTGACAACCTGTAGCAGAGGCGGGGCTGGAGGACTGGCTTGACAGGGTTGAAGGTAACACAACATTGTCCATGCAGATGTTTGTGTTGTTTAAAAACAGCGATGAAGGTTCAGAAGGAACAGATAAAAAGTTACAAACAGTCCATGTTGCTCTCTAGGAATAGTGATGAAAAATCAGAAATGGGGTGGGAGACGATACCTCCGCGCTAGGCAATCAGCTAGTCCTCAGTCTCAAATTCCACCAAAACACCCTCGCCCACTGATGTCGTGGTCTCACACCCCTGGTCAGACTCACTGGGGAGCTCCTCTTCCGGGGCGAGGGTCAGCACTGTCCACTTGTCCTCGGGCTCTGGCTTGAAGCGTTGCGAGGGGTGGTAGCTCTCTGTCTGCGGGGGGCTCACACGATTTCTCTGTGGTTGCAGGTGGTGAAACAGGCTCTGTGTCCGGATCTGATCTGAACCGGGGATAGACACCAGATGATGGTGTCCCTCCAGTTAAGTCCAGAGGTGTCTGGGAGGTCTATGGGATGATGGTAATTCGCCCCAATCCAGAACAGTGACTTCAGGGTCTAGTTGTAAAAGAGGCTGGTGACGGCAAGAAGGCAAACATTTTCAGGAAAAACAAAAAAGTCCAAGCTCTCACAAGCCACAAAAGCAAATCCTCCCAAAACCCCACTCACTCAGCCCCTCTACATTAGAATAATTTGAAGCAGAATGGGCCATGCGAGCAGAGAATGGATGTTCCCACGAACCTGACACCTCAGCGTGCAGATTCGGAAGAAATGGAAGGCTCACCGGAGCAGTGCACTTATGACTGCGTAGATATCGCTCGTCTAAGCGGCTGTTTGCGATCTTGCGCTTCGAGACCGACCATTCCAAACTCAATCTGACTGTAGCACAAATCATAAGCTCCACTAGCTCATCGTATTCTGCATTCTGCTGCATGGAGCAGGAAACAGATTTTTCTACACATGTCTGTCTGTACTGACTCCATACTTTCTGAATTGTCAAAATCAGGAGCGAGCAATGAGTCCTCGTATTCCACGGAAGAAACCGCGGAGCAGACTTCGGTTTAAGGCATGAGGACAACAGAGCTGGGAGGGGGGGAAGTGAGGGGAACTTGCTCAAGCTCCTCAAGCAGCTGAGATCCCCATGGCTGCGCACTGCCTCGGCAAGTGCAGAGCTCGAGCCTCGAGGCTCAGCAGCTTGACACTCTTCACTCGTGAAGAGCGCCAGCTGAGAGCGGAGCTTTCTCAGAGAGAAACCATCACAATGCATACATCCAGCCCCCTAAAGGGCTGAACTTGTATGCTCCACTCCTAGACAGACAACACACGTATCGTGACCATTGGCATACAGCGTTTAAACTGTTCGCTCACCATGCTTCCTTCTCTTTCACACACTGAAATCTTCACACAGCACACAGACAGGGGGCTTCTTGAAGACATTAAAAACTAACAATGTGTTTTCAGGTGCCCTTTTTATATGCTGGGGAGCACCCTGCAACGTCATCACTGTGTCCACCATGATTGGCTAGTTGTTACACGTGACTCAGACACCGTGTCCTGCGGGACGCGTCCCCATTGCGTCATCTGACTCGGTGTTGAGTTCCCTAGATAGGGAATTCACGTTTTCGATATGGGTGTGTGTGATTTACATTGCAGAGTAAAATGTCAATTTATGTTTACCACAGACCTTATTTCACTCAACAAATTGAAAAACCCCATTATAAAAACCCATAGGAAAATCTTGAGGAAATCACTGGCAAATTATCCTTCTGGGTTTTGACATCACTCAGCACTTTTCCAAATAAGTATTGTGTCACATAATCACAATACGTTTTTCATTAATAAAGTTACTTGATATTTACACTGTAAAATACTGTTTACTTTTTAACATTTTCAAATAAGTTACATAATCAGATTACTTTTCCCAAGTAGTGAGTAAAGCATTACTTGTTAAATGTACTCCTTATATTTTACTTTTTCAAGTAATATGCACTACTATAATTACATTACTTACACACGCTAGTAGTTGAATTCACACCATAAAATCCATGGTACTTTTCAAGTAAAATTAACTAACTAACTAAAATTTAGATGTAACACTACGTCACATTATTTTCAGATTTTCATTTTTATAATCATTGCAGTGGTGGATTGCTTTGCTTTGAAGTTTGCAGTTACGGCTGCCATAAATTTTGTCATGACATGCCATTTTCATGACATCATGACATTTCATCCTTACATCCTTCATGTAGTACAGCCTATATCTCATTCCATACTAACTATGTTGGTATATAGGATAAACACTTGTCCACAGCAAAAAACAAAACAAAACAAAAACAAGCTGCATCCATTCTGGAGTAAAGTCAACAAATGGTAAGAAAAAAATCATGCAAAAGTATCTCAACATGTTCTTTTTTATTACTTTTGTGTAACATAATTAATTATTTTTCATAACGAGTAATGCGATATTGTAATGCTTTTAAAAGTAAACTTTCTGACCATCACATAATGCACAAACTATATGAATTTGTAGTACTTGCAAATGGATCCCCAAGGAGATGTCTGAATCGTTTTTATCTTGTTATCATGTTAGGCGGATAACCCAATCATGCCTGGCACATGATGGCGTACTGTACAGTTGGTTCCTCTGCTGATTCGACTTGTGTATAGCCTAGAAAATTTGATTAAAGATATTAGATAACATCTTATCTAGTGGGTCATACCTCCTGTATTTCCAGAAAGGGTTCACAACAGTCTCCTTTTGCTACACAAAAGGTCAGAGTTTTAGCTGTTATTTGTTGTGATGTGAAATGAATAGTAATCTTTGTGTATTGCTTGTTCGGGCACAAAGCTGTTGATGCAGAGACAAAACAATGATTGCAGACTGTGGTTATGTAACTGAACACAGGTTAGTGAAGGGCGAATGTGTGATTATGGTGGGAATGGAGATGGTCTTATTGTGCATGTTATTTTTTAATGTCAAGGCAATATACAATGTAATCATTAAGTCAACAGTGCAAGTAGAAATAGAAATTGCACTCCAAAATCAGAAAAAAACCTTACATTATTTTCATGTTAAAATCATTCTCTGCTTTGTAATGCAGAAAATTAATTGTCTTTACAGTAATACAGTAATGCATGTGAAATCATCCCAACCAGACACAATTTTTTTTTTTCTTGCAGAAATTACAACAGTACAACAAATACTATGGTTAAATACTTGGAAACATTTCTTATTATTATCATGTTGATGTAATTTGTGCTTCTAAAATATTTTGGTGAAAACTGTCGAATTGCAATAATGTATCACTATATACTATATACTGATATCTGATAGGCAACAGATGAAATATAATCCTGTTCTTGACAAGTTCCATAACATTCATTTACTGAATAGTTAGATACATACATACATACATAGACACATAGATGATCAAATGATACATGAATACTTTAATTAACAATTTCATGCATTCTAGGATTTTCTCATAAATGTGAACGTGTGTGTGTGTGTATGCTCTGCTGCTTTCTGTCACTTATCAGTCTGACTGTGATTACTCATCAGCCAGAGCCCCAACCAGCACGGCGCCTCCTCTTATCTGAACACATCACACTGTCTTACCTCATTGTCTCTGAGGTGGCTGAGACTGAGAACCTCTGTTTCTTTCATTCCTCTCCTGTCCCATCCCTACATATTTATGTTTTATTTGCCTTTATTCCTCTCAATTATTTCTGATGTTTCTTTCTCTTCTCCCATCCTAAATTCTTTCTTTCCCAAATTGCTTTTCTCAGACTTCCTGTTTGGGGCAAAGTGTAGACTAGAGCTCTGCCCTTCACACTGGATGATACAAACAGTCTTGTGATGGCAGATGTGCCTCTGATTTCATTGTCTCCAGTCAAAGGCACATTGTTTGAGTGGGATTTGGTTTGGTTTAAATCTATAGAGGCGCCACATGACATTATCTCCTGTAGAAAGAGCAAAACTAACAGGCAGTGCATATGTTCTGAGCGCCTCACCTCTTTCTGATAGGTTAAGAGAGGATAGAGCTGTTATGGTGGCCTGTGCCACTCACTGTAATTGAGTACTGTATATGTGTGTGTTTTTGTGACTCTTTAGTAAATAGTCTGGTTTTAATCTGAGTGAAGTTGGAGTATCTCAATTTCACTCGATCAATGAAGCTCTCAGACAGACATTTCCACAGAGGCCACACAAAGCACAAGCAAAGGAACAAAAGCTATTGACACAGACACATAATAATTATTATTAATGTTCTGATTGTCTTAATGCAGTAACACATGCACTTTGTGGTCTTAATGAAGGAAGGTAATCAGGGTGATGAATATTAACACATTCTAAATGCAAATAAAAATGGACTTTGGTAAGTTATGAAATGTTATCTGCTCCCCCCCCCCCCCCACACACACACACATAAATAAGCAATCTACAAAACCTCTGTGCTTTGAGAAAATGCAAAAAAAAAAAAAAAAAAAAAAAGGATATCTTTGCCCTCTGTTTCATTTTTTTGCATTTTCATGAGAAACTGAGTATTCGTGAGTATTAAAGTCAAGTTGCTGTGCTTTACCATACTGTCACATCTTATCCATCATGTGACTTCCATTTCTTATATCACTTAACTAGCTTTATTTGAATAATATCTGCTGAATATACAGTATTAAAACACACTGCCTTTGTACCTATTGCTGTATGTGCTTACCTCAAAAACCTGAAGTTCAATCATTCAATCACATGATAACATTTGATATATTGTTACGAAACAAGATTCAAATGTTACCAAATTGTTAAAAGTGTTTTGCAACAAATATGTGGAAAAAACATATGGAAACATATTTTCTTTCTCATGTATTATTAGCCTTTAATTAGCCAGCAGATACTGATCAAGAGGTGAGTGCTAAGCAAAGAACATGGAAGTAGCTCTTTACAGGTACAAAGACCCCTGTCTCTCAGAGGTGAAAAGGTGTCCCTCCAGCTGCCTTTCTGTGTGCTTGTGTCTGATAGCAGCGCCTGGAGGCTTCCCCTTCCTCTGGGGGTTGAGGGTGGCTACTCTGGTAATGGATATGGTTGGAGGAGACTGACCCCAGGCCCGTTATTAGCCAGCCTCGCTTCATTAAAATGGCTTATTGTTTGATACAGTGCTCATATTCAGTCCTACAGAGTCCCTTTCACAAGAGCAGCTTTTATTTATCAGCACTGATAGGAGACTAATCCTTTGCCCTTTGCACCTGAGAGAAACCCTGTCGCCACTTTCCCTGCATTAGCTCCCTTCCCTGTAATTTTGTTCCTAAGCTTTTTGTTTGTTGGATTCCTCCTGTTCCTTCTGGACAATCTGCATTTTCACATCCGGATGGTTACGATCCACAGTTTCTCCATGGATCCAGGGGTGTGATACAGGTGCTTCCATGCTTTGCGTGTCAACTTCTGTTGCTCACATGTCTCAGGAGAAGCTTCACAACCTCTCAGAGGAAGAGCAGGGCCTGTTTCCTGAGGGCTTTGGCTCTTCAGATGACCGTCAGGGCATTCGGCTTGTCCCGGGCAGCCAGTGAGATTTATAATCCCGCTCAGCTCTTTCTGCTTTCAAAGGGCTTCTGGGAGCAGAACTGCAAATTGCTTCAACACATGGAATGATTCATAGATTTACGGCACGCATGAAATGGTCTCAAAATGGCAGTAGATGATGAAACGGGATGTGAAGTGACTTAAGACCTAGTACCTTTAGAAGCAACCTTTTTGAACAAACCCATTACCGTAAGAATTACTTTTGGTGTAGGTACAAGATTTTATTGTCCTCTAAACCTCCTCTTGTAGATTTAAGTAGCAGAGGAGAATAACTATAATTATTGGATATATTTGGAAACAAATGTCTTAATGATTTTCATTTTTGTTCGGTGTAATTAAAGCAAACGTTTTTCAATAACGGAAGAAAATGTTAAAGTATGGAATTTGGGGTGAAAGGCACAATAATTAACACGATAATAAATAGCTGTCTGACTTTTACATTTGTTGAGATGAAATGGTTAAATTTAGATGGTAAATATCATATATTATGTTGGGTGTCCACCTTAGAGATCACCATATTTAAAAAAATGTTATTAATCATGTCATATAATAAAATACAATTTATTGTTTACTACTGTAAATCTATATTAAATTGTTATAGGATTTCCTTTAATGCTTTCAGAATCTTTTGTTTCTGTATTTTTAAAATATATTTTTATATTAACATATTTTCATGACAGTATATTTATCGAACAAAAATGAATTCTTCTATTTATCAAAGAAAATAGAACAAACTTTGCTAAAGTGATTGTTTTGAACAAGTATTAACTTAGACATTATTAAAAACATATTATTTTAGCTAAAGTACATTTATTAATAATGTGTGCCTTTTGCCCCATGCATGCAGATGAGCATTTTACCCCGTGTGTGGCCCACCTTGCCACCTCATTCATTTATAATATTTTTAAACAAAATAAACAACATTTATGATTTATTTTCACACAAAATACAGTATGTTGCTTTAATACAAACATATTTTGTCTGCAATCATATTGTCACGTATCCAGTCACCACACCAGCTCTGTCACCTCTACCACACAACACTTCCCAGCATCCCTCATGTTTCCCACCTGCACACCATCAGCCATCACCTAATTACATCAGCACCTGCACCTCATCATCAGCACTCCCTATAAAGAGACACTTCTCCTACACTCCCTGGTCTGATCCAGTCTACATACACCTTAAGACCCCGTACCCGATCCCGATCCCGATCCCGATCCCTCTGGAACCGTCTTCTGCCAATAGAGACATTCGTTCACAGCAAGCTGAGTCATCCTTCATCTGTTCTTCATCCATCATACCACCAGTCTGCATTCCTGTTCTGTGTATCTGTCCAATAAACTCTGTGTTTGAACTCATTTTTCTTAAGGTGTGCCTTTAGCCTCGTTTTACCCTATAACTTGTCTCACACCATAGATCCTCAAATTGTGAGGACAGTGGCAAGGAATCCAAACTCCATCAGGAGACAGAATGGAGAAAAGAAAAGAAAAACAGGGGGGAAAAAACAGAGCTAAATCATGATAGCAACATGCTAACAACATGCAACTACTTTCCTTATCAAAAAAGTACCAAAAAACTTTTTTGTTGTTGTTGTTGAAGATGGAAGCATTGTAATTCTATTGTTTTTGGACTTGCAATAAGGTTACGTCATGTTTGTTATACCATGGTAGTACCATTTCATTCTTTGAAGTCCTTTCATTGTTAATGAAGGAATCAGGTTTTAGAATGGAGGTACACTGCCATATGGAATCTGTTTGATGGAGCATTCTTCTCCACCTTAATTGAGAGACATTTTATGGGTCAGCAACAATGACCATGTAACAAGATTTTTTATGGGCATGTTTTAAAAAGGTACATGACTGCATTGTGTTGTGCAATGGAATACTCCATTTCACCTTCTAACATGATTTTATTACAGGTTTCATTATGATACACTTGCATAATCAGAAAACCAAGAATGAGATGCTTGACTTACAATGCAATTAATGTATTTATACATGCATTTATTGTAAAAATTCAGCGGCATTATTGCTTGCAACAGTATTACATAAAAAATGCATTGAGAATCTTATTAGATAAAGATTCTTTGGAGTGTGGCCATGTTGTTTCTCTTTACAAAAATACTTACTTTTGACATAAAGCTCATTCAGCAAGCACACAATGGATCCTTTTAGAAAGCTAACTTTTATTTATAACCAGATATGATTTGAACTTAAAATGGAATCGTAAACTGTTCATCTTAATGTAATGGACAGAAATTATGGCCTGCTAGGCTAACGTCTGAAATAAACTCTTCTAAGAGACCAATCTTTGTGAAATATTGTTATAGCCTTTAGCAGTTATGGAGCTATTAACAGTAAAATAATATCACATTTTTAATGACATACCATTCGTATTGTGTATCCAAGTATACAACAGTGTGTTGAGTCAACCTTAACTCCTACCAGATACAACCCATCCACGCTCCCTCTCCCTCTCCCTCCAGGCCAGTATCATTCTTGCATGTTTTTGGGGCGACAGGTCGTTTCCTGTGAGCGTTTATTTGTGCAGATGGGTCGGCAGTAAGGAAAGATGATATCTAATCACCTGTTCCTGTGAGGCACAGAGCAGGTCTTTGTGTATTCATTCTGAGTAGCCCGGTCATACTCATAAGGAGCCATGGGCAGGTGACAATGAGGAGGAGAAGGGTCTGCTATTGTTGAAGACACAGAACACACAAGTGCAGTTCACATGACATGTCATACCATTGTCCTGCAGGGTGATGTTATACTCTAAAACTATTTTAAACTGCATTCTGAGTTTGTTCTGTCTAATTGTAGTGTAGTTTTTTTTTTTTTTTTTACCTCTATTAGTTGTGCAGAATAATTATAGTGTTAGTATAGTTAGTTAGTCCTGCAGTATGACAAATGAATAAAAAAGGAGTTAAGAAATGGTGATGCTATTTGGGGTCTTTAAAACATTTTATCATTCATATTGTAAATATAAAATGGAAAAGTTGACTCTATGTTTTGAATACATTCTGGTCCTGGCTTCTGTTCACCTCAAAGTACAGAAATACTGTAATATACTTTAAAAGAATGAGGGCTACTGGTGTGAATTGTGCAAAATATTGTGCAAACTGAATGAATTTTTCAGACACCTAATTGCATATTAATCAGTTATATTTTATATAATTTAATTATCTGAACTTTTTAGCATGCAGTTTTGACCTACTTAAATTGGGCTTAAAGGAATAGTTCACCCAAAAATTAACATTCTGTAAGTATTTACTAATAAGTAAGACTTTCGTTCAACTTCGAAACACAAATCAAATAATTGTAATGACATTTGAGAGATTTCTGTCCCTCCATTGACAGTCCAGGCAACTACCACTTTGACGCTTCAAAAAGTTCATAAAAAGACAAGATGAATCCATATGAATCGACAGGTTTAATCAAAAATTTTTATAAGAGACTAAATCACTTTATATGATGTACAGATTTAATTTAGGCTTTATAAACATTCATCAATGCCCAAAACAGGTCTCGAAGCTCAAGCATGTTTGCTTGACGTGCGAAAACCAATGAGGTTCGTTCTCGTGTGTTACGCAGCACGTTTGAGCTTCCACAAGAGGTTTGTTCTCGCGCATCAATCAGGTACGTTTGCACTCCTGTTTAATATTCGGTGATCATTGTTTACATGTGAATAACAGCCTAAATTCAATCTGTTCATCATATAAAGCGATCATGTCTCCTCAGAAAATTTGGACTAAACCGCTTAATTCATATGGATTAGTTTTACAATCTCTTTATGAACTTTTTGCAGCGTCAAAGTGGTAGACTCTCAATGGAGGAACACTCAGATTTCATTCAAATATCTTCATTTGTTTTTCGAAAATGAACGAAAGTCTTACAGGTTTAGATTTTAGTGTGAACTAACCCTTTAAGTACATCTTTATAAGTAATTTTATAATAAATGTTATTGTCTTTGAAATATGTTAAAGTTTACTGCTTGAGAAGCATTTATAGTAAACTATAAAATACTTAAATCTAATTTATATTGTCATATATTTAAAAATGTAATTACACATTTAGAATGAATATGATATTGCAAGTCAGTACATTTAAAATATGTTAACTTAAAATGTTACGCAAGCTATAGCTTTAAAAGCCTGAGATCCCACCCTCCCTTCAGAGCATCTCCAAAGCCATGTTTCCTTCAAAAGACATGAATGTGCACAGCAGAGCATTCAAAGTGTTACGAGACGAGAAACGGCATTAAATTACCTCATGTCTCAAAGCACATAACATTACAATAATAATGAATGTGAACAACTTACAGAGCTCTTACTTGTACCACCTGACTGCTGCAGATTCATTTCGGCATTGATAGTGTTGCCATAGAAACGCATAAATCTGAGTCTGAGAACGTGAACAGCTCTAGGTAGAATGTAGAACTTCCACAGAAGATATATGCACATGTTTTGATGTTTAGACCATTATTGATTGCTATCAGCATGTGTAGAGAGTTTCAACCAGTAGGCCTATAACAAAGTGTTTATATAAAAAAAAAATGCCTACCCTACCTTTAATGAACAAGGAGGAAGCTTTAAAGATTTGTCCTGCCTTCAGCTCTGTGATCTCCACTGTTTATACAAAGCAGTGGCATTTTGAGTGAGCAGCGCTTGTGTCAAATTGCCAAGACAGAATAAGAAGTAAGGCGAGCATGTGTTTCTGATAAAGCAAGTACAGTACACGTCAAGGTAGAGGCCAGCTATTTTACATGCCTCAGCCATGTTACATGTAGTCATGTTTCTGTTTTGTAGCTCTGTTGGACAGGGAGGGAAATGAAGGGGAGAGGGATGGTGTCGAAAATGACTCTGTCAGTTCTGTTGGGCTGTTCTGAAAGCAAAAAATATGGTTTCGTTTTCCGCAACTATTGGATAGTCACGTCCTCCATATGTCCACATTAGATTCAGTCTATCATAGTCCAAAAAACAAACTCCTCAGAGTGAAGACACAAAGGGAGATTTGTGGGGCTGTGTTACTCTCGATTCGACTGCTAGAAGATTTGTGAGGTCAAACTGTCTTAATGTGTTTATGTTTTGGCACTGAATGCAGATATGGCACGTCTTACATGTCTTGTAGCCCATGTCCACTCCACCCATATCTTAATTGGACACACACACAAAACAACGCTTAAACTGGACCATCTCCCGTAGGACATTCTAACAGCCAAACACTCTGCATGAATCTGCTCAGACTGTCAAATCAGCCGGACAAAATCTACTAAATAAGCGATAGACATCTTCGTGCCAGAGCCCAAACAAACACTTCTCACTGTCAATGTACAGCCTAAAATCATCTGTGGGTACATGGGACTGTTTGAAAAAAAAAAAAAAAAATGGAGTTACACATATTTCTTATAATACGTTCAAAAACACATATCTTGATTGCAGCACAATGTTCAGAAGCATTTTCTTTTCTCTTATTAAAAACGTTTTACACAGAAATGAATAGGACTGAATATAAAAAATTGTTTAAAGTGATGTAAACATAAGATGAAGACAAGACATATTCAAATATGAAAAATATTAATCAATGCTGACTGTAAATAGCTAAGGCATCAGTAACTGAAAACTTTTGCATGATGCCTCTTCCACACCGCTAGGTGTCAGTATAAGTCCAAAATGACTGCCATATTAGCCAGTGAAATATAAAAAATATGTTTTTTTTTTCTTTCTGAACATTATGCCTAGAACATGCCATTATGATAAGTAAATAAGGGTTACCAGATTAAGGGGTGTTCTGTAGAAATTGATATTATTCTCCCCTGCTTCATCTCATCTTGTGTTATCTCTTATTTAGATGTCACATTATTTCTATCTTCTCTCTCGACATCTTCCCTCTCTCTCTCTCTATCTTCATCTATCTGCATCTCAAGTTTCTTTTGTCCTCTAAAGATTTCTGAAACGTTGTTCAAGAACTAAAAAGAACCGAGAGGCCACACAAGGATTATGTCTGCCCTCTTAAAGCAGTGTTTATATAGTCCTGGACTGAGAGACTGCAGAGCGCTCAGGAGCTGTTCTGAGACTGGAGCCAGAGCAGTGAGATCAGGATGCTGTCTGCCACTTACTGAGACTAAATGATTTCCTCCAAGCTGATGATTTCTACTGGGAAATCTAACCCGGCTCACAAAATTGCTTCCGGAAAAAAATGTTTATACGTTTTTTTTTGTAGTTATGAATGATTATTTTCAGTAACTTTAGCAAGGATTTGCTTTCATGAAGTGATTCTGTTGAAGAAAACGAATTTTGAAATCATTAAACAAAACAACATAAAAAAAGATAAAACTTTTTTCTAACTTTTTTTTTTAAACAGGACTATTACACACCAAAATGGTCATTATTTACATGAGGTAAAATAAACCATGGCATTGTTTTAATTTTTTTTTTGCTGGTGCATCCTAATGTATATTCAGTAAATACAACATATAATGTATATAAGATTAAATTATATTTTTGACTAAAATAAAACAAGCTAATTTAAAGGTTACCACATGCATCACATGTTGTACTTTAGCATTCAGTTGAATGTTCAGTTTTGTGAATGTTCATTTTATTGAACATGTTCAGTGATAAAGCAGACATGAGATATTTACATGCTTAAATGGGAACTTGGTAATGTTTTATAATTAAATAGTTAACGCGACATTTTTCAGCCAAATATTAGTGCTGATACCTGACCTTAGACAGTGAACCGAAAACTCCCATCATTTTTTTCCGTCAGGATTTTTTAAGGGGGTGTTTTTTTATTCATCGGTAACTAGATGTGAATGACTAAACATTGTGAGGGTGGACAGAGGGGAGGATGATAGATAGATGTGTGTGTGTGTGTGTGTGTGTGTGTGTGTGTGTGTGTGTGTGTGTGTGTGTGTGTGTGTGTGTGTGTGTGTGTGTGTGTGTGTGTGTCTGTATGCATGCTGCACAGCTGGGTCTGAGTAATACCTGGCAATGAGTAACTATTCTCAAATGATTACACCTTTTCCACACTGAAATGAATTTATCACTTGCATTGTCACCTCATGTTTCTTCCTTTGAGATGTTCCCTGACTGATTCCATGAAATGAAGAAAAGCTCCATTTTGCACGTCCTGTTGTATACTGATCGGAGACTTAAGCTATTTTTAAAAATGTTGTATCATTGCTTGAGTAAATAATAATGAACCATTTTGTACTGTGAAAAAAAATAAAAAAATCATGCCTTAAAATAGCTTCAATGTAACTCTGCACCCTTGCTTCATTTAGTATCCGCAGATCCATGATCCACTCTGTCAACTTTACTGTAGTAAACACTGCACAATGGCAAGTGGAATTACTGGTTTAATTCAGCCATGTTTAAACCAGAAACTGATTCAGAAGAAGTGGAAAAGTGAATTATACAGGGTCGTCAGGGTGTTTTATGTGTCAATTTTTGCAATGTCGGACACATAAGGGTAATTAATATGATAGCCTTGTGCTTGACTAACGTTATCAAACAGCTAATGTGTTGCTAATGTTAGACAAACCATGTTCATGTTCATGTTCGCCATCTCAGTCTGCCTTCTAAAAGTCAGTATCCTTACAAATGCTTAGAAAGTCATATACATAATTCACCCATTATATTTCTAAATGTACTGAATTTTTTAAGCATAGGTTAGCGTGATATGCTAAAGCCCGCCCACACGTTGACGGGATTGGTTACAACACATTTGATATGTAGAGAACATTTCAAACCATGTTTTTGAGACTGTATTTGGTTCACTGCTGTATAGGAGAAACTACTCAGCAATGGTGTTGACATGAATTTGCACATGGTTTGTCTTAAAGCATGTTAAAAACACCACATAGGTATAAAAACAACATTAAAAACTTGATTTTCACCACAGGGGGACTTTAAAAACAGAGATTTGAGATTTGAGTTTTTCCACACCTCTTCTTCATCTGTTGTAAATAATGGCCTCTGGAGACACGCAGCATGAGGTTAATGAAAAACGATGAGAAACGGCTTCCCGGGGGTGCAGGAGATTTCAGGGATATTTTGCTATTACTCTGTATTGTTTTCTTTGAACATATTATTTACACACTGAATGTGAAGTCACAGACATAAGCAATTTGTTCTCACTCTTTGGTCAGTTTCCCCTCCCAGCCTTTTCTTCTTCACGGTTGAACATCTGTATGGAATCACTTTACTGAATGTGTGTGAGTGAGATTTTGTGTCCTGCAGATTTGACTGTTGTTGTTGTTGTTGTTGTATGCCACTAAATAATACATTCAAAGCATAAACTAGAATGTCTCTTGATCTTTGGTAGATTTTGGTATACTGGCAAATCTGAGCACAGTTTGAGACGTTGTTGAGATCTTTTCTGAAATCATAGATTGCTGACGTCTCTTTTATGAGAAGAAGTAGGGTCCCTGTTATTCAGAAAACACCCCTTTGTTGTTTGGGAGAAATAACTGAGTTATTAAAAAGATCTCATTTGAGTTTGAAGTTTCATCCTGCATCATATCATCTTTATTTCCTTTTAATTCCATTTAATTCCTCCTCGACATCCTGAAAGTTCCTTTGCTCAGTCTTGTCTCGACACTTGGCTGCATGTACATCTGGAACTGGGCATGTTCACAGCACCTCCTCTCTGGTTTTGTGCTTTTGGTTGATTATATTACCCGTTCTGAGTTCTTTCTCCCGTCTGAGGGGGAGGAAAACAGAAGTATGAGAGCTGGGGTCAAGTGGTGATTGCTGATGTTGTCTCCTCTAAACATATGTTTAGTCCTCGCTGAGCGTACGCAGTTCCCCCACAGTTTGGTAACCATTAAGGGACTTCCTAAGTCAGTTCCGGAGTCAGGTCTCTGAGGATGAGAGGAAGGGGGATTAAGGCGGGGTTGTGATGGGGGAATGGGGCAAGAGGTTGTTGGGTCATTTAGGGGAACTATCCGGAAGAACGGCACCTTCAATTAAACAAAATTGAACGCATTTCTTGTCAATCCGTTATATTTCCAATATTCTCCAGTTTTTACATTCCATCTTCATTTAGTGAGTGTATTCACTCAAAAAATAAAAAGGCATTAAATTGAACAATACACTTCCCAAAATGTCACCAATTATACACTGTTTCTGATATTTTTCTCAATTTTTTTAAAGATGTCTACACAATAAAAGTTCAGTTACTGACTTAATTTTTTTAAGTATAATCAAATTGGCTGTACAAATAATTTCAACTTAAATTATACTGATCTTACTTAAAAATAAACAAATAAATCAAGTTGAATCTAATATAACATAAAAAAGTTAAAATTTCTTAAATTATTTTGATGAGTTGGCAACACTTTAATAAGTATACAGTAGTAAAGTATACAAACCATTAACAAACTATTATATTTAATTCAGAGTTAATATAGCCTCATTGTTTATATAATAATAGGCTATCAAATAGCGAGTTCTACATTCATTGTCACTGCAAAAAAAACAAACAATTTTTTTTGTTTAATTAGCACGTAGTAAAGAGATTGTTAATTGTTTATTAGGAGTAAATAGTTCTCACTTTAGATTATGTCACGGAAAATGGGAAAATGTCATTAATTAAGTGCTTTAAACCACCCTTAATAAACATTAATTGCATTCTCATTCAGTGTTCCTTAAAATGTTTCAAATACATTAAGCACATATATATTCATATGAATGCAATTAATGTCTAATAAAGTTTGGTTCAAAGCACTTAATTAATGACTTTTTCCGTGACCTAATTGAAAGTGAGAACTATTTACAGTTAAAAAGTTGTTAAGAAAGCATAAAACACATTATCTAACTGTTTACATATGAGCTAATTTAACAATAATAATTTGGTTAAATACCATGACAGTGAATGTATAACTCACTATTCGTATAGCTTATATATTGATGCATTAATATTATATATTTAATATAACAATGTAGAGACTACAGTATATTGACCATGAATTAAATATAAACTAATAGTTTGCAAATTATTTGTAAGACTTTTTTACTATGTATACTTATAAAGTGTTACAGATGAGTTAAAATTAAAGATAAAAAAATTCAATATAAAAATATAAGTTGTCATGACTTATCATATTTTTTTTGCAGTGTTTGATTAAAAATAGTTTTAAAAAGCATTAAAAGGTCAACAAAGTATCATACCATTGAACCAAACCGTGTCATATCTAGTGCATTACATTTTAATATCCAAAATCCCAGTTTAAACCCTGCATATGGTGAACCGGTGAGCATAGATGATTGCTTGGTGCTAAGCTTCACATATTTGAGTCAAGGCTGCCGCCTCGGCCCTGGGCAATCTCACGTAAGTGGGGCTCAGACAGGAAGTGCATTTTGATAGAGGTTCTGCCCAATGGAGGACGAGCTGTGAACTTCACATGCAGCGCGAAGGGCCACGGGGCCCATCACTCAGCCCTCAGGGCAGACGAGTCTGAGAGGAAATGAAAGGATCATTTAGCGCGGGAAAGGCGAGGCTGGGAGAGGAGGCAAGAGAGGGGCCATGCCACAGACACCCATCCTAGCCTTGAACAAAGACAAACAAACAGCAAGAAAATCATAAAATCAACGCCTGAGGCTGCACAGACTCTTGCGCCAGCTCCGTTTCGCATTGCATTATTGTGTATCCGAGAGGAATCTCGAAGGGGCTTTCAGTAAACAAACTGGAGCCAGCCCATCTTCGTCTTGCTCTTGTTTGGAGTAAAAGGTTGCAGTCTGGAATCTCCAGGGCTTTATCCTTAAAGGGCTGTGAAAGTTGAGTGAACTGCTGGTGTTCATGGTCACGGTATGTGGCATAGTGTTATGTGAAATAAATCATATACAGTATCAGACATCATCAATAAATCTGAATATATCCATAAAGCCAATTAAGCAGCATCTCAATTCAGTCTTCTTCATCCTCTTTTCAAATGAAATGGTACTGGTGTCAGAGCCAATGCTTGTTTGCAATGGTTTTGTTTCTAACAAGTCTGCAAAAAAACTCAGTTCAGAACATTTTGTATGTCATAATATGATTTGTTTTTTGTTTTTTTTGAGAATGATCCTACTAGATCCTTATTCACTAAGCCAGATTGGAAACGGACTTAGGCACTAGTACTGGCACTTGATTGGTGGAAAAAGGGTATTTGGGTTCTTCAAGAACAAGACCCATTCCTTTTGTGCTGTTTTGCCACAGGAAGGGGGAAAAAAAAATCAATCCAAGCTGAATGTTTATGGGCAGAGTTTTGGTTCATCCTGCAGACAGGGCCTGCAAAATAAATGTAATTTAAAATCAAATGTGGGTTTGAGGGCCGCCAGGTGTGCCACCTTTAAATCACTATGCTTATATTAATATTAAATGTTTATTTCAATGATTTACAGAATAAATGGAACCAGTTTGGTAAGAATTGAGAAGCAGGGGTCATATGAGTTTGGAATGACATGATATTGAGTAAATGATGACAGAACTTTCCATTTACTCTTCATTTCTTTGTGTGTTTTAGATATTATTAAAGTGAACTCATCTCTGATTTTCCTTTAATCTGGCTCACACACACAAATGCCACTTAGTAGCTGTGCAGACTACAAATGGCACTGTCTGGACCAGCTGTCCTATACTTTAAGCACAGGGGTGTCTAATTCTGCTCCTGGAGGGTCACCTTCCAGAAAAAAAATTAGCTTGATCCCTAATTAAACACACCTGAACCAGCTAATCAAGGTCTTGACCAGAAACTCCCAGGCTGTTGGGCCCCAGTCCTTCAGGGTTTTGCTTCAACTTGCCTCAAAACACCTGCCTGGAAGTTTCTAGTATGCCTAGAAAGACCTTGATTAGCTGGTTCATTTGTGTTTAATTGGGATTTGAGCAAAACTCTGCAGGACAGTGGCCCTCCAGGAGCAGGATTCCCAGACAGCAACATAGGCCCTGTCCCAAATGGCACACTATATGCACTTACGGTCTTGTGGACTTACATTGTCTGCCGCGTACTTGTGTCCGTTAAGTCCATGAGACCGTAGGGTGTCCCATTTGTCATTTTAGGTTTCAGAAGGGTGCTCGCGGGCGCCCCCCTTTGCGGTCGATACGCGCCCTCGATGCACACTTTTGCTGAGCCCGCACTGATGCAAGCTCCGCAGCAGACTTCTACCTGACAGTCAAAGCAGCGTTACGTCACTAAAGTGCAGACTTGTAGGAAGACCGCGAGTGCATAAGGTTTCATTTGGGACAGGGCCATCCGATCCGGGCCACATCTGGGCCGTGTGGAATCCACATGTACCAGATGTGGCCCGGATCTGGGCCGACACTACGTTGCTGTCTGGGTTGGACACCAGTGCTCTAAGAGAAGCCTAGAATAGTTCTAGGATGAAAATAAAGACTGTTAGGTCTTCAACCCCAGCCTGTTCCTGGAGACCCACTGTACTGCAAAGTTTATTTCCATTCTGCTTCAATACACCTACCAGTGATTTTTAAGTGATCCTGAATAGCTTCATTAGCTTATCCAAACTCTGCAGGACAGTGGGTCTCCAAGAGCAGTGATGAAGATCTCTGTTTTAGATGATCCTGACTAAAGTATGTTCACATGCTTTTCCTCATTTAGCCAGATTCATTCCTCTTATATTTTACATCATTTTTGCCCA
Organism: Squalius cephalus; assembly: GCF_949319135.1. NCBI lineage: Eukaryota > Metazoa > Chordata > Actinopteri > Cypriniformes > Leuciscidae > Squalius > Squalius cephalus. The sequence goes on from NC_137126.1 coordinate 10,678,496, forward strand.
TAAACCTTCATCATATCCATCTAAGCGCATTTGGATACTCACTTGCCCTATACATTAGAGTATATTTGAAATCTCTGATCTGTCTCATAGTATTAACTTAGCACCCTGAAAAGCTCTAGGCAATTTCACTTATAGCACAGACTGCAGATGCCCCGACACAAGCAGGCCAGAGACTCATCATGTGGCGTAACTGTACGCAAGCTGAGGTGACAGAGGAAGCAGCTGGGTGCATGCCGTCAGCCGCCCCTAGGGAACTATGCAAGGGCATATGGTGTCGCAGATGCAGCCCACCTGATGTACCTCATTCGGTCTGCCACACGTGCAGTGCAAAGAGGTGTGGGCCATCATCACATGTGCCGGTAGCACAGTACTCTCCACTGATGCTACAGAACTGAGCTGTGAATGTTAATTCATACTAACATTAATGCTTAGACTTGTCCGCAGGTGAAAGCCGCTGTTGCGGGCTACAGAGATGCAGCACCTAATTATCAAAAATACAAAACATTGTTTTGGAAGTTGCATTTAAAATCCATTTGTTTTAGCAATATGAGAGGGCATAACACTTCTAATGGACAGGATTGGCTCACAACATTTGATAGAAATTACCCTTAAAGGGATAGTATAATGCCCTTTTCACAAGATGTAAAATAAGTCTCTGATGTCCCCAGAGTGTGTATGTGAAGTTTTACCTCAAAATACCCCACAGATATTTTCATGTCACTTTTTGAGGGTGAGCAAAAACGCACCGTTGTTGTGTCCCTTTAAATGCAAAGTCAGACAAAGATGGAGATACTCAAGAAGAAGTGACAACATGTAGACAGCATTTCTGAATGGTAAGTTGATGAATTTATGTACTGTAGCTTATGTGTAGATATCTTCTAGTCGTCTGCATTCCCGGGGGCAGGGTTTATGTAAATTTTAGGGTTCGTGATGCCACTAACCCGGGAGGAATGCCGTATAGTTCCTACCAGCCGTTTGTTGCAGTCCTTAAAAAGCAATGTCTTTAAAAGAAAATATCTCCCTTTGCTTTGAACTTTGAGAGTCGTGACTTTGCAGATTCTGTTTATGCTCAAACAGCAACATTACACACTATGTAAAGTTAAAAAAGTGAAATCATAATCAACCACACCTTTAAGTTACTTTTAAACTGCTTAAAAGCGAAGTAAACAGACGAATTTAGCTGAAATGAGAAGACCCATATAATATCCGTGAAATAAAATACGAGCATAAATGTTTTGTTATTGAAAGCTGTCAGGCCATGAAATGTGTTAACAGATCACGAACAAATGTGGAATAAATGCGAGCCATGCGGATGAGTTGATTCTGAATTGTGCATAGCATTTGGCTGAGCGGGCTGTCACCTGATTTTACAGCCCTGTTTGGGGATGCGCATGGGTCACCAGATGTCCCATGTCTCTCTCAGATGTCACTCTGAGCCTGATGTGTCGTTTTCTCTCAACATTACAGTCATGCACACACACACGACAGAAGGCCCTGTCTAAATATTTATCTCGCTCCAGAGGTGATGTCGAATCAACACTTAACATGTGAGCATCGCAATAACAAAATGAGCAGACAAGTTTAAACTAAAGCTGAACGTTTCAAGTAGGGACTCCTCTCGAGATAACAATGTACTGTAAATGAACAGTGGATAATGGAGCAAAGCCTGAAACACACTCTAAGCAAGTAAGTGAACACAGACATGTTGATGGTTGTTTTTATGCACTGTTGCATTCCGAAATGCGTCAGAACACAATCCTTAATGCGACTTTTATGTGCATTGTCAGTGTTGCCACAGGGGGCGCAATAGTCACAAATAGCATAAAACTTCCAGTTCTTCTTACAGGTCATCTTCATTCTCAGCAACAGTCTGAAGAGAATCTTGCTAAGAAAGCTAGTCAAAGTTTATGGGCAAGTGTTTTTTTGCTAGTTTCAGCCTGACGCAGTTATCATTTCCACGTCCTGCGCCACGTTGTTTAAATAGCAAATGCATTTGCGCCCATTTGTGCGGCCATGGGCGTGCTGGTCTGAAAACGAGGTGTGTTCAGGCGCATTGTTGGCATGTTGCTATTTTGAGGCAACTAAAATAGACTGCGCCATTGACCAACAAAAAACGCAATATTTTTTTGTTATTTAAAGGGTGCATTGGTAATACACACAACGCTCAACGCGCATACACTCTGATTATTACACACAATATTAAAAATAAAATGTAAACAATTACAATGTAAAAGATTATTACTGTGTACATACAGATATGGTGGAATCCGGCTTGTCCCGTGGATGGTCTGCTTGTGTGCTTTAACCTTGAGCAAGATTAGATCCGTTTTCTCTCTAGAGAAGCGTTCAGTTTTTCCGCTTGCAAATTCCGCCATGTAAATAACAAACTGACTTTTAAAGGGAATGGGAGATGAGACTCTGATTGGTTTATTGCACGTTACGCCCAATACACACCCATTACTCATTAAGAGAATAGGGACAACCCTTTTAAACCGTGCGCACCGACCATTTTTACAGTTGTTAAACTAGCAAAAGTGGATTCGGACACGCCCTACAGTAAGTGCACTTGCACTGTGCGCTTTAGACCATGTGCTTAGATCGTTAAAACACCCTTAATTGTTTTAGCTATCACCTGAATAATATCATATACAGTTTATGACTGCACTCATGGCACAAGATGCTAAAAAACAGATAAGCTTATATATTTACATAGACCAACAATTAAAAATAGCACAGATGGTACACAAGAACTTGTCTTGCATGAATGGCCCTTTAGACCAATACTGCCATTTCTTTTTATGATGAATTCCTTTTTACAGTTTACTATTCACATGACGAATATATCAACCGTTGACGTCTTGGGTATGAACCAGATAGGTTGAAGTCCCAAGTAGTTGATTAGAAGGTGTTGTGACCACATGGGGAACTGATTTATGGTTTCTCCTACCCTTTCATAGTTGAATGACACTGTGGGGGTGAAGTGGATCTGGGTCGGGGGTGGAAACACCGTACAGTAAACACTGCATTTGGTGCTGTATGATTTGAGATGAAAGGCCTAATCACTACTGAGATCTGGTATAGATGGATGTTTAGATAAAACTAGGTTGAGAGGGTGGGCTGTTTTCGGGATATGGGAGCAAAGGAAGTCATAGTCTGAGAGTATGTGCTGGTCCTCTGGGTACGGTACAACAGTGGCCAAAGGAAACAAACTCCCTGCCCAAGCAAAGGAATTCTCATGCCATTGGAAGGATGGGATGGCCCCCATCTGGGACTTCCAATCTCTGAGTCACTAATGCGTCTCACACAGGAATATGCATCAAGGCGGCCCACGCTGTCTCTGCGGTGACCCCAACACAAATTAATCTTCCCAGTCGCACATATTTGTTAGTGTTACTGTACACAAACACATTGTAAATACCCACTTCCACACCCACACATCCGATCGGACCACAAACATCTTGTACTATCTCATCCTGGTCTGTTTGACAGTTTGATGTTGTTAACCCTTACTCAGCTCATAAATGACCTCTTCCTGTGTCATTTCTCAGTGAGAGTCATTCAGCACTATATACAGTGTGCACAGCATAGTTAACATAATTTCACACACGTTGCTGTGACTAATTCCTTACTCACTTCATTTTCAAATTTTCTCACAGTGAACATCCTGCTTCTCTCGTAGTCAGATCTAAAAATAGAGAACGGCAACTGGGTATTGGAAAGTAAAAATCCCATTCATTTTCTTAAAGAGAAAGTGATTTTTAACAATATTGTATAAACCTTTCAAGACAGAGGCATTAAACAATCAGAGAAGTCACATTACTATGATAACCCATCAGAGCTTCTCGGAGACACCCCACTTCCATTAAGCATACTTGTGTATTTGTGTAGTTGAATATTAAAACCTCAAATGTATATTATTTTATACTTATAATCAGTGACTATAAATGTGAATTGATCAATAATGTCCATTGTTTAAATTTATAATAATTTGATGAATACTTCATCTGATGGGCATTGCTTCATAAAATATGTTAAAAGGCCTAAACAGAGTAGTAACTTGTCTGTTTCTTTGATTATTATTCTATTTTAATTCTATCTAAAATTATATATTTTGCCAATTATTTGTACATAAAGATATACATGAATATATATATATATATATATATATAATGCATTCTTAAGCACACTAACAGAAGATAGCAATACCATTATGGAAATCTTTATGTTGAAATAATTGGTAAAAATATTGACAGAACCAAACTCGTGGCTGAAAAAGTGGGTGGTTACTGCTATCTTCTGTTAGTGTGCTTAAGAATGGATTATTTTGAATATTGCAGGTTAAATACAATTGAAATATTAATTCACCCCAAAATTCTGTTATCATGTACTCACCTCCCTGAATTACTTTTTTGTTTCCTCGGTTGAACACAGAAAGAATACCCGGGCTGCTCTTTTTCATAAAACTACAGGAAAAGTCTAAAATGTAAGTTAAGAAAACCTGCCATCCACCACATCTCTGAAATCTGTATATACATTTACATAGAGTACTGCATACTACAAATATATGTTGCATATCTACAATTATCTTTTTTTTTTTCAATTGCAGAATGTTTGGAGACATTTCTGAAACAGATTGATTCCTTCATGAGCTTTAACTGATAACTCCATTGTGTCTCCTGAGCTATAAAAGAGCAATCTCTCAGCAATATTTTTTTCCCTCTGGGTATTTGAATATGTTGTGTTTGTGCATGTGTGAATAGAGCAGAAATAGTGTCAGAGGCAGCAGCAGTCAGACTTCATCACACTCAGTTGTGCTGAGCGGAGCTCTTGTGCTTCAAAGCCGCATTAGGTAAATGTCACTTCACCAGTGCAACCCTGCCATAGGGAGACACTGTGCACTTGAGTGTGTATGTACATACACTCTTGTGTGTGTTGTGACTCTTGCTCTGCACTTGTACTTTTGCGTAGTGTGCAGCTCCAGCAGTTCTGCCTGAGATGACTTACTGCATCAATCTTAAAACACTTAAAAGCCTGTGGCTAATTACTCGACTTCAAAGACTGCAAAGACTAATTTATTGTTAAACTACCAGAACACAGTTTATGGTACAGTTAATGATGATTAATCTGAGGAAGTATGAATCGGAATGTTTTTAGTCATGTGATTTCTGTGAATGCTTATTATATTAATGGATCTTCACATAGCGACTGTAGCTGTCACATGCTGCAGTGTCTGGTGAATGTGTCAGGTCTCTTCTGTTAGTGTGCTGTATCAGCTGATGCTTAAGAACAGGCTAGTTTCACAGAAACAAGCACCATAACGTTCTCTCTTTCTTTTTCAGTTTGAATTTTTTTTTCTTCTATTTCTGCAGTATACAGAGTGCATACTGAGTGCATTATGACATTTTCTGTATGCATAACTGACCTACAACATTTGGGTCCATTTGTCTTATCTAAAATGTATTCAATAATGCATTAACAATGCAATTCATACACACAATAACTTGAATACACCTCTTCTATTATAAACATTCTTTTAATTTCTGTATTATTTTCTTGAAAAGAAAACCATTAGGCTATATATATATATATATATATATATATATATATATATATATATATATATATATATATATATATATATATATATATATATATAAAAGGTACCAAATGGTATCATAGGGAGGACCCCTGTAGACTGATGACTGTGTCAAGGTTAATAAATCTCTTTAAATATCAAATAATTTGACCTTTTTATGACAAGGAAAGGTTAGTTCAGGTTGTGAAGTGTCATAGTGCGACTGCCCAAAAATATTATTTAATAATTTTTACTCCACATGACACTTAAATAGTCATTGCGGAACAGTTTAGATTAGGAAACACATATTCAGTACTAACTAGCAGTTTTCCCTAAATAAACTCCAAATTACTGCTTATTGATAGAAAGTAAGGCCGTTGTTATAGTGGTTATGTTTAGGTAGGGGGTGGGGTTAAGGGATGTAGAATATGGTCATGCAGAGTACGGAATTAATATGTGCTTTATATGTACTAATAAACAGCCAATATGGTAGTAATATGCATGCTAATAAGCAAATAGTTAACAGTGAATATGTGTTCCCTAATCTAAACTGTTAGCATCATTTAAACTTTTCTTGTGCTTAAGGAATTAAATATGCTCATAATAATATCATGTGACCACATGTTTAAGATGTAGAATCCCAGTTAACAAAAATAATGCTCTAATAATGTTTTGCTAATGTTCCCATTAAGTTATGAAACATAATTTCTGAATGTTCTCTGAATGTTCAAAACGTCCAGTTGTTTAAATGTTTTATGCAAGCGTTAAGGAAACATTACCTTTTATCACTTTGTAAACACTATGGGACTGTTACTTTTGAATGTTCTCTGAATGTTCTGAAACAACTAGTAACATTTAAAAATTGTAAGATGAACATAAAAAAAAACAACAACAACAACAACAACAACAACAACAAAAAACGCTCTATGATTGATGTATACAGTACATAACATTTTTGTGCTAACATTTTGAGAATATTATTAAAGACCAGATAACATTGAACAAACATTCCATTAATGTTGCTGGAAGAATGTTTGTTCATAACTTTGAGAGAACCTTGCCAAAGTTCTGAGAATGTTCCCTGTAAGCTGGGATACTACTGTTAAACAATTATTATAGGTGCATATTGTTTCACATACTATTGTAAATAGTGGGCTATATTCAGTATATAATGTGTACTATTGAGTATGTTAATATTGTATTATAAATACCCAGTTTTGTCATTAAACTCTAGATGGCACAGGCTGATAGGTCCTGGCTGATGTTATTGATAGTAGGCTGATAGTAATACACATACTAATCTGTAACGCTTTCAGAGACCCTCCACCTTCCCCAGCTCCACATGTATAGATCTGCTATACGGGGGTCATTTCATGAATGTTAAATATGCAGCAGCAGCATGTCTTCCATGCTCACAGCAGCATGTCTGTGAATGTATTAGCAATAGCAATACATTGCTATTACAATGCTCATACAATACAATTCTCGGTACTTGCTCTACAGGAGCAGCAGCATAGCAGATATTTTCCGCCAAGACCAAATACATTAACATTGATATAGCCATTACCATGCCAATCTCTCCGAGAGTTGTCATGACATAAATATAGCTCTTTCTATTATCACAATAAACTTGAATGTGTGTGCTTGTCTTTGCACTCCTTGTTGTATGGTTATAGCAGAAGTGTCATAAAACCTCTTTCTGCATGTACAGTGAGCACTTTTAAACTGAGAACATAATCCTTGTCAGAATACCAGCCTAACGAAATAATGCACGTAAAACATGAAAAGAAAACATCAAGCTGAGCGAATCACCTTAATCAAGCACAGGTCTCAGATGCAGAGGCCATGCATGGGAGGGCATATCACTTCACAGCAGACAAAAATAACTTTCTATCCTCATGTCTGGCCTCTGATTGTCTTCTCATCTCATTTAATGAAGCATCTCAGCTCTTACACCGTGTGTTAACCTGAATTTGACATCTCTCCTAGACCCACAGCCTCTTCTGCGTTGTTCTCGTTACCGCAGATCTCTGGTAGGATGTAGTGTGTAATTGGATGCAGATGTTACCATGGCGGCTCTCGCTAGACTGTTGTTTTAGCCTAGGCAAAGCACTTTCCTACATACCAGCCTGACCTCCCTTTGAAACTCTCCCAAAATTACATGCCTTTGTAGCGTTTTATGGAATCTTCTGATGTGCAGTGACCAAGACAGAAAGGTGAAGTCATTTTTGTGGGAGTTACACCAGGTGTAAACGTATAGGTCCCGTCCTCCTCCTTCTTTTAATAATTGAACAGTTAATACAGCTAATGCAGATATTATTACGGCTTATAGGTTGCTTATGCTGGGAAACTTCACATATCCTGTGTCTGAGTGCATGTTTGTAATACTTATACTTAAGACTGAACTAAAATATGAGAACAATAAACTATGGACATTAACTATACACCTACCCAGCTAACAAAAATATGTTCTAATAAGAATGTTTTGCTGTCATGAAGTAATGAAAACTATATTTCTGAACGTTCAAAATGTCATTTCAAAAACAAAACAAATTAAAAACGTTATTTTCTTGGTTATGTGAACGTTAAGGGAACATTCTATTTTGCAAACATTACGGAATTTGTTACATTTGAATGTTCTCTAAATATTCCGAAACAAGTGAAGGAACTAAAACGTTCCATGAACGATGTATAAATAGCGTTTTTGTGATAATGTTTTGAGAACCTTAATAAAGGTAACTTTGAACAAACATTCTGTTAACATTACTTGTAGAACATTTGTTCATAACTTTGAGAGAACCTTGCTAGAATGTTATCCAAAGTTCTGAGAATGTTCCCTATTACCTGTGTAGCTGTCATTGCCATTTTTTTCTCACTTAGTTTACGTATGTTACATAATCTTTACAGACAACTTTGAAATAATTAATTGTGTTGAATATGTATTGGGGTACATCTGCTCTTAATGTGTCTAGTTTTAGCCTTAGCTTTTTAGTTGTGGATTAACTAACTTAAAGTTGATGCTAATAACTTAATTACATTTTTCGGTAACACTTTATAGTATGTATACAGTAACAAAGCTTCTACACTGGGAAAAAACAATAAGTAAAATTGACTTAATTTTTCTTTGGCAAGTTTTTGCACGCATATTTTTTAAGTAAATTTCACATAATGAATTAAGTAAAGTTAAGTTTACTAAGTAAAATTAACAAAGATAATAAGTCATTTTAACTTGACCAGTAAAGTTAGTTGAAGTTTCCTATGCAATACATTTCACTCAAACAATATAAAACTGAATTAAACCACACTTTTAAAGTATATGCTTTACTTAGAAACACCTAAGTAAATAATACAATAGATATTGTGTGAGACACCATTTTACCACCAATAAATAGTTTATAACTGTAATTAATAGACTATATACAAATAGTGTGGCTGGATTAAAGCACTTAATTAATTACATCTTCCGATTTTCCATTGACCTAATCTAAAGTGAGTGCTATTTATGGTTAATAAGTTGTTAAGAAAGCATTATCTAACTCTTAACATATGAGCTAATTAAACAATAACACTTTGATAATTACAGTAACATTGAACTAAGAACTCACTGTTTGTATAACTACAAACAAACATATGATAAACATCTTGAAAAGAGCTGATTCACACACATTTGATTCTACATCATAAATGTTGCAAAAACATCTACCGAATGTCCAACATAAAAAAAAATAAAAACATTTAGAGATATTCTGCAGACAATGAATAAACGTCTGTGCAACATACGTGTGCTGTCTGGCATATATGGGGTTTCTAGATGGTTTTCAAGGTTGTCCAAGCTGGTTGACCAGACAACATCATGACCACTTAAAGCTGGTTAGACCAGCTGGAATCTTGTCCAAAATGGTCTATCAGCATGACCCAAATAGGTGCCTTGTTCCAAAACACATCTACCAGCCTAAGACTGATTTTCTCACAGACTTTGAAAATGGCCACTAAACTGACTGGCACGTGGAAAGGATGTTGAGAAAAGCAGCACATCTCAGACACCAAAACAGCCCACAGCTGTCACCCAGATCTCATATGCCCTTTGAATGGGGAAGGATCTGTGGAATGACATGGGAATTTAAAGGGTAGTTAACTTGCATCTTGTATCTTGGCAAGAGAGGTAGCTTCCCCAGCACTGCTTTTGTTGATTTGTGATTGGGCGAAACCCAGCACAGCATTAAGTATGGCTGTCATGGAGATGACATCCTACTCCAAACATTAGCACCTCATGAGCGTGACACTGTTGTATAATTACAGCAATAACGTCAACTCCTGCCAAGCCGTTTTAATACATTCACTGAGTGTGTATGAATACATGCACTCTTTCCCACTTGTACAAACTGATGTCATCTTCAGAGTAGACAGCCGTACAGTCATTAAAACTCTGCGCTAACACCATGTCACCTCAAGGTCTTCTCACCTCATCTTAATGTGTCTGGAGAAGGTGTCTGTAAGAATATGAATGTGTGTGTGTGTGTGTGTGTGTGTGTGTGTGTGTGTGTGTGTGTGTGTGTGTGTGTGTGTGTGTGTTTGTGTAGACACTTACATAGTTTTTCTATTATTTTCTTTTTTTTCAAAATACATAAAAAAATGCATAAATATAATCATTTGAATACACATCTTCTATGTTGAGCATTTTTTTATATTAATAAAAATATTATATATATATATATATATATATATATATATATATATATATATATATATATATATATATATATATATATATATATATAAAATTTAAAAACTATCATATAATATTAATATATTTTTTATTTTGATAATATATTTATATTTTTTTGTTCAAATTATTTTCCCTTTTTTTGTGGCATGAAGTAAAAAATATCAGGGTGATACAACTGTCCTGATATCACAATGAAGAAAAAAAGCCTCATTAAAAGAACAAAATATTGAAAAGTAGTTTGGCATAATATTTTATTATTATTTCTCAAAGAACATTATTTTTTTATAACTGTATTTTAAGAACATCATTTCTTGTTGAGTTTTGAAAAACTTTTGTCTGTCAAATGAATGTCATGTGGTGCAACATGCAGAAACAAAACATAAAACATAGCAGGAAAATATATTATTGCGATGACCCGTGCAGCACACCCTCACGACTGTGTCAATAAGTCTCTTAAAATATCAGAGAAATATGATCTTTTATGAAAAGGCAAGGTTAATTCAGGTTGTTATATATCGTGTGGCGAAACCCCCAAAACATAATGATATTTATGGCTCAAAATTTCTTTTTTTTCACTTTGAAAATTGTTTTAATTTATTTGCAAACAATGACTGTGTATGTCAAAGGATGTGTATGTCTACTCACGTATATTAAAGGGGTAAGGAAGATGTGTGTTATTTGTCTTTACTTGATGGTTACACCACGACAGTGTAGAGTCACAACATTGAAACTTTTCCTGAGAATAGTATCAAAACCAACACGAAAAGAGGAAGAGAACATTTCTAAGAACTTTGACTTGAAAGAGTTTTTCTTTTCTTTAGCATGGGCACTTTTATATGTCTTTTATACTGTATGTCAGACCCTTACTTTGGACTTTGTAGAGTTGCATGTATCAGTACATGAGCTAAACCAGTACTACCAAGAATAAACCACATGGAAGGATGGAAACGTTTCACGTCCCATGACACTCTGATAATACCCATGATGTTGACATGGTTGCCAGACATAAGCAACTTAGTCTTTTAATTTCATGCAATTTAATCAAATCTTTTTTTTTTTCCCTGTGGTTTAGACCGAAGGAATGTTTCATTTACACATAGACTGGACGACTGGAAGATGAAAGCAGACATAGGGATTTTGCAGTGATAAAAGCGAGTGAATGAAAGAGAGCGAGTTGGAGATGAGAATGCAGGGGATTGTGGGGGATTGGTCTATGTTCACGGTCATGGACTGTTTCCCATCCGAGAGTTCAGGGGGTCAGCATTTGTAACAGAGGCTTGTTGTGAGTGCACGAGGAGCAGCGTGAAAGCAGGAACACTGGACATTTATCACCACGCCAACCAGACACAGCCAGAGGAACCACTACCGAAATACTGTGTAATTCTACGGGGAGCACAGGATGTGTTGCATATTTGACTCCAGTGTTTCTAAGACACTGCTTTGTCTGAAAAGAGCTCCGTATGCTGAGGTTGCCTCTTCTCTTTCACCCTTGTTCCAGAAGGTGTGGAAAGCTCTTAGAGGGCTCTTTTACTTGAAGCCATTACTCTTGGGTGGATTAGATCAGTTTATACAGAAATCACAGGTGTGAAGTGAGGCTGAGAAGAGTGTATGTTCAGAGTGATAGTAGTAGAGCAGAATGTTATGGTACAGTACACTGTGGGAATGATTAATGAAAGGAATTACTTCCCTTAGCTAAATTTCAATTTGAGAACGTAAAGATCACTCTCTTCATATGCAAAAAAAAAAAAAAAAAAAAAAAATGTTCAAGTTACATTTACCATAACATGTTCTGAAAAGGCCTGATAGGACATTAGAAACATAAGCATTTACCTCCCAAAATCAAAATTTACCTCCCAAAATCATGTTTAAAATGGAATATTAGCATATTGTTTACTACATTAGCCCATACATATTATACAGTGTTGAGTAACAAACTAAAAGTGGTAACCTTACAAATTTAAAGGGATAGTTCACCCAAAAATGAAACTTTGCTTTTCATTTACTCACCCTCAAGCCATCCAAGATGTAGGTCTTTTTTAGCTGAAACTGAGGCCCTCTGTGATTCATATAATGCAAGTCAATGGCTAGCATCAATTTGAGAGTCAATATATTTTTTTTTCTTTCTTTTTTTTAAACATAGGGTACAATGGGGCTAAAGGCACACAAGGAAAATGTGATTTCACTACTTATACAGTATAGTATATGATTGAAAAAGAAAAATATATATTTATATTGAAAATTGATGGAGCAGCAGATTTTGTGTGAAAATAAATCATAAAAGTGGTTTATTTGTTTAAAAATCGTATAAATGTATGAGGTGGCAATGTGTGCCTTTTACCCCACACTATTTATTATCATGTTAATTATTGTGCCTTTCGACCCCAACAGCAGGGGCACCTTTTACCCTAAATACCATACTTTTACATATTCTTCCGTTAATGAAAAATTGTTGCTTTAATTACCTACAACAAAACTGAAATTATTAAGAAGACCTTTATTTGTCTCAAAACAAATTATCATTTGCTACATACATCTACAACATAAAAAATAAATAAAAATAAAATAAAAACATCAAATATTAGATCAAATTAGCTCAGAATCAACTTTGCACTGTTGCCCACGATCACGTCAAGGATCAGTAAAATTTCCACGTGCATCTTGAAAAGCGTATGTTTTGGAAAGTACTACTGCAAGTTTATGTGCCTTCTAGTGGTTTAGAGGAAAAATAAAATCAAAGGCGCCTTTTACCCCGTAAAAGTGGCTCTTAAAGATATATTGAGGTATTATGAAGTGAAACGATTGGTCTGTGCAAGCATCAGTTATCCTGAACAGTCGGCAGCGCGAGCTTCTTGTCACATAATGACGTATTTGCATATTCACACATGAGCTGATGCTGTGTTTGTTTACAACAGAGAGGTAAGACGAAAAAATACGAAAAAAATTTACTTCATTTTGGTAATTGATTGGATTGTTGGAACGTTGTTGTTTGCTATTGCTGCAATCTCATTTGTGACAGGTTGTCCCACCCTTGCACATGTGAACACGTCATCAGAGAAGAGTAGATGAGAGGGCACTTTTTTATTTATTTTTTTAAAGAAGGGTGTACACAGATATATCATTTATAATAAATGCTGCAATATTTCATAAAATAGTATTGCTATGTTCTATGCCGACTAAATTTAGATAAATTAAAATGATCTTAATTAAAATGCTAATCACTAAAAATAAAAATGTACATTTAAATGTCATCATATTTTTTGCTTTTATTAATTTTATAACAACAGCAGTACCAGAGGTACATTCCAGCTTTGAAAGGATATTGGACTAGCGGGGCCTTGGGGTCAAAAAGGTTGAGAAACCACTGCAATTGAGCAACATGAGCTCAACTGTTTTTTTTTTTTTAAGTGTAGCTATTCTAGTAAGAAGCTACTTTTACCAATGTTGAGTACACAAATGTGGCCATCTCTTTCTATGTATTGTTGGAAAGTCCAGTACATTCTAGTGAGTCTGGTTCTTGCTTGTGCCAAAAACAATGGTTGATATTATAATTTAAAGAGAATAAGTCACAGCTTTAATTATAGTTTATAGTACAGTTTTGAATAAAAATGTGTCATGTGTAAGTGCATTTAATATTGCTTTTAATTAATTTGCCTCAATGCAGATATAAGGTCATGTCGATCACGTTCTATATTCCTTGCCGTGTCAGGTAATCTGCACATACTGTGCATACTATGCAAAGTATACATATTACAGGTATAGTACATACTAGTAACATATTAAAAACATAATTCAAGTCCTATTAATTAAGATAAAATGTAGGTATAACTACAGTACCTGTACTTTTATTTCCTTATGTCCTTCCCCCGGCCACTTAGAAGCATGGCTAGTTTTAGCTTGGGGCAGCTGCAGTATGAGACTACTGAGTCAAACTGTGACCTGCTGGTCCATTGTTTCTCACAAAGGCTCTCTGTGTGGACCTGTGGTTCCACATCACACCTGCACAGCCAGGTGAAAGATGCGGAAGCACAGGTGACTGAACAGTAACAGTGGATAAAAGCATCACTGTTCTCACAGGTATTGTGTCTGATGCTCAATGATAGCATCCCATAGCACACAATAAGATATGCCATTCATGTAATGTATCTGTGAATTTTCATCTCTGATGAATACAAAATATGTAAATACATTTTTTTCTTATGTACTGGCCAAGAATTCTTTTTTGTTCTCCTTATTCAACCACGTACAGAGTGATTTTGCTTCTCTCCCCCTCTTTCTGTTCGCCCTCACTTCTGCAGCGCGTCACAGGCTATGTGAACTGACAGCTCTCATCCTCGGGCAGGGTGAGAGAACAGACCTCCTAAACCATTAGAACATATGCTTTCAACCTTCTCTCTCACTCTCTAGCGTGATCTTTTACCCTCTCTCCTGCTCTCATTTCTTCATACACCTTAAACCAAAAGGCATTTGCTCTATTTCCTGTTAATTGCTGCAGGCACAAACTATTCAGCACTTTGGTTTATAAACCGAAGGCTCAACAGTGCACTCTTTGCTGGATTAGACAAACCAGCAGACCTGCTTGATCTGTGCATTAGCCCGAATTGAGTTATGAAAAAAATAAATAAAAAATACTGACATATGAAAATACACCAAGAAACAATGGCTATGAATCGATCCAGCAAATGTTCGACAAACACCTACATATGTCTCAGGAAGACATTCATGGAAATGTTTCAGCTTTTTATGGACTTGCTTCGTCTAGTTTATATCTTTGAAGCCCTCTTCTGCAGATTGTCAGCTCCTGTTTTCTTGCATGTCTGTCTAGTTAAACTGTTGTGATGTTGTCATCTGGTGCTTTGTCTAAAGGCGCAGGTTGAGTTTTACTCTGTCCTTTTGCTGTCAGGATGCCAGATGCTCCATTGCCTACTTTAGAGAGTTGACATGAGGAGGGTTTCGCCACCTACTTCTATAGTACTTTTGTGTAGTTTGAAAATGCCCCAGTAGAGGCACTGTCAGACAAAAACTAGAGCTTTGAGGAATAAATTAAAGCTCTGAGTACAGAATAAAAAACAAACACTGTGATCAACAAAAGTTTATATTTGCATGCTTTTGTCCATCAAGATAATTTTCACAGATGAACAGAACTTCTATGAATTTTGAAGCCTAAATGCAGTCACCAGAAGTAAAAACATAGTAGACTATAAATTAACTACACCACAGTCTAACGTTACCACCACTAAGCTTCCGACAACCCTTTCAGTTTTTATCTATAATACATTTTCCCAGACAGTTCAAGTTAGAATAGTTTATAAGAGAACAATTATAAGCATAACAATGCTGTAAAAGCGTTTACTTGTTCGGCGTGATGACGTTTAATCTCCCTGACAGCCTCTGTAGTCCCATTTAGCTACTTGTTTAAAACAAAAATAAAATAAAAAAATAATATATATATATATATATATATATATATATATATATATATATATATATATATATATATATATATATATAGTATATATATATATATATAGGGTATCATTTGCGTATTTTATGTCGTAGAATAAAACGCAAAAATATCTTGAGCTTGTGTTAATCACAGACCTTATTTCGCTTTCGAGAACGTTTCACTCGTATTGCGTTGCAAACGCATTGGGAAAACTCCTTTTCTCGAGAATATTGAAGCCTTTATTTTAAAACGCAGTGCAGCTGCACAGCGAGCTCAGTGCAGGCTATCTAAGCGCGCTGATTAGCTGTACTGGGGCAACTGCACAAACCTATGGCGAAGCTCCGAGGACGCACGATCCAATCAGAGCGCTTCCCGCCTTGCTCGCGCCGAAGCGCGCCAGAAAGCGAGTCGGCCTTCTACAGCCTTTATTTTCTCGTTCCGAAGAAAGACGGCGGCCTCAGGCCTATTTTAGTTCTCAGACACCTGAACAAGGCCCTTATGATAAGGCCGTTCAGGATGCTAACAACCAAACACATTCTTGCGCAGATTCACCCAAGGGACTGATTTTTCTCAGTAGATCTGAAAGATGCTTACTTCCATATCCAAATACTCCTACTAGGCTTACTGCGTATGCATCCCCATCAGCTATGGCTACAACCTCAGGTTCCGGCTCATGCGTGGTGCTCGGGCCATTTACATCAGGGTAAACCAGGGCTGCATCAGAGCCCTGGCCCCTTGGAAAGACACCAACTGGTACCAGTCAGGTGTGAGCATGGGTCTGGTCTCAAAGAGGAAGATGATTTCAACAGACGCCTTCAACCTAGCTTGGGGTCTCTGTACGAGGGCAGGCCTGCATATCAACTGAGAAACGCCTACATATCAACTGCCTTGAAATGAGAGCGTTTTTTCTAGCCCTAAAAATGGCGGTGGTATCCTACATAAATCGCCAAGGCGGTCTCAGGTCATACAACCTGTATACCATGGCCAAACAGCTCCTGTTATGGGCTCACGCCAACCTGCGCTCGCTCAGAGAGGCTATCTCGAGACAACGTTCCCACCGAGGAATGGTCTCTCCACTGGTTCTTCTGTTGTGGAGTGTCTTCGGCAAGGGAGAGGTCAACCTCTTCGCCTCAGAAGACAACTCTCACTGCCCAATCTTCTTTTCAAAGAGCAAGGATGTGCTGGCCCATGAATGTCCCAGCCTCCCTCTTTACGCTTTCCCTCTGATCTCGATGCTCCCTCAGATAATCGAACAGATTAGGGACACCAAGTGTGCAGTCCTCCTAATTGCCCCCCTCTGGCGGACCAAGATATGGTTCCCAGAGCTGATGCAGCTGTCCCTGACAGCTCCGTGGCCCGTTCCGCTGAGGACAGACCTCCTCACGCAAGCGAACAGGACAATTTGGCACCCTCTTCCTGACTTGTGGGCCCTCCATGCATGGCCCCTCAACGGGTATCCAGGGACCTTCCGGAGGGAGTCCTGAACACCATAATTGAGGCTAGAGCTCCGTCCACTAGGTGCCTCTACCATCTTAAGTTGTCAGTGTTCACCAGCTGGTGTTTAGCTCGGAACCTAGACACATACAAATGTGAATTACCACACGTGCTTTCGTTTCTCCAAGAGCTGTTGGACGTGGGTCGTTCCCCCTCCACGTTCAAAGTATACATGGCGGCCATAGCAGCCTTCCACGCTCCGGTGGCCGGTCTATCCTTGGGAAAAAGTGACCTTTTCGTTCGCTTCCTTAAAGGAGCCAGGAGGCTCAACCCACCTCGACCACCTGCTGTCCCTGCCTGGGACCTGTCCATGGTCCTTAGGGGCCTCAGGGGACCCCCTTCAAGCCACTTCAGCCGGCTAACCTAAATCCTCTCTCGCTCAAAACCGCACACCTGCTAGCACTAGCATCGGTTAAGAGAGTTGGTGACTTGCAAGCGCTCTCCATGAGCGCGTCTTGCCTTGAGTTTGGGCCCAACGACTCCAGAGTTGTCTTCAGACCGAGACCTTAGAGTATATCTAGAGCGTTTTTCCCCGTTCAGGCAGTCAGAACAGCTCTTTGTATGTTTTGGTGGCCGCACCAAGGGGCTTCCAATCACGAAAAACAAATATTGTCACGATTGATAGTGGACGCTATCACTCCAGCCTACGTTTCTATGGGCCTTTCTTGCCCCATAGGCGTCAGGGCTCATTCCACAAGAGGCATGGCCTCTTCTTGGGCATGGTCCAGTGGGATACCTATCAAATACATTTATGCGGGGGCCAGGTTGTCCTAACCGTCCACATTTTCGAGGTTTTATAATTTGAAGGTCCCAGCCTTACAGGCATGAGTCCTCTCTGTTTAAAGGGCACTGTTTAAACCTATTTGCTTCCTCGAGGGTCCCTTATTGGTACTCGCTGGATTATAATCACTAGCCCTGTGAACAGCTCTATTCCATCTAAGGGGCCTGACCCATCTGGTCCCTGGTGGTTCCTGACTAGCTCTGTTATAAGTCCCGGGTATTGCCTCGGACATCAGTCAGAGAAGTCATCTACTAATAGCACAGTGTTTTAAAACGGGTTTCCAATGCGTTTGCAACGCAATAATAATAATAAAAAAAAGTTCTCGATAGGGAACGTACTCGGTTACTAACGTAACCTCGGTTCCCTGAGAGATAAGGGAACGAGTATTGAGTTGCCGGCCGTGCTATTATACTAATGTCAGGTGCTTTCGCTTCAGTCGATTTAACCTGTCTCAATGTTGAAGAATGGGCTATTTGTAGTCTGCAACCACGCCCATTCTGGCGCGCTTTCGGCGCGAGCGAGCTTCGCCATAGGTTTGTGCAGTTGCCCCAGCACAGCCAATCAGCGCGCTTAGCCTGCACTGAGCTCGCTGTGCAGCTGCACTGCGTTTTAAAATAAAGGCTTCAATATTCTCGAGAAAAGTAGTTTTCCCAATGCGTCTGCAACGCAATACTCGTTCCCTTATCTCTCAGGGAACCGAGGTTACGTTAGTAACCGAGTACGTTCAGCCATTTAACCAAAAACCCATTCAAAAAACCATTGACTTCGGGACATGCTAAAATGCTAACTTGTTTCCGTGTTTTAGACTACAAATTTACGTCATACTTGCACCAATCTATGAGCTTTTGAGATTTGGTTTAATAAATTTCAAAGGAATAATGCACAGTGCAATTAAAACAAATAAAGTAAACTTTCAAGAGGAGAGACGTCTTTCCCCCTTCGTGTTTTCAAACATTTGTAAAAATAGGCGGCTTGGTCACGCACAGCTGCTGTGTTTTGGTTCAGTGGCTCAGTTAAACAATCTTAAACTTTGGAATCCAGTTGAAGTGGAGGTAGATATATCACCATGTTGCAACATAAAATAGTCACTAGCCTGTTTCACCTCATAAATACTGTAATGCTCAAGTGTTTGTCTATTGAGAGAACTCTACAATTTCAGAAGTAATAAACCATGTATACTCTTGTATTTATGATTGAATGACTTCTAATATGTATTTTAGGAATATCAAAGCAAAGCTGTTCACACCTTAAGGGGACAGTTATTCTCTCTCCCTCAATCTCTCTGTTGCCTGTGGGGGTGTTGTTTATAGAGCATTATAATTTATAACTGTACAGAGTGGATTTAATTTGGGTGCTGAGCCTCGCCAGCAGGGCGCCAGGCTGCAATCAGAGGAATCAGCTCACTGTGAGCCCTGCTGAATGGAAAGTATTATCATAGGCCACAAACGGACACTGTTTCCCCTCAAACAGTTCCCCGGACGCTTCTCAGAGTGTGCTTCTCTTTCATTCATCATCTCTGTTAGTAACCCCCCTCGGCTTCAATGCAGCAGCCATTCTTTCTTCATCATTCTTTTAGTGCAACACTCCTGTTCACATATGGATGGATGGATGGATCGATGGACAGATGGATATATATATATATCTCCATATATATACATATATATATATATATATATATGTTGTTCACTATACTTGTAATGTGCTATGTAGTGAGGTAATGTGGCAACAATAGCATACCGCTTGAATCGGTTATCATTTCATAGTGCATCCTGCTGCTTCACATACAGTACTGTTTTTAGCATACTGTACTTAACAGTGGGTAGTGCATTAGTATTCCATTTCAAATATAGCTGAAGGCTGTGTCCGAAAAAGATAGGCAGCATTTTTGAATGAATGTACCTCCTGAGAAAAGTTTGAGACAGACTTTCATGGCACCATAACATAACATGCGCTTAAAAGATAACCAAATTAATATTCAATTTTTAAATGGAATATTCACAACATACAACGCAACTTTTTTTTAGGTTTCAGAGAGTCCAAAGTTTTTTTTTTTGTTTTTTTTTTATCTTTACAACCAGTCATAAAATGTCATATTATTATTTTTTTCTGTTCTTATAGACATAATTCAATGAGCTTATGCTCTTCTTTTGCATTGACAGGATGATCATCACCCTGCACGGTTCTGGATTTTAATGTTGAGTTATGCTGCACTGGCAGCAGTGAGAGTTAAAGGCTTTGAATGATTAGATCACTGTTGCCATCTGCGAGGACAGCTGAGCGGAATGGAGTTTAACTGCGCATGATGTACCATCACAATAGTGAGAATGACTGGATGGATGGAGGTTAAACGAAACCGTGCCTCTGAAATGACAATCCTTACAAGGTCATTATAAACCTAATTGTTTGTTGTGCTTTGGAAAAATATATTTTGATTTATATTTTGTCCCTTTTCCCTTCATATATTTTGATAACATTTTGATAACAAGTAACTTTGCAACTACATGTTAACTGACTCTCATTAGAGTATTAGTAGACTGTCTGCTTAATATCTACTAACTCTTTATTTGTGATGCTCCCCCAACAGACATTCTACTGACTTTAAGAGACTTTGAAACTACATGTCAACTAACACTACCAGTCTACTCTAATGAGAGTTAGTAGACATGTAGGTGCAACGTTACTTATAGTCAACAGAACCTGTTAAAGGGACCATCAAAATAAAGTGAACCCCATATATATATCAACATGTTTCTGATTAATAGATTTAATAATATTTAGTATTTAATAGGACAGTTGGCCTTCATTGACCGTTAGATATTTAAAGTATTTTAAAACAAAGCAAAAAATGGCATTTGTAATGTTGCCTTTTCAGTGAACTTTGATCCATGCAGTTGCCTAAAAGTTATGATGCAGAGAGTGTGGAGAGAGTATTTTGTCTTCATTTATTTTCTCTTTCAACTTCCCAAACTTCTCCCCCTCCTCCATCTCTCTTTTTGCCCCCAGCACCGTTTTCACCCCACTCTTATGGGGGAGTTTCTGTCCATTAATCTTGATTTGTTTTGTGCCTGGCTGATTCGCCAGACCTGTATTTTGTCACGGCTTAACAGGAGCCTCGCCATGGTTCAAGATTCCCCCCTTTGGCAGTGCGAGGGCCCGTCTTCACAACCCCAAAGCCAGAGTAATGATATTTAAACACTGAAGTCCATTAGCAAGACCTATGACTCAGATCCCAATTCTCCAGCCTTTGGGGAAGGGAGGTTGTCAATCTCCAACATCTCTGTTCTCTTTTTGCCCTGTGGCCTCATATAAAAAGGATGAAAGGAGGAAGGTTAAAGCAGTTATGGAGACCCTCTTTCAGCAAATTTGTAGCTTAGATGGTTTTACATGTTGAAAGAGTGAAAAAAATTCAATTTCGCGGAACTGTTGACACAAAATATTTCTGGTTGATAGGTGTGTCCAACGTTACTGCTCTTAGACTTTTGGAATTATGTGCCTCTTATTTGCTGGTTGTGTGCTGAATTATTTATATTAAGTTATAATAAAATAGATTTACTTAAAATTCTAAAAACAAAAACTACTTATATATATTTTTTTTCTTCTCAACAACAATTGTTTTTTTAAACATTTAACACCTGGAACTCTTTAAAAAAGTTTGAAAACAAGCATCTTTACAGAAGAACACTGCTGATGCCGAATGGAAGTGCAAAAACAATGGCTGTGTAGATATTTATTTTGAATAAGTAAATATCTGTGAAATTTGCAGCCACTAAAAAGTATGTTATGCATAGTATGAAATGCGGATGCATTTGCCATGTTGGCATGTTGCCAGAATTCCTCTTCCTTGGCATCTGGGTACTTTTCGCCTGGTATTTTGTGAATATTGTGAATACAGACATACTACTTTTTTCAAATACTTTTATATCACATGCTACTAGGCTGCATCCGAATGCATACTTTCTTGAGTAGGTACTTATTTTGAATAACCACTAACAAACTGTCTGAGGTTCTGTTGTACCTCGATGTCGACGTGCTGCCCACAAGGCTATTGTTCTCAGGATACTAAGGGCTGATTATTCTCTTATACGTCTCATTTAGGTATCAGCTTTGTCTTCTCAGTTGCTTAAACTTAGCATAGTTGCATAGTAACTTAAGAACTAGTTTGACGAAGTATCAGATAACCAAAGGGCAATCAGACTTACTTTTCCAATTCAAATTAAACAGATCAACCTTTTTGAATGTAAAAAGTTATTACCAGGCATAAGGAAAAACATTTAGACTAACTCTACGTTTTTATATTACTAATACTGAAACTATCATTTAAATTGCATTATACATTTCATAATATCAAGGCTTACAGTTTAAATTTATCTTCAGTGCCCAGCATTGTATATGCAGCACATATTCAAACAAGGGATTAAACAAGTGTAAGTGTTTAGTCTAAGATAAATAATTTATTTTTAACAAATGTAATGCTAGAGTACCAGTGCTTCATGCTTGTTACATAACCTTTTTTTCTTCGTTTAACATTGCAATGTTTGTCTTGCACAACCCATTTTGCATGCATGTAAAAACAGGTCATGATTTCCACTGCTAAATCATTGTGCAACAAAACACCTTCTACACTTAACTTCAAATATGACAATGCATGTATTGTTCTTGATTGAAATGGTGTGGATGAATGAAGCTATATCCAGAGGGAAAAAAAATCTCAAATGTTTCTGCTAGACATCAATGAGGTTACATTAACATGAGTCTCCGGCTTCTCACACTTGTCTCCTGAGACAAAAAACTCTTAACACTCTCTCATTTGTCTCCTTAAAAGTTTCAGAAGAGATCTCAATAACATCACACTGTGCTAAGACTTTTCTCCTTAGCTAGAGACTCCGGATCTCTCACATTTGTCTCCTCTAAAGTTTAGAAGAGATCTCAATAAAAATGTAACAATCTTAATAGTACACAATGTTTTTAAAGATCAGTAGAGTGGACATTTAAAAGCATGCAGAGTGATCAGTATGGTATCAGCAAGAACCTATATGAGTGTGGGAGGAACATTTTGCCCTGCGATTGATGTCCAGAGGGGGATATGCTCCATTTGGAGTAAGCATAGTCATACGTTATCGAACTGACCCAATGTTTTCCTAATGTCTGTATGCCCAAAACTGTTTGATGAAGACCTTATACTGACATTAAGATGGCCTCTGCTTAGATGAACAGCCAGCTGCGTGTCGAGGGTCATTTGAAAGTGATTGTGACCCTCTTGTGGACCCCAGAATGCCACACCGCCTCTGCCGCCATAATTAATGCCTTGAGTTTCCACAGACTTTGATGAACAACTTTCCTCTCTCTGTTCTTGTGCTGGAGAAACCCATAATGGATGTGGGTTGGCCTGAGAATACTTTATGGACTGTGAAAAATAACGCTCGCACACCCACAACAAAGGAACTCTCTGAAAAAGCCACAAGAACATAATTGATTTTCCTAAACATTTTTAGATATATATACACATATACATATACAAACTCATGCATTCTTCTGCCATATGAATCTCTTCAAAGTGTTTAAACAAAATATATATTTTCAATAATTGCTTTTGAAAACCAGCTAAAATTATTGGTTGACCAGTGTGTCATGTGACAAGCTAAAATAATATACAGTTAGGTCAAACATGTGTTTGTTAGTGAGCTTTGCAGGGGCAGAAAGTAAAATAAGTGCCAGCTAATCAGCTTTCAAGCCCAAACGTGAAATATCTTTTAGATCTCACATCCCTAGTCTGAGAGATTTAGAAAATCTTGATGATGTGACCCTTAATATTGAAGCAGATGTATTGGAATATAATCCAGTAATCTGTAGCCTGGAGAGGAAGAGGGAAAATCACTTTTAAAACGTAAGTGCAACTAATGACCTCTTTTCCCATGGCCAGCTTTAGACGGCACTGTCCACAATCCAGAGCAGTGGAGCATTGGGAATATATTTATGGTTCGCATTGTAACTCTGCAGGATATGAAACATTAGGTAAAAGGAAACAAGGAAATTTAAGGAACGAGGAAGAATAACAAGGAAATGAGAGAGTGCAGAAAGAAAGAAAGAAAGAAAGAAAGAAAGAAAGAAAGAAAGAAAGAAAGAAAGAAAGAAAGAAAGAAAGAAAGAAAGAAAGAAAGAAAGAAAGAAAGAAAAATAAAAATAAAAATAAAGAAAGAAATATTTCACTTTTTATATCTTTATCAATATATACAGAGCTCATTGTTGTAATAATAATTTTAACAGGAATTTTCCAAGGGACAAATAGTATGTAATAGGTCTGGGAAAAAATGGTGAAACTCGAAAGAAAAAAAGTCACAAAAGCATTGAAGACGCATCGTAGAGCACAATTTACCCCTAGCAAGGCATACAGAAATAAAGAGAATTATTGTAGCTCACAAAAAAAAAGAAAAGAAAATTAATTAACACATTGCAAGTGTAATTGCAAGTATGCTCAGCATACAATGTATACCTGAACAGTGACCTATAGGTCACCAACATTGGATTCAATTAGTGTGGTTAATATCTTTATGGGCAGGAGGATGGCGGGTTTGGGCGGGGCTGCGCTGTGATTGGTCAGGCACACGCGATCCAGTCCACAGATCAAAAGAGAACACTTGATGAATGACTGGACCGAGAGTGGCAGAGGAGGGAGAGCTTTGCTGCTCCTCGCTTTGAATCATTGATCAAGGTCGTTCTCAGTTCATTAATTTTGGCTGGAGAGGGCCTGCCCTCACTTTGTCAAGTTAGACTCAAGTTAGTGACACACACACTGAGCAAACAATTCATGCCCAGTTTTGTAACACATTCAAACTTAAGTTAAGATCAATGGTATGCTATGATGTTTTGCTGTTCTTGGATACTGTAACTTCATACATATATTTGTGTACAAATCTATTTTTTTTTCAACCATTGTTTCTTTTTAAAATAAAAAAAATTAAAACTAAAAACTGAGTGTTGTCACTTATGGTGTGTTTACATTTTGACATGTTTAGCTGTGTTAATTCCCTGCGAGATTATACTGACCAACTAGTTTAGTTTATCTGGTCTCCACCAGGGACAGATGAATAACACTATCATTTGGTTCTGATTCAATAATACTCTTAAAAGGATCATTCACTCAAAAACCCTTTACTCACACACATATGTTGTTCCAAACCTGTATGACTTTCTGGTTACACTTTATTTTGATAGTCCACAGATATTCTATAAGTAACTTTGCAACTACATGTCAACTAACTCTTATTAGATTATCTGTTAGACTGTTAGGTTCAAAGGGTTAGTAGAATAAGCTGACATATAGTTGCAAAGTTACTTATAGTGTATAGAATATCTAAATTGGACAATTTAAATCAAGTGTTACTGAGTCGGTAAACAAAGTGTCATTTCTACTGTGGAACACAAAAGATATGTTATATATTAATATAGAAAAAAGTGTGTGTGTGTGTGTGTGTGTGTGTGTGTGTGTGTGTGTGTGTGTGTGTGTGTGTGTGTGTGTGTGTGTGTGTGTGTGTGTGTAAATCAGTGCGGTAACCTACTGACTTGCATTGCAAGGGCAAAAACATTCTTTAAAATATATTCTTTAGTGTTTCACAGACGAAAGTCACACAGATTTTGGGTCAGTAATTAATCCCATAAATTTCATTTTGGGTAAATGATATCTTTAGTAATATATTTTCATATAATCTTAAGTGGCCAATTATTTTTGTTAACAAAGAACAAGTAAAAGAGAAAGAGAAAGAAAGAGACAGAGACAACTACGGCTAGTTTGTGTAAATTTGCACCAGGAAAGTCACTATAATAAATCTCTAGATATTTTAACATCAGTATCATTTTAATGTAAGGGATGTTTTGGCAACCTTGTTGCCATCAGTGTGTAATTTACCATTAATTATGTGCAACTCTATGACCTGCTAATGTCACCAATCACACACACATTCATTTAACATACAAAGCCATTTCATTCACAATATCAAAAAGCTTTATTTTCACCTTCATGATAATGAAGAGTAAATTCTCTTCTAAAACATAAAAGTGCCATGCCACAGTGATGTGATTCTATGAGAACCGTAAGGTTGTTTATCTTGTTGCCGATTCTTCCCTAATCTCCATTGTTGTTTTTGTTTGACAGCTGTAATGTAGCATTAAATATTCAGGGAAAGTTTGCAATTATAATTACTGGGTCAGGGATCCTCTCACACTTGACTTAACAGCATTCGCACCAACAGGGAATCATCTTTAATTTAGACCACCACTGCCATTATGGTCCCAGGATTTGGGACAAGAGAGAGAGCGGGTCCTCCGAGGGGGCGTTGAACGCTTCCATGGGTACGTGTGCATGTGTTCGGGATTACAAACTGGTTGCTCCAGTGCGATGCTTAGCCATGCTATCTCTGATTGTGGATGTGTGTATGTGTGCCTGTGTGCATGCTTTTCATGACCACGAAACACCCCCTACTGTGGCGCCCGCTGTGTAGATCAGCTTCCAGTTCTAATGCACATTAAGTTGTTCCTTCTTGACATTTCACTCAGTGCGCTCTCGGCCCCAGGCTGCAGAGTAGAAGGCTGTGTTTTTCATTTGAAGCTCAGTGCATACAGAGAAGCGAACAGGGGGTAAAATACAAGTTTAGGGGCCAACGGCAAACATCTTGTGTCTACTTTTCCGTTTTGGCAGTGGCTAACTGTGACACATGGGCCTTGTAGCTCATTACAGAAGGAGCCTGGTGCATGTCTCTATAATCAAGGCGATTCTGTGCCTGCACTGCATGTATAGCGTAACTCTGGCTTTGCATTCCCAGCCTTTCTTCAAATCTTGTATATGTGTTTTCAATAATACTAGCCTGTGAAAGTCTACCGATCCTTTAACAAAGAGTCCTGGAGGGAGTATGTGAGAAAGCGAATGGAAAAGAGTTCATAAAAGGCCAGATCAGTGGTGAATGTGCATGCATGCTACACTTAAAGGTCTTTCAAAGCCTTTACGTTTTTAACTGTCTGTATTGGGTTACTGCTGGTAAATGGAAACTGCTGATAAGCTCTGTTTCAGAATCTAGTGAGATGCCTGTTTAGGCAGCATACTGCACCATCAGACACAGACAATCAGCAGATTACAGTACGTCACTACTTTTGAAAATGTTCCGTCAGCTAAAACAAGACGTAAAACAATTATGTAAAAAACGTACATAATTTTACCTGAGTATTCAATACGCAATATTTCCATACTGACAATGGAATGAAGAAAGGGAAGATTTATGTTCAAAGACATGATTCTTGATTGATATTCAAAATGGTTGGCAAGCGCTGCTTTGTTTATGGTTTGCATATCCACGGTCCTAGATTCGGTTGAATGACGAATATAGACTACTGCCACCTGCTGGTATAGCCTATATTCATTTCTAATACAGGGCTGTTGAATGCTTGAATCTGATTGGTTGACGAACATTCTAAGGTCTGCAATTATTTTCAGGGAAACGCATGGCTAAAGTAGTTCCTGACAGGTTTGGACCGCATTACATGTCCAGATCACTTCGCCAAAAGATGTCAGTTATTTCAAAGGTCCTTACAGCCTACAACAGCAAAAGAACCAAAACGTACAATAACACTGACCAAGCAAATGAATATAGTAAACAATAGAATAAAAACAACAAATTATTTCCATGTTTTTTGCCACAAAATTACATTTTATTATGTATAGAAAGCACTCTCTCTCTCTCTCTCTCTCTCTCTCTCTCTCTCCCCCCCACTCAAACGCACACACACACACACACAGTACAGACACAGTCACACAGTGCTGTCAGCGCTGCTCTGATGATTTTATCAAATAGATTAGCAACTTAAAAGCTCCATGACATTCCTCACTAGTGAGGTAATAATGGTGTTGTTCTTGAAGCAGATAAACGTACATTTTCGCTATTAGTAGAGACGATGCTGTCGCACATTGGAATTAGCAACGGAGGTGTGGGAGTGTTTAAGGACAAAAACTTGACAAATATCCTGAAATACAACATTTGGACAATGTCTTGAGATGTGGTAACCTTATAAGTGATATAATTGAATCCGGTCTGTGGTATTATTATAAAATACTGCACACTCCACTTCGCTTCGTGGCATTACCACCTCGGGTGTGCATTATTTTCTAATAATTCAATGGCCCGTCGTAAATTATTCCTTACATGACAGTTATCTCCATTATATCTGTTGACAGTGTTGTCTCATTCAGATTTTGTCAAAATCAGGGGGGTTGTATAATTTTTTGGTGGTTGTTATGCAAATGAGGCTGCATCCTCATCCAGAATTCTTGAAAGCTGTCAGGATAAATTAGTGATAAACACATCTCCAGCCCCAGCTGTCACCTCTTACTGAGGCGTCTGCCAGACTAGAGTGTATTTGGGAAATAGACGAAGCTGTCCCGGCATGGCCTTATAGACCATTAGCTTAACCTCAGCACAGCATTGTGGATTAATTTTGCATATCTTTAAAGGGTGACACCGGGGGGGCATTTGAAAGCAGGGCGAGGTTTAGCTCTCCTTCACACCCTATCTATCTATCTATCTATCTATCTATCTATCTATCTATCTATCTATCTATCTATCTATCTATCTATCTATCTATCTATCTATCTATCTATCTATCTATCTATCTATCTATCTATCTATCTATCTATCATCTATCTATCTATCTGTCTGTCTGTCTGTCTGTCTATCTGTTTGTCTGTCTATCAAACATTATGTATTACAAACAAATATTATTTATTTATTTCCCATGACATCACTGACATTATTTATCTAGCTTGTGTGCATGTGCATACATGTGTGTTTGTGTTAATATGCACATACTGTACACCTCACTGAAAGAGTTAAAGTGATCCATGGGTATTTGTTCTCAATCTTTGTCATGTTCTTTCGGACTACACTGGGCTGAGCCGGTTTCCTTTCTATTCACAGACACATCAGTGGATTTGCACCCAGGTAAATCTTCAAGGAAATCACTCAGTGGAAGGAAGGCTGACAATCGGTCAGGGATGAGGAGAAGTGTGCGTAGGACACATTATTTTAGAGCTTATTTCACCCTCTAAGCCATACTGTGGCCAGATTCACAGCGCTCCGCCCACAGATTACTGTCATGGGGATATTAAAAATATTTGCCAAGAATTCTTCATCCTCTGATGCAAAGGGGCATTCTGCCTCTGACCCATTGAGCTGGGATTTTACCCTTGCCCAAGCCTGGGTTGTTCATGCCAGGTTGTTGTTGCACTAAAAGATGCTGTTGTCCATCGCCACTCATCAACCTTGTCATAGCCATTATTTATTTTCTTCCCTTCTCAAATTCTCCTTGTTCTTTGGAGGAATAATTATATGCCATTACGATGTTTCCAAAGCACCAACCACAACAAGGGGCCCACAGTTCTGCCTAAAGTCATATCATGGAAAGTACAATTTTCCTTGATCTTTTGAAATAAAACAGTTGCAATTTTTTTCTGTGAAAACATGCCATAACTTTCAGAACTTCGTCCCTGTCCAGAATGACCATATAAAAAATATGATACAAAAACATGTCACTCTTAACTTCTGTTACGGTCTGATGTCAAACCAATATTACAGTAAAATAATTATTTAACACACAACCACCCGCAAGTAAAAACTAATGTTCACAAAGCAAAGAGGATACTATTATTCCAGTTGGTATTTAACTAAAATTAATGTTCTGTTTTACAACTGGTATTCAGTTATCAACGACTGGGTAGCACCAATTACATTAGACCCAATAGCAACATACAACCCCCCCCCCCCCCCCCCAAAAAAAAAACACATGGCAATTTTTTTTTTCTCTCATTTCACATGCAAAGACTCCGTTTACATGTACAGCACCAAAATGTCTTGCCATATTTGAGACTGTATTTGACCATTGATGTTTTCAGAGGCCCTTGTGACCCCTACTCTTCAGAACTTACATAAAGTATGGACTCCAAAACTATGGGAAACAACTCCAGCGTCAAAGAAATGACAGTATACTTGATTTAGCGAAGCCATTTGTTTCTGCATCGTCTATCAGATCCGAAGGAATAAACAGGACTGTGTATAGTAAACATTGTTGTCCGTGCTTACTGCCGATTTAACTTCCTCCTCCATATTTCTAATTTTAACCTACATAAACAAACTTCTGAAATAATCTCTGATCAGTAAACAGCACAAACAAGCTGTCCTTTTAGTTGCCCACTCTTTAACAGGAAATGATCTGTGGTCAGAGTTGGGCAGGTGGGCACCACCTCTCATGTGATTTATGATGTTGACGTGTTAGCATTAATGCCACTCATTCATTTCACACACGGTATAACTGAAAACATACCTGCATCGACTCCAGCTACACTCTAAAAAATCCTGGGATATCTTTTTTAACCCAAAAGCTGAGCTGAGCCTTTTAGGTAATATTTTTGGGGTTATTTTCTTTAGTGTCAGACGTAAAAACCCACCGGTCATTTTGACCCAGCTTGTTGGGTTTTATACATTAACCTTTTGCTCGGTTGTTTTATTGTGTTGGGTCAGTCAACTTGATTTTGAAGGTTTTTCATTTGACATGCCCCCACCACTTTTCGCCAGGGTCGATATTGTCCCAACCACTTTTTTTAAACGTAATACAAAAGAAACATCTCTAGTTTATTATCAATTCGTTTGTTTGTGATAAAATGGCGATCTGGTGCTGGAATGCACGCTTAACAAAAATTCTAATACCAGTATATTAGGACATACTAATCTTTAGTGCGGATCTACATATTTATTCACTAAGTTAAGTACTCTCAAGACTAACAATATATTATATTATAGTAGATGGATGAAACTATCACATTAAACATGAGTTCTACGCCAATAAATGAAACTCAATGTACTACTGAAATTGATTTGTGGACATCGTAATGTTATTTTCTGTGCATATATTATTGTACATTTCTGATATAAATGTCAAAGTTATATATGTATACAGTATATATGTTCTGTTATGGTCATGTTTCTTTCTGTTTTGACTCTGTCTACGGTGTCTGCTAGTTTGACGCCATTCTCCCGTGTGTTTGATTTAGTCATTGTATTCACCTGTTGCCCATCAATTATCTCAATAATTCCTTCATTTAGTTCTTGTATAAGTACTCCCTGTTTTGTTCAGTTCTTAGTCCTGTCTCGTCTGTGTTTGATGGTTGTTACTTGCCTGTCTTCATATTCTTTACTCATTGTGGATTATTAAAGACTTTTGACTTTCATCTTTGTCACAGTGTAGTCTATACAACCAGTAAATGACAGAAGACAGGACCATAACAGAAGTTAAGTTTTGTGGCGTTTTTTACCCTTTTTTGTTATTTGCTTTTTTCCTTACACTATGGATTCTTACTGTTGTCCAGCTATTCTGCCTGGAGCAGGGAGAACGTCCGCTGGAAGAACACACACGGGACTTCCTCCATCTTGCATGCCAGACGCACCTGGACCGCTCGCTCTGTTCATTCTACTATGCCGGCATGAGGAGAACCTGAAGATGTTTCTTCATCTTGACATCCCTCTGATTGAAACGTTTCATGTTTAGCAATATTATATTTTTTACACCATCATCCAGGAAATGACAAATGCACAAACAACAATAAATGTTAGCAATGGATTTGTTATATTCTGTTATTTTTTTGTTGTATTAGTTGATTTGTCTCACTCTAAAATAATCCATCTTTGTAGATAAATGTAGAGTGGTTATGATTAACTAGTACATTCAAACACAAAGTTTTGATTGTTACCATGTAATTACCTTGTTATTACTACATTTAGCCCCTTTTTTATTCATTAAACAATTTTAAATTCTCTAAAATTAAACATTTACATGAACTACAGCAAAACAATTGTAAAGCAAGACAAAAATGTTTTTGCAATATTTCATTCTTTTTTTAATTTTTTCGTTTTTTTTCAGGAAACACATCATAGCATCCACATACTGGACCACACAGAAATATATTTGCTTTATAATTACATACACGTACATACACTTTGTGAATAAAGATATATACATAAAAGAAAATCATTAAAAATTAGAGCAAGTTCACACACACAGCACACACAGTTCACACACAAAGACATTCATGTCAAGGACAGCCAATGTTTTGCAGAAAACCAGTGAAGTTTTGTCAAGAGGTGATCTGACTTCAGAAGCTCCGGGCATTCTGGGAATTGAAAACACACATATGATCACAGAGCCGCAGCTTTAATGAGCGTGTTAGGAATAGACAAAACTATTTTAGGAACTGAAATATGTAATCAACTCCTGAGGCGTTCTGTCATAAGCAAATCCATGCGTGTATATTTTTGAATTCCCTGGCAAACTAAAAACAATAGCAAATGCCTTTTAGAGATAGAGAGAGAGAAAGAGAGAGAGAGAGAGAGAGAGAGAGAGAGAGAGAGAGAGAGAGAGAGAGAGAGAGAGAGAGAGAGAGAGAGAGAGAGAGAGAGATTTCCAGGAAATTTTGCTTGGTCTGTGAAGTATTCTGCTGCTTATTTGCAATTTTCATTACTAGGGTTTAGCTTGAGCTTGTAACTGCATTAAAGGGTTAGTTCACCCAAAAATGAAAATTCTGTCATTAATTACTGACCCTCATGTCGTTCCAAACCTGTAAGACTTTCATTCATCTTTGGAACACAAATGAAGATAATTTTAATGCAATCTGAGAGCTTTCTGTACCTCAATTGACAGTCTATGCAACTACCACTTTCAAGCACCAGAAAAGTAGTAAAGACATCATTAAAGTAATCCATGTGACTCCAGTGGTTTAACCTAAATTTTATGAAAAGATGCGAGGGCTTTGTTTGCGAAAAAACAAAACAAAAAAACAAAAAACACACACTCAAAAAAAAAACATAATCAACACTTTATTTACTAAATATTAATCTCCAACGTGCGTTCACGCAACAACATCTGCTCTCGCGTCAACACAGCACACGTGCGTCGTGGTGCTCTAGTGAATGTGCATTGGAGATTAATATTTTGTAAATAAAGTGGTAAATTATGTTGTTGTATTTTTGGTTTTTATGTCTTTACTACCTTTCTGGAGCTTGAAAGTGGTAGTTGCGTAGACCGTCAATGGAGGGATAGAAAACTTTAATTTCATTAAAAAGATCTTAATTTGTCTTATGGGTTTGGAACAACATTAGGACGAGTAAATTATGCCAGAATTCATGGGTGAACTATCCCTTTAAGGTGCATTTTGTGGCATGAAACACAAACTGTTAATGTATTATTTTGAACTAGCATGTGAGTTGTTGGGAAAAAGTACTGTATCTGGCTGAGAGGGACAAGGTGGGAGAAGCCATGTGTGTTGTGATTGTTTCTGGTCTATTTGACAGATGTTAGTGGGAAGAAAGCTTGCCGTTGTGGTCCCTCACTCCACAGTGATTTCAGGAATTATCAGTGGTACATGCCTGTTTGTCTGGCTACTGAAACTCTCTCACCTAACCTGCTGAATAATAGATATGCGTATAATAAATATTGCAGGAACTCAAACCTAAGCATATATTTCACTGCATTTCCAACTCCCCACACAAGAATGTGGTGAACACTAGATTTATTTTTCATCAGTTTGGGGTATTGACAGTCAGTGTTTTGTGGCGAATAGCTCAGGGGTCACGGCTGGTGTTAGTCGGAGTAGTTTTGTGTCCATAAATAATTTGGCAGTGGGGCATGTTAGCAACATCTACTGTGTTGTGTGCTTTTCTCGCAATTTTCTATTGAAATCATTAATGCTATCATTGCATTACATACAGATTTGAATTTAGATCTGATCAATTTAGAGAAAATAGCCTAGCCTATATTGTGAGACCTTTAAAGACACCCTTAAAATACTTTATGAGCACATTTTTCTTTTCTGTAATGATGACGTTTTCTATTGAAACAAGAAGTTGAGAGTTGAACTGTTGAGTTCTGGTGGTGTGTGTGTGTAAGAGCAGAAGTGAACGAGTAAACAAGTAAACAAAACATTGCTTTATAACTCCTGACAGATACCACAATATCAAGTTATTGCCTTAGTTATTTGATTATTTTATTTTATTTTATTTTATTTTTTAAATAGCCAGGCATGAACTATGATTGGATACTTCCTATTACTAATTGGTGTTAGCTGTCTTAGTGGGAGGGACATTTTTATTTTGGAGGGCATTTAATTGGACAAACATTTATTTATTTGTGAACAAGACATCAGTGTTTTATTTTTTATTTTATTTTATATTTTTTTTGCCAAGGACCCACTAATTCACTTGTGAATTTTAAGACCCTTCTTAAAATAAAAAGACAATTATATTTCTTGTAGCCTATACAAACCCACTTACTGAACACTTTGTGAGAAAAATCTTAAGTATGATATTATGAAGAAGACAATATGTTGTTTCCAAGATTAAGTTTACATCACATCTAAGTTTAATCCTTATTGTTTTATATCATTTAGATTTTTTGTACAAAACTTTTTTATTTTATTTTATTTGCCAGTTGAAAAAAGTTACCAGCCAGCAACAGCATTTTTTTATATATATCATTTTCACAAAAGTTTCAGGGCCCTCTGAATATTTTGTTGAATGAATATCTGAACATGCAATATATCAAAAGAAAATACAGACCCTCTAATTAAAAAAAATTAAAAAAATAAACACACAAAAAAATAAACTGTTTTATTCTAGCTTCATGTATAATTTTTTTTATCAACTCTTAATGGGTAAGTTTCATAAAAAAAAGAAAAAAAAAAGAAAATCGCGTTTTTGTCAAAGACTACATCTGGATCGGATTCAGAATGATGATCAAAACATAGACGAATTATATAACACCCCCAAAGCTTGCACAGGGTCGACCTTGTCTTGGGTCAACATTTCATTCAGCAATATTAGACAGATTTTATTTATATGCAGTTTATGTTGATGATCAGGTAATTTTACATATGCATCTGCTTAGCTATTGCTTGTTTCTGTCTATTTTTTGACTGTTTTAATCAGGAGATTCAGTAATCTTTCAGAAAATATGTAATAGCACTCCCTTCCGTACAACAGTAAAAACACGTAAAGCCAGAAAATTCCATCAGTGGCAGGGAAGCGTTTACTCATAAATGACAGAAATTTCTGTCAATGGCGATAACAGAGTTAAAAACTAGTGCAGTCAATAAAATCACAAGTAATCTAAATTTAGTAGGTCTTAAAAAGCGGAATGTACTATTGTCAAATATGGTGACTGTGAATGCAACAAAATTTGTATTAAACATTTAATTAATTTCTTAAGATATTCCTAAACAACATTGGACCGCACCGACTTTCATTTTATGAACCTTTTTCAAAATATCTTCTTTTGCATTTCACAGAAGATATGGAAGGACATGAAGGGTGAGTAAATGAGTTTCATTTTTTAGTAAACTTTAACATATCAAACCTATACATCCATGTTCCAACATTTAGAGGACATGCACATAGGTGTGGTGTTCAGGTGCCAACACAATTTTTGACCATGTAGAACATGGCCTTAAAGCTAATTGACATCGACTTAAAGTGGTCCAGTTGTGATTTCATGAGATTTTTAAAGTCCTATAATTTATTCAAAAGACTTTAAAAAACACTTCAAAATAATACTAGCTCCATTATAGAGAGCATAAGGACTGTAACATTTAACTCATCGGCAGCCTTGCTTACGTTCTTAGCTTTCTGAAACATAACACAACAATAATAATGAGCAAAGCTTTGCCAAGAAAGCCTTTATGGAGATTGATGATGTTCAGAGTGGCGGCAGGGTGCAGGAGGGTTTGCTCAGAGATACCGGGAAGGTCTGGTAGCAGTCAAGACCCATTTGGGCTAAATTGGGAGGCTGTGCGTGTGCCATATCACAGCTTTAACACGTAGAGCTGTCAGTTAGAATGGAGTAGCACAGGGCAGGGTCAACTTCTTTCCACCTTTTCCACCAGAAAGCTGAAATGGAAACCAGACCCTTGTGTATACGTGCGTGTGTGTTTAGTGGGTAAGGAAATGTTTTGGGGTCAGCAGCTGTTAGAGGACCATTTACCCCACCCCTACACCACTACTAAACACTCCAACCTTCCTTCCAAAAACAATACAGCTATTTCAGCATAGTCCATAGATGCTGCAGGTGGGTGGGGATTGGCACTGGCCCTCAGGCTGACCAGGTGGAGATGTTTAGCATTAATGCTAACTGCACTATTCCCACTTCCGTTTCCTATTAGGCAGTCAGGATAACTGAGAGATTCGGATTGCTTAAATAAAAGAGAAAATGTAAGAGACAATAGACCATTCTTTCAAGACTAATTATTGGTAATTCTGAGATTATATGTTCTGACAAATTTCATATAGACTTGATTACATATAAAATATAATGAATATTAAAATAAATATATTTTTTTACTGCATATTGGTTTTGCTCTATTTCATGTATAATTTGGAATTTAAACGATTTTTTTACGTTGAAATGATAAAAACTGGTGAATGTAGTAATAACATGCTAATAACTCTGTAACAACTGATTTTTTCACATTCACAAATTAATGAGAAGTTATTGATTAGGGCCAAAATGGTTTTAATTGAAAAATATAGTGAAAAGTATTATGATGAGACAATCAACCACAGGGCGATATAAACACTGGCAGGGAAGGACAAGGTTCGAGTATTCACTCTACATCTCATGGGGTCAAACTTCTTCCAGTTTACATAGAGCAGTTGACAAGGAGGTGTAAAGAAGCCCTGCTGGCTTGCTAATTCCCAGCATCACCATAATGGGACCACCGCCTTCAACACTGAGCAGCTCTCTTTGTGGAATTTATAGAGCACAGACACTAGATTTTTTTTTTTTTTTTTTTTTGCATTGTTCATAAACATTCCCTCCGGGTTGAAACATCATTCCCTTATCTGTTATCCTCCTTTCCCTCAGATAGCTGCCAAACAATAGTCAAGTTAAGTCAAGTCACCTTTATTTATATAGCGCTTTTTACAATACGGATTGTATCAAAGCAGCTTCACATTGATAACATGAAAATAATACAACAAAGTTTGTTTCTAGAAGAAAATTGCATCATCGTCCACCCTTAATAAGGCAGATCAATAATATTGTTGAATATTAAATGTCCCCAACTAAGCATGCCAAGGCAACAGTTGCAAGGAACCAAAACTCCATCAGGTGACAGAATGGAGAAAAAAACCTTGGGAGAACCCAGGTTCAGTCGGGGGCCAGTTCTCCTCTGGCCAACAAGCGAACAGTGTATGATTATGATCCAGGCAGCGTTACAGGTCAGAAGTCAGATTGGTCGTGTCAATGAAGCCTTCACAGGGCTGATGAGGCTGGC
Source organism: Squalius cephalus (assembly GCF_949319135.1). Taxonomy (NCBI): domain Eukaryota; kingdom Metazoa; phylum Chordata; class Actinopteri; order Cypriniformes; family Leuciscidae; genus Squalius; species Squalius cephalus. Next base: position 10,715,869 of record NC_137126.1, read on the forward strand.
ACTTCAGGATGCGTCATGGTTAGGTCCAGGTGCAGATACACCATCTGATCTGGATACGGCCGGGGTCCACCTCACTTCAGTAAACGGAGAGACTAGTTGACACTTCAGGACTGCGCTGTCGTCGCGTACAGGCGCTGGTCCTTCATCAGATCTGGATATGGCCTGGATCCGACGGACTGCGGTAAACCTCAGTATAAACAGAGAGACTAATATTAGCGTAGACGCCATTCTTCTATTGATGTAACGAGTACATCAGGATTTGTGGGAAGTGTTCCCGGTTTTCGGCTGGCCTAATCTATGCAGCCTAATATGGAATTATAGAAGTCTATAATGTGTTATGTGTATGCTAGGTCAAAGAGATGTGTTTTTAGTCTAGCTTTGAACTGACAGAGTGTGTCTGCTTCCCGGACAATGTTAGGAAGACTGTTCCAAAGTTTTGGTGCTAAATAGGAGAAGGATCTACCGCCAGCAGTCGATTTTGATATTCTAGGTATTATCAACTTGCCGGAATTTTGAGATCGCAATAGACGTGAAGGACTATAATACGTTAAGAGCTCGCTCAAGTACTGCGGAGCTAAACCATTTAGTGCTTTGTAAGTAATCAGCAATATTTTAAAATTTATACGATGTTTAATAGGGAGCCAGTGCAGTTTTGACAGAACAGGGCTAATATGGTCATACTTCCTGGTTCTGGTAAGAACTCGAGCTGCTGCGTTTTGGACCAGCTGTAATTTGTTCATTAAGCGTGCAGGGCATCCACCCATTAGAGGATTACAATAATCTAGCCTTGATGTCATGAACGCATTAACTAATTGTTCCGCATTTGTCAATGAGAGCATATGACGTAATTTAGATATATTTTTAAGATGGAAAAATGCGGTTTTACAGATACTAGACACGTGACTTTCAAATGAAAGATTGGTATCGAAGAGCACACCCAGGTTCCTAACCAACGATGAAGACTTAACAGAGCAGCCATCAAGTGTTAGACAGTATTCTAGGTTATTACGTGAGGACGTTTTTTGTCCAATAATTAGAATCTCTGTTTTTTCAGAATTAAGTAGTAGGAAATTACTAGTCATCCAGTTTTTTATATCAGCTATTAATTATGTGAATTGGTAAGTTTCGTCTGGGCGTGAAGAAATATAGAGCTGAGTATCATCAGCATAACAGTGAAAACTAATGCCATGCTTCCTAATGATATCTCCTAAGGGTAGCATGTACAGAGTGAACAGCAACGGTCCTAGTACTGAGCCTTGTGGTACGCCATACTGAACTTGTGATCAATAAGACATCTCTTCATTTACTGCTACAAACTGATAACGGTCAGATAAGTATGATTTAAACCATGCTAATGCAATTCCACTAATGCCAACATAATTTTCGAGTCTATTTAAAAGAATGTTGTGGTCGATAGTGTCAAATGCAGCACTAAGATCGAGTAACACTTATAGCGAGATACAACCATGATCGGATGATAGGAGCAAAGGAGGTCCTATATATATATATATATATATATATATATATATATATATATATATATATATATATATATTGGGAGGCTAATCAATAGATAACTTTATTTTGTGAAAAAAGTAATCACCATGAAGGTAATAGCTTTCTAAGAAGAAATGCATAAGATTGAATCCCACACTTTAGGGGGAATAGTTCCACCATATGTTTGATGGAATACATTAATGCAGAGTTCCTGTTACCTAAAGCTAGATTTCTGTGAGATTCTGGCATGGATATATCATGGGAAGTCAGAAGTGCAATGCAAAAGCTGATTCAAGACTACTGTAAGCATGCCAATATACCCCTTATGGCTTGGCGCCTAAAAATCCTGTGTCTATGTGCTAATAGTGATATATTAGAGCTCTCTAAAACACACTGCCTTTCCGTGATCATGTTACTAAGTTTTTCATACTTTACCCCAGTGGTTATAAAGAGCTACCCTCTGAACTTAACTTTTTTTGGATTCAGTGTCAGTTTAACAAAAATATCTGGCTTCATTTCATGAAACATATTGGCTTGAATTTGGTTATATGGGGAATTGGTGTTTCCATCCTGAAATGTAGGCAAATCAAATTTGAAAGACACCCTATTAAATTGTGCTCAGTTTGAAATGACTGTATGTTTGCTCATGCCAGGCACAGTTAAGCATGTGTATTGTGTGATTATGTTTAATATGTGAAACATATATGTAAACACAAGCTAAATCAGTGGCAGTGAGGTAAATCTGATAAAAGTGAAGGGTTTCATGTATAATGCCTCATTGTGGAACTCGCTGAGCCTTGGAAACTATCCACATCTACATAATTATGAAGTATATGGCCACATGCTGCTGTATGGGTAGCTTTGAGCTGAGGTCTTTGACAGTCAGTTCCTCCTGATGTTGATTTTTAGAGCGCTCATTGCGTCTGTTGTTGACTGCCATGTAATGTAATTGGCTTAATCATGGAAGGAAAGGAACAAATGAGGTAATCCAACACTACCTCCACTAACAGCCCTTAGGCCTCACTCTCACCTTTGTAGCTCAGGGTCATGACCTCATGCTGGAGGAGAAGGAGCCCAGAAATCCCCACCGGACTCAACAGAACCACTGGTAAAATGTCAGGTGAAAAAGTGAACTGGCAATCTGAACAACATTCAATTCTTAAAGTAAGGCAACACAATTTAACCATATCAGTTCAACAAGAGTGCTCTTGGCATTTGGCTGAAAGCATCTTTATATTTTGTAAGCAGACAGTGATAAAATACACCATGAACTATTTTTGATTTTCTTTAAATGACAGAGGTCTGAAAAGACCCATTTGAACCTTGAAATAACGCTAAAACAAGAGCAGTGAAAGAAAAAGTGCAGTGTGACCTCACATCACTCACCCACTCAACTTCAGACCCAAATGACTTCATCACATCTCTCTGCATGTCCATCACCACTTAAAATGAATGACTAAGAAACTAATTGTCAACAGACTGGTGTATGTTAAATCATGTGCAGAGCTCAACATTTTTTTATTTCTTTACTTAATATTTTACTTTTCATTCTTTATGTGAGTGAGGATTAATTACCAAAGGACAAACTCCTTAATTACGTTGTCAAGTGTTTGATATAACCATTTAATTAAATAGCATGAACATATACAATTTTGCAAGCCATGGAAATATACAGTATATATACTGTATATATATATATATATATATATATATATATATATATATATATATATATATATATATATATAAACAGTTTTTAATCAAGATTTAACTAAAACAGGAGAAGGGAATTACACTGCCACATGAAATGCAAACGGAAACTATACTGGACAATGAACAGACAAAAGAAAGAGAGAAAGGGAAAGAGAAAATATCCAGTGAGCGGCAGTTCTGAGGGTGAAAATGCCTTGTTGATGCCAGAAGTCAGAGGAGAATGGCCAGACTGGTTAAAGCCGATAGAAAGGCAACAGTAATGCAAAAAAACCCCAAAAAAAACACTTGTTACAACCGAGGAAAGCATCTCTGAACCCACAACAACACTTCGAACCTTGAAGCAGATAGGCACACCGGGTTCCACTCCTGTCAAAATTGGACAATAGAAGATTGGAAAAATGTTGCTTGGTCTGATGAGTATGGATTTCTGCTGCCATATTCAGATAGAAGTGTTAGAATTTTGCACAAACAGCATTTTCTTGGCACACTTTGGTCCTCTTAGTACCAATTGAGCATTGTTTAAATGCCACAGCCTACCTGAGTATTGTTGCTGACAATGTCCATCCAATTTGTGAACATAGTGTAACCATCTTCTTATGGCTACTTCCAGCAGGATAACGTGCCATGCCACAATGCTCAAATCATCTTAACTTGTTTCTTTAACATGACATTGACATTGAGTTCACTATACTCAAATGGCCACTACAATCACCAAATCTCAATCCAATAGAGCACCATTGGGATGTGGTGGAATGGGAGATTCACATTATGGATGTGCAGCCAACAAATCTGATGCAACTGCATGATGCTATCATGTCAATATGGACAAAAATCTCTGAGTGATGTTTCCAGCAAATTGTCATCAAGAACATCAAGAATTAAGGCAGTTCTGAAGGCTAAAGGGGGTCCAACCCGGTACTAGTAAGGTGTACCTAATTAAGTGGCCGGTGAATGTATATATGTACCGTGGTCTGAATACTCGATTTTGATTGGCTGGAAGGTGTGCATTAAAACTGGTTAATGCACAGGTAGTTCCGGTCAGTTTAATTATTGTTCTATATTAATGTGCGGCTTTCATTGAAACACTCACAGATCACTTGTACACAGAGATCGGCGATCACGCTGTGAATAAAACACAGCAAGTCCACCAGGTGAAAATTGTAAGCCCTCAATGATTTTAGGAGTAATTTATGTCTGTAGTACAAACAGCTCACATTACGCAACACAGTTTAATACGTAAGGTCAGAAGGTTGTTCAAATCCCCAACCCTAATTATGAGCATTAGTAATGATTATACTCATCTTAGCAAACACTACTAATAATTATTCTCATACCTCACTTCTCAAAAGCTTATACTTGGGTAATTAGTGGCAGGACTGGTGGTACTGTAAATGCTCTTCTAAATGCCATCTAAATTAGCCCCAGGCTCTAGACAGCAGGGCTGAGAGGTTACTACTCTTAGATTTGGATTGCTCTGCTGAGGAGTCTGCCCTGGAGCCAACCCTCTGTATGTTTACTGCTTCTCCGGAACCAGCCTCCAACTTTCAGTCTTTTATTTCCTCTCTCTCTTTCCTAAATCAACACACTGCTGTTTATTTGTGCACAGTCAACCTGAGCAGTACCATTGGAGCTAAAGGAGTCGGCCACAGTACCAGCATCTCCACAAATAAAGGCAGACAGCTCTTAAAGAGTATAAACGCCACACTGGATATATTATACTGATTGAGAATGATGGGCGCTCTTAATCCAAATATTTGACTCCTAAGTGCATTGTGGAGAGCTTTGAGGTCTGCCAGAAAAGCACTTTAAAAGGATCTCGCTCGTTTTGCTCATCTTGCTCATCTTGCTCAGGCATGAATAAGACTGATATAGAGGACATTGTGGAGTAGAGATAGCACTCTACCAGCATGTGCCTTGATTAGGAGTTTTACTGGATATTTGTAATAAGTTTATGATGCTGTATTTGTAACCTGTTAGACGTGGACTAACAAAGATAAATCAAAAGTCCTTAAAAAATCCTTAAATTCTTAAAAATAAAATCCTTATATATCTCACTAGGATATATATAGAGCCTGAGAAGAGCTTAAGGGGTGGAGGGACGTAGCACAGCTGAAGGCCTGGGAGCAACATCGGACCAAGGTGGAGCCGGAGGGATGAGGGAACCTGGTGGAGCCATAAGGACGATGGTCTCAGGTGGAGTCGAGGAAGGGAGGAGCCAAGGTCGAGCCGACAGGTTGATGAGCCGAGGTGGAGTAATGGGCTTGGTGGCTGGAAATGAAGTCAAGGGATCCTCTTGACAAGGGGGAGCTGGAGACTGGAAGACCCGAGGCAGATCCACACAGCAAAGTGGAGTCAGAGAAGGAGCTAAAGGACTGAAGGGAACCAGCGGAGGTGGGGCCAGGGGGACTGGCTGTTATAGGCAGAGGGAGAGGGAGTCTGGGCAGGATCCTCAGAGACACAGGAGACTTGGAACTGGGTGGGACTAGCGGAAACAAAGGAGACTTTGAGCTGGGCGGGACCAGCGGGGATAGAAGACACAGATATATCCTTTTCTATTTCCTCAAAATAGTTAACACTTAGGCTAGCTGCAACTCACCCTCACTGACAGAAGTGTGGGCATTGCTCCACTACATGCCCTTGAACTCCACAAGGACACCCACAGTGACGGATGACTCACACACCTGGTCAGACAATTCGTTGGGATCGAGCTCAGTCTTTGTTCGATTTTACATTGCAGCAGGCTCGGGTCCAGTGCCTGAGATGGGCTCTGGCATACGCTCCATGCAGTGTGTGAGAGGCGGCTGGCTGGGCTTTGGGTCCGGAGAGGGCCTGGTGCTGTCCTTCCTGGCGGGGCAGATGGTTAATGGAGATCCGTTATTCACCAGCACCCACTCCACATAGTTGTCAAAATCTCCCCAAAGACCAACACTGAGCAGGCGTACCTTGAATCGCTCGCCGAGGCTGGTAAAGTAGAACACACAAAGCGAGTGATCTGGATAGGCTGTGAGGCATGCCAGATCTAAGAAGTCCTTGGTGAGGTCCTCTAGATTTTGCTCTTTCTGCTCTAAGCATAAATAAAACAAGTGGAGAAAAAATACTGCAACAATTTTTTTTTTTTTTTTTTTTTAAGAAAGTTATGTCATCTTTGATACATTAGGCTCATGTAGAATAGGACAAGATGGAGCTCATACTTGAAAAATAAATAAATAAATAAAACACCTCAGTTTTATTCAGAGGACCAAACTGAGCAAAAATCTTTCAATTTGATGCATTTGCTGATATTTATATGCCCAAAGTAAGACTAAGTAAGATGAACTTCAGATAGCTTGTAATGTAAATCAATGAAAAGTTTATATAGCAGTACAGCAACATAAAATGCATATAAATATCAGCTGTCACAATATATCTTCTAATAATATGTCTTAATAAGATGATGTTTAAATGCTTAGTTTTATTTTATCAGAGCTGTGTAGTTTTAATTTTAGGAGGCAAAACATAAAATGCAACAGAATGATGATTGAGAGATGTACAAATAGGCTTTCCTCAAAAGCCTGATGAATCATACTTGATTTTCCAAAAATTGCAGCAGGTTTGGACTGATATATTATTTGCTGATATTTTAAATTGTCCTGATAATCAGTGTTTGCTTATTAAAATTATTAACAACCTTTTTTACCTATTCAGAAGAAGATGGGAGGGTGATCTAAATGGTTGCTATTGTGTCTTTAGCACATTGCTATTCAGTTATAGAGTGATCTTGGTGGTTGCTATGGTTTTGCAAGGAGATTGCTTACTGGCCCAAGTCAAAACCCACAAAGCCTCTGTGATATTTGGGTCTCCAGATGTGGTTTGAGTGTTTTCAGTGTAAGTCTATGGGACTTCATCTGTTTTGTGGTCTTCCAGGCAAAAATCATAAGTCCTATTGCTTAGAAAACGTCTCTTATACAAATCTCTCTCTTGTTTGCTTTTGCTAGATGGCATCTTCTCCACTTATTGCATAACCAATCATATCCATTTGTTTCTAGATATTTCCCTCATTCTTACTTCCTGTGGATTCTGAGTAATTTCCTAGTAATGTTGGTCAATGGATTTCGTGGGATATTCAATTACATTTGGCCTTCATTTGGTTCCTTGATTGGTGCATTATTCAATTTTTCTTTCCAGAAACCTTAATTTCTGAGGTTTTTAACCAATGTCTAGGGTCTAGGGTGTATCTCAGCCAGTTGGTATTAAAGTTAAAAAAATATGGTTCACAAAACAAATAATGGTTGAAAAGAATTATGGTAAGCTAATATTTCAGTCTAGATCACTGGAAATGCCTTAATTTCTTCTCTTTCGCTATACTAAGAAAGGAATAGTGCACTAAAACAACAAATAAAACAATTTATGTGTTTAAAGAATTTTTTTTATGCAGCTGTTAAGCATGTCCTAAGCATTGAGGATTTTCTACAAGGTGAATTGTATTATGCCAAACAGCAAATTATAAAATTTGTGGTATTATTCTTTTATCCCTCAGGACTACTTAAACAGATCTTGTCTTTATAATGTGTTATTGCGATAGGAGGAACATACATTTTGTTCTTTACTCCCTTTTTACATACTTTTGTGAACTAAAAGCCATGTTAAACTATAGGTGGTCTTCTATGTGTGATAATTGCTTACAAGCTGTGAAGACATTCACCTTTTGTGCTGTTTTTCGCACATTTAAATGCAGTAACACATCAGAGCTGATATATTGTAGCCAACAGTAAAAGTAAAGCATCAGCTTTCTGTTGGTTGTGGCTCACTTAGATACAAGAAATTATAGATCTGTTTCATTTAAGATGGCTGCTTGTATTTGCGTGATTGTGGCGTGTGTGGAAACTGTTGATCTCCAGAGTCCCAGCAGGTGTTCAGCAGTATATATGCTCCAGTTTCTGTCTCTCTGCATGTGGAAGGGAGATTGTTTAACATTGACAGACAAATGGGGGGCTTTAAAGTACAGTCCTCAGTAGGCTAAAGCTAATGTATTTATTGTGTATGTTTTTTCTAAACCTGCCTTTTTATTTTTTTTTATTTTTTTTATGGTGGTGTACCATAGAGTCTCTGCTTTTGCAATCAATAATGACATGAGTGATGGGGCAATGATCCAGTCTGTGCAGAATAGAAGGAATATTAATGCACTTGACCTACCCTGCCACATGGGGACTATGGGAAATCTGATATTTTATAGTAAGCTCATTGAAGACGGGGTCACTACAACCCATTCTCGTGAGAAAAAGTAACTATTTTATGTGGTGGCAATTTTGTATGAATTTGTACAATGTGATTCAAACAGACATGCATAACTTTTTGGAGAAAAAAAGTTAAGCATAAAGATCTGACTCTAAACCTAAAGTCAGTGGGGCATAAGCAGATTATACGAAAACGTGTGAATGAGATCATACAAATTCATACAAATTAGTCACCAATTTGGCAAAAATAGTTATGAATTGTCATGAGATTGTGTTATTCATTAACTTAATATGGCAAATCATATTACCATGCAATTTTTACACGAAAATTTTAGTTGTTTACCATTTTACATGAAAACGTGTGAATGAGATCATACAAATTCATGCAAATTAGTCACCAATTTGGCAAAAATTGTTACGAAATGCCATGAGATTGTGTTATTCATTAACTTAAAATGGCAAATCATATTACCATGCATTTTTTTCTTTTAAACAACTAGGCTACTATGTAAAAAATGGTAAATCAATATTGTGATTTACACTTATTTCTAATACTTGTAATACTTGTAATTTGTGGGGTTATAATTACATGAGTTAGATGTACATTTAATATTCATTAATATTATTGATGTGACTGACGCTGTTGTATGATAACTGAACTGAGCATGGGCAATGACGTCTTTACCCCCCCCCCCCCCCCCCTTTTTTTTTCAGAACTGCTTTATAGATGAAATTAACTAATTTAATAATTGATGATCTTCACAATGAAACTGAATCAACACTGAACTGACATCAGCTGAACAACAGCCGGATTGCATCATTTTCCTGTTATCACTGTAAAGCTACTTTGAAACAATCTGTATTGTATAAAGCGCTATATAAATAAAGGTAACTTGACTTGACTTGATTTCAGACATGCATTAAAATCATCTTACCAAAATAATTGGATAAGATGCCCTCTTTAAATATAATTCAACGATAAATGTGGTTTTGCACACTTCTATTGTCCCTCTCTACATAATTCTTCTTCTTCCTTACAGGCTTGTTTCATACTCAGAGGCGTTAGACGCATGATATGTGAGCATTGAATATTTCAGTGGCTGTCTGCTTGGCCCGTGCTGACCTGCCTGACATGTGACGTTGTGCTCTCGCTGGAAATGCCCCGTCACCTCACATCAGCCAGCTGGCTGGAAGAAGCAGCTGACCCTCTTCTCCTCTCCATTTTACTCTCATCCTCTCCTTTCTGCTTTCCCTCAGACTAAACCCAACATAAGGATCAGAGAAAAAAAAAAAATACTGCTAGAACACGTTAACTGATACAATTACATGTAATTTTTTACAGTAAAATACTGTTGAATGTACTGTTAAAAGAACAATTTAAGATATTTCTTATATTTCAGTTAAAAATAACATTATTTCACTGTGAATGTAATTTCAATCTGTAAAATGTGATATAATGCTATCATATCTTTTATGACATATTTTATTGTGAATTATGACAGTTTCATTTTTAGATGATTGGCTGTTTTATTGCACTTTTTGAATATATTGCAAATATATTGTGTTAATACCAAAAGAAAGTATGTGAAATATGTTTCATCTGCATTTTTATGTATTCATGTATCTATGTATTTGTTTTCAGTTGCTGTTTTATGTAAAAATGTTTCCTATTTGTTTACCATTTTTATTTTTAAATGTTTCAAGTGAAATTAAGGTGGAGTGGTGATGGTGGAAGCCCTGCAATTGACTTCCCAGCTGTCGGGAAGGGATAGGCTCCAGCATTACCATGACCCTTAAAAGAACAAGTACATTTTACTACTACAATAAAGTAAAGTCAAAAATGTAAAATGTTAATGTTTTCTATTAGGATTACAATCCATTGCGGTAGTGGAGTAAATTGCAACAGATCCAAATACGAAATAACCTTCTCCCTCTTTTCTCCTGCTGCCACTATGAATTAACTGTAACTGGTTATTTTAGGTCCTTCTTCAATAACTTTAAAACCCACACACTGATATGCGTGTCTGGATATGATCTTTTACTAACACTACTGCAAGATCTTATTAATAAGTAAATGAATCAGCAAATGGTACCATGTAATATGTATACCTGCATTGCTCAATATTTAATAACTCTGTTTAGAAAGTCTGCCTAATGTTTAGCAGAGGGCAAGGCAACATTTCAATCTTCTAATATCTTGTATTAACTGGTTTTTTTTCTTCAATAAAAAACGCTTTTGACTATCCCAAAGACAACATGAGCCATAATTGCCATGTTATAACACTGTAATAACGTGTAACTACATATGTATTACACAATCTTGACAGTATAATTACAATTTTGATTCCAATTCCGGTTTGATTTTATGAAAAAAATATATTTTTTATTCCATCAAACAAAGATGAGGAAAGCTGAGTGGGCAGATAAGGAATAGTGTGTAATTTTGTTTGTCTTAGTATTAGCTTTCTCTTGAAACACTTGGGTGGACTTGGAAATGCCATCTTTTCCCTATCTGTCTGCTTGTCAGCTTCAGTGCCTTGTCACAACTTATCAAAACGACTAGCTGAAGAGCTAATAGCGGGTGCTCTGTCCAGTAGCATCAGGCTAACTCTGACAGTCTTTCAATGCATCCCACCAAAATGGAAAACATATGCAAAGTGGAGTGTGCTGGGAACTCAATATCCATTTGTTAAATTATGTGTAGACTCAACCTTATGGCAAAACAATTAATGTGGAGCTCTTGGTGTCTCCATAACATCAAAGGTGAGTAGAAATGCTTTTAACAATTAACAGCCGGAAGATGCACACATTGTTGTAAGTGTTCCATTTATAACGCGAGAGCCTCGAGATACTGTGTGATCACTTACTGGCATGGATTGTTGAGCAAGGCATGGCGCCTTACAGCCCTCAAGAGCGGAGGAGATGTCAAGAGGGTCAAGTTCAGAGGCACGTACCTTTGTGTCTATTTTCGTTGCATCAGGCACCGGCAGTCACCCATATAAACAGTGGGAGTGCATGAAGAATAATTGGACTGATGCATATAAACATATTAAGTACCATCAATATTCACTGAACAAAAAAAAACCCTCAGAACTTCCGTAGGACAAATTCACATTCAATTACAATGCTCTAGACCCCTATTACCATCCCAGGCTCACTGGAAATATGCGATTTTTCCTATTCCTGCAAAATGTGAAATATGTTGTTCCAGGTACATTTCACTATGCTTTTCAGCATTGCTCTAAACAATATATATATATATATATATATATATATATATATATATATATATATATATATATATATATATATATATATATATTATAAGCAAGTTTACCATGTCAGAAAAGCTAAATATATGGAGCTGGTTATCTGATGCAAACGTCAAAATGTATTATTTTACAAGTCATGCATTATTATAGTTTATAATATGCATTACTTTCCATTTGCTTTTCTATTTTATCTCGGGACGCCCATCTCATGGTAACTAGATAGTACGTCAGCTCCAATTTGGATCCAGCTTCTTACAAAAACTTCAGAAGACCCAACACCTGTGAAGAGACGACTCATGATATTGACTTCAGATGACGCAAACTCTGAATCAACATGCACCAATGCAAAATGTTCTATATATTGTCATCATTATGTTCACAACTTGTAATAATTACTTTAATGAGCTCACTTTTTCTGCCTAAAATGTATACATGATGTTAGCTAACTGCGTGATTTGTATATGTACATTTCTGAAATACATTACTTAGACAGAGTCACCTCTGATAACAGATCACTCTAAATTGTAATGTAGACACTTGCATTTTCTTTAAAGCTGGTTTGAAACAATATGTATTGTGAAAAGCGCAATACAAATAAATGTGAATTGAAATTAAATTATGGTAAACATTTTTTTGAGGTGATAGTATTGTGCAAGGAACCATGCGAAAATAAGACTTTATTTTGAGACAATTTGCCCCTGTAATCAGTTGTTGCCGTTTTAGTGAAATGTATGTATAACGTTCAGTTGTAAGTCATTTATAAGTGGCTAGTTAATGATTAACTAATTGTTTACAAAACATTCATAAATGATTAGCAAGTGATATACTAACATTTTATGTATGTTTTGTAAATTCTGTTACAAGTCATTTACAAGTGATTAGTAAATGATTAACTAATTATTTACAAAACATGACTATGCGTTCATAAATTATTAATAAGTGATATGTTAATAATTGTATGTATGTTTTGTAGATTCAGTTACAAGTCATTTACAATTGATTAGTTAATGAATAACTAATCATTTACAAAACATGAATATGCGTTTCATAAATGTTTAATACATTTTTTTTTTTTTTTTTGTATGTATGTATGTAGCAATTAGAGGGTGCAGAAAGTGTTGTAAATGCCTTGTATACACGTACAGATCATTTGTAACAGGTAAGTAACAGTTTTCAACACGATGATGTGTAAACGCATGAATAAATAATTTACAACACTTTCTGCGTCCCCTAATCTAAAGTGTAAACTATTCATCACTTGTAAATGTGTTACACATCATTTGTAGATTACCACTTCAAAAACCAATAAGGCATAAGATCAACGAATCGTATCTACGAATGATGTGTAACACATTTACAAGTGATGAATAGTTTACACTTTAGATTAGGGGACGCAGAAAGTGTTGTAAATTATTTATTCATGCGTTATAACAGGTGTTGAACACTGTAGTGTGTACTGCAGTGTAAGTGCTGACTGGTGAGGGTATAGACAGCTGTCTTCTGTAGTGTGTAGTGTAGTGTGTAGTGTAGTGTGTACTGCAGTGTAAGTGCTGACTGGTGAGGGTATAGACAGCTGTCTTCTGTAGTGTGTAGTGTAGTGTGTACTGCAGTGTAAGTGCTGACTGGTGAGGGTATAGACAGCTGTCTTCTGTAGTGTGTAGTGTAGTGTGTAGTGTAGTGTGTACTGCAGTGTAAGTGCTGACTGGTGAGGGCATAGACAGCTGTCTTCTATAGTGTGTAGTGTAGTGTGCACTGCAGTGTAAGTGCTGACTGGTGAGGGTATAGACAGCTGTCTTCTATAGTGTGTAGTGTAGTGTGCACTGCAGTGTAAGTGCTGACTGGTGAGGGTATAGACAGCTGTCTTCTATAGTGTGTAGTGTAGTGTGTACTGCAGTGTAAGTGCTGACTGGTGAGGGCATAGACAGCTGTCTTCTATAGTGTGTAGTGTAGTGTGCACTGCAGTGTAAGTGCTGACTGGTGAGGGTATAGACAGCTGTCTTCTATAGTGTGTAGTGTAGTGTGCACTGCAGTGTAAGTGCTGACTGGTGAGGGTATAGACAGCCGTCTTCTCTGAAACACATGGAGTCTTTAACCACTCACTGTGCACCTTATGTGAGCAAAACATACAAAAAAGTAACATCATTTATTAAACATTTATGAAACACACAGTCATGTTTTGTAAATGATTAGTTAATTATTAACTAATCAAATGTAAATGACTTATAACTGAATCTACAAAACATACACAAAATAATGAACATATCACTTATTAATCATTTATGAATGCATAGTCATGTTTTGTAAATGATTAGTTCATCATTAACTAACCATTTATAAATGACTTACAACTGAACGTTATTATAAAGTGTTACCGGTATGTTTTTGCAGTTTTGTAGAAATGTAGGCAGAGTCACATATTTCCAATGAAATATTTCCAGTACAACATGTCATAAAATGCTAATCAAGCATTTAAACAAGCAAAGGTCTCACAAGTTCATAGCCATCAAACATTTCTGTCCATTTCACGATCCATCTGATCGTGACTGTAAAGTGCCCCCGTACGAGAGGAACCACCAGCTTTGATCATCTGCGAAGACATTTTAAAGCATCTTTGAGAGGCTTTTAGCATTTTAAGCTCTGAGCTCTGAGGCCTCCAAAGCACCTCGGTGAATCTTGCTGTGTGCTTATGAAAGTTTGATGTTGAAATTAGGAGCTTGCCGATCTGACACCTATGCAAGCTGGAGACCCAGCAAAGTGCTGCCGGCCAGAACGGGACGCTTTCTCTCTTCCCCTCCATCTCTGTCTGTTTCTCTGTCTATCCCTCTTCTAAGCTGACAACATCAGAACTGTTTTAACAGGGCTTTAATGGCTGGGCCTTGGAACTCCTCTGAGGCTTCAGAGTAACTGTGAACTTCACCTCTTTCTTATGGGAGATGACATGCCCTCCTTTCTCCGCACAAACACTTTTTCTCTTTTACGCTAACACCAACCCACTGCATACACATTCTGTCACGCTCATATTCGTGATGGCTCAGACTCTGTACTGGCGTAAGGATGAGCTGACCTGAGTGGCGTGCCATGGGGTGAATGAGTCCTCTTGTGGCTACCACATTGGTTGCTTGTGGGTGTGCTCATTAGCAGGATGAGACATCACTGTGGCTTCATGGGGGATGTTGTTGCCACACAGACCCTGAGGACCCACAGAGCCCAAAGCTGGCTCTTCTACTCTGTCTCTCTGGCACTGCTGTGCCCCAGAAGGAAAAGAGGATGAGGAAGGAAGACAGAGAGAGAGAGAAAGAGAGAGAGAGGCAGAGGTTAAAGATGCTGGCTATCTATTTAATCCTGTTAAACTCCCCTTTGTCCTCTTTTCACTCCACTCTATACATTTTTAAATGCACGTAAATTTGCATTTGTTACCCTACATAGCCTGATCTGATCCTTAAAAGGTTAGTTCACCCAAAAATGAAAACTATCCCATAATTTACTCACCCTCAAGCCATCCTAGATGTACATGACTTTCTTCTTTCAGGCAAACACAATCGGACAATAATCCACACGGGGTTATTAAAGGCCTTCTAAAGTGAAGCGATGCGTTTTTGTAAGAAAAATATCCATAATTATAACTTTATAAACTGTAATCACTAACTTCCGGTAACAGCCGTCCGCATGTTCACAAAGAGTCGAGTTCCAGCGTATGACGTAGGATGTAGGCGTAGCGTAGGTGAGAGCAGACGTCTCTCGCGGTTCAAACTAATTGGGCTGCTGGGCAACAAACTCTAGCTCCTCTGACATTTCTCTTTAAAAATTCTTGTTTTAGACTTCTAAGACTTTCTAGACTTTCGTGACCGGTGTTTTGTTTTGCTCTATCCTCTGAGCCTGAGCTTCCGCGTTTATCAATATGTTATACGTCAAGTCAAAGGTCACTCTTCTGCTGGAACTAGACTCGCTTACGGCTGTTACCAGAAGCCTATAAAAGGTTACGGTTTATAAAGTTATAAATATGAATATGTTTCTTACAAAAACACATCGCTTCACATCAGAATGAATTATTAACCCCCTGGAGGCGTGTGGACTACTGTTATGATGGATGGTTGCTCTTTTCTGGGCTTCAAAAAAATGACCATTCAAAAACCATTCATATACATAAATAATATGTATATAATATGGTTGCTTAAGTTATCAAGTTCCAGTTTAGTTGTACCCAAAGTGAATATGCAATTGATTGTTGTGAAGTTAGTTTTATTTATTAAAAGATTAACACTGTTTTAAAACTGTGTGGTTATTTCAAATAAATAATTTATTAGGGGTTCAGCTGACAAAAGTGTTTTGAATGCCTGCTCTGCACTACAAAATTTTCTTTCTCTTACCTCTCAGTGTCGTGCACAGTCTCATAGACTCTTTCTGTCTCTCTCTTTAACTTGAACTCTCTTCGCACATGCTAAAACACACACAACACTCACTCTCAGACACACTCACAGAACGCCTGCAGCAGTAGACACTTCTTCCTCTCACAGGAGCTGATGTGCAAAGAGTGTGAATAATCGGCCATGATGCACCATCTCAGGAGGGAGAGTGTGTCCTTCTCATTCAGACACCACAACTCAAGTCCTTGCATCCCCCAACAACCCACACACACTCAATTACATTTCCAGAAACACATCCGCACCACTTTCACACCACAAAACCTCTTATTTATAATGATTTTACAAAATAATCACATTACACTGCAGAGTAGTTTGTTATATATCCTACAGAGAGCATGAGTAACATTAAAGCAATGTGGGAGAAATGTTATAATGCCCAATATGGCAGCTCTACCAAAATAAAGCCCTGTCTTCTAAATAAAAGAGCGAAAGTCAAATCATTGCTGTTTGATGACAGCTTCACTGCAACAGCCATAAAGTGTTTGGTGTTATGAAACTTGCGGTCTACACAGTCTACACTGTACTTGTGCAGTGACTGGACCAACCTGAATTATATCGTTTTTGTGTGTTATTTGAGCACAAGAAACAGTCTATGATACCTTGCATTTCAGTGGTACTAAAAGCATGTTCAGTTTTAATAAACAGATTAGCATTAAATTTAGCATAGCAGTTTGAAAATGAAATGTTTGATGAGTACATGTTCAATATGCATGTTGCCTTTGGCTTTTGGCTTGCTTAGTTGGGGACATTAATATCCAACAATATTATTGATCTACCTGCATTGATACCATTATACAGTATGAGAACTGAACTGAGCTGGACAATGACATCTCAGTTTTCTCCAGAGCCGCTATATATATATATATATATATATATATATATATATATATATATATATATATATATATATATATATATATAATTGAAACTAAATTAATAACTTTTTTACAACAAAAATGAACCATCACTGAACTTACTTAAGCTGGACTATGACGCTATTTTCTTCCAAATCTGCTGTATAGCAGAAACAAACTTTGTTGCATTAATTTCCTATCACTGTAAAGCTGCTTTGAAACAATCTATATTGTAAAAAGCGCTTGACTATACAAAAGATAAAGTTTTAAAAAAAAATTATAAAATGTCCCTTCATTAAAATAGCAACACAGACAAACAATATAGTTAATACCATTTACAAAACTTTTTTTCATGCTGATGAACGATAACATAAACTGTCAGTCAATCAAAATCCACCCCTTATAAGAAACGTTGGTGTGGGCGCTAAAATAGTTATCATTAGTTAGTTATCATTCTTGGTGTGAACAGGCCTTAATGCTCTAATGCGGTTGAAAATAACGCACCTAAATCAAACCCTAAATCAAATAGTACCCTAAATCAGATGCAAACACGAGATAAACACATTTGCTGAAGCAACCATATTAGCTTCTTTCTAGCTTGTCTTTGAGCTTGTTTATCATGGTTTTTACGTAGCTTGTACCTGCAAATGCAATGCTGTACCAGGTGAGCTACTGAGCAAGTTTACCATGTTAGAAAAGAATGCATATAAGACTGATTGTGATGCTAACATCAAAAGCTATGCATCTATCGCAAACGTGTTTTGAGGTCATAACAGTATTGTGCAAGGAACCACAGCAAATAGTCTTTATTAATCAATAAATATCCCCCTGTAATCATTTATGTGAAGAAAAAGGAATAAAAGTGGTTATTTTTTTACTGCCACAAGAGTTTTTGGATAATTTTATGTAAAGATACGTTTTTGAAGTTTCGTTTAAGCTCTATTGACAGCACATGTGGCCTGATGTAAATTACCATAGATAATAATGAAATGAGTAGTTGAGCTGAAATCCCTTAGTAAAAACAAAGCAAATGCCTCTGCAGTTATTGGTTACAAATATGAAAAGTGTACAGCAAAATGTACTACTATCTGTTTACTCATGCACCACAGCTCTGTTCAATTTTAAGCCACATTCGGTCTCACAGTACAGAAACAAAGTTAAGTGCACTAAAGACATAACAAGCCTTATTACACATTCTGACTGCGGTATTAAAGCTCTCTTTATCCTTCAATCACAGTCACATGCAGGTATTTCAAACAGCAACGTTTATTAAATGACGAGTCGCCGGATGGGACCCATCAGCTTCAATTTATGCAGCTGAGGCTCTAAGCAAATCTATCAGCAGTGATTGGTGAGAGAAAACAATCAGAGGACGGCCAGAAGCCAAAAGTTCAAACTCTCATGAACTGAACAGCTTTGCAGGATCATTTTTTTCCCTGTCCGTCTGCCCCCTTCCTCTCGCATAGAGGAAATGAGTGTCATCTCGCAGAGATTTACTTCTCAAGCATTTAATATTGCTTCTCTTCTCTTCTCTTCTCTTCTCTTCTCTTCTCTTCTCTTCTCTTCTCTTCTCTTCTCTTCTCTTCTCTTCTCTTCTCTTCTCTTCTCTTCTCTTCTCTTCTCTTACTCAGGGCTTTGTAAAACTTGGATAAAAGTCATTTCCAGCCCATTTTCGAATAAATCACTCTTTCTGCAAAACCTTAAACAAGTTCAGGCATTTAGACACCATTTGTAAATCTCATACACTCTTTTTGCAAAACTCTAAACACTTTCTCACTCACTAAAACAATTTTTGCACTGTGATGCACTGATGTTGCAAAACGGTAAACACAAGTGGCAAAAGTTAAACAAAACTACAACACAGTTATCATTGTTTACACACACCACGACTCAAAATTGTTCACACTTCTTTCTAATGATGTGTTCAAATCAACTGTACATAATACAAGTCAGTTCAGAGTGCCAAAACTGACTCAAAATGTTGCACTGAATGTTGATACCAACAATGGATGGAAACAATACAAGAGGGAGAGAAGGAAGAGTATGTGTATACAGTTTTTTCCAATTGCTAACACACTAAAATGACATGAACAGCACAATTATTTAAACTGACACACAGAGAGCAAAACCCACACACATTATTTTTACACACATTTTGCAATTCAAAATGGCACTTTTTAAATGCACTGAACACAGTTCTCTGCATAAGACACAACAATCTGACATAAAGTCACATGTTTGCCATTTTAAAACACTGCCATTCAAAATGAAACTACATGAGCTAATTGGTCAATACAGTACATGTGCCACCTGGCCTAACACCTCAATGGTTAATTGTTTACACTTCAATCTTTTTCAGTTTACTGTTTTTTGTGAGCATATTTTTGTTCAGTCCAATGTAAATATATCTGCTGTGCATATGTTGCACTGACTTGTTTGGTGAAAAATAAAAAAAAGAAATGTTCCAACAGCATGTGTGTGTATCTGCAAATATTTCTGTGCATTTGAACAATCTGAAGAATTTTCTACAATTTGAACTATTTTACAGTTTTTACCAATTGCTTACAAACGTTTTCAAAACTAAGTCTCCTTTTTTCAAAACTCTACACACAATTCTCAAAACTGCACACACAAAATGCAAAACGCCTCACATCTCCTTCAAAATGCAACACAACATTCAAAATGCCATAAACACATGTCAGAATGAAGCATTTGCATCAAATGGCAAACACTTCTTTCATAATAATACATTTTTGGATGTACCATGTAAACACTGCTGTTCTAAATCTAAAGCTCTTTGGTCTTTCATAGGCTTATATCTACATTTCAATACAATGTTCTACAGTGAAAGTAATCTGATGTAACAAGTACACTGTAAACACAAATGCAATGTAGAAACAGAAAATATTTATTAGGTCTAACATTATTGTTGTTTACAGTAGCATACAACAAAACCATAAACATAGGTACTGTAAACCAAAAGTATATTTTTTAGAATACAGTAAATAACACAATTGTGTGTGTGTGTGTGTGTGTGTGTGTGTGTGTGTGTGTGTGTGTGTGTGGGAGGGGGGGGGGGTCCCGGGGGGGTCCCAGGAATCCATTGTTCAAAACAGATCATCTGACCTTTGACCTTTTTAGGCCTTTACTACAGTAAAGCAGTGATTGGTTAGTGATCAGTTAAGCAATTAGTGTTTTCACATGTGAGGAGTGTGTCTGTGTGACCTGGTGAATAAGTGTAGCATTTTGATTGGTTGTGTTTGGAAAAGGAAAGCAAGTCACTTCCTGATAGATCTTTGTGTTTTAGGTAGAGAATTGTGTGTAGTGTTTTGCAAAAAGTGTTTCATGCAATTGAAAACTGAGTCAAAGGCTGAGAAATAGCTTATGGTTTTGAAGATTTGGCATGTAGTTTTGCACTTTGAGTGAGAGGTTTCAAAAATCGTGTGACATGAAAAGATTTTGTGTGTAAGCAGTTGGTAAAAACTGTAGTATTATGGCAAAGCATACTAAAAACGAGAGTGCTTTTAATTATGCCCAACAGTGTGTAGTTGGTTAGACAAAAATCTGGTAATATGAATGAAGTGTGTGCCATTTCGTGCAAAAGTTTGATTTTGAATATACAGACATTCAATATATTCAGTATTCAGTACAATACTATACTTGCAGTACATACAGTATATAATTTATTCACCTTACTACTGTAAGTTGTCATTACTATACTTTTTTACTTGCTATTTTTTTTACTTTGTTGCAATATACTTTTCTCTCTAACTGCATGCTTTGGATTCTTTGTTCTTAATTTTTTTGATGTAGTGTCTAATGAATGATCTATAGTGTTTATAATTTTGACTTGCTGTGCGTATGATCTGAAAGCATTGTTTGATTTTGAGCACAGATAAAATGGTTTTGAGCCAATTGTTTGATTTTGCCAGAAGAGTCAGAGGTACCCTGAATGTGGATTGAAAATTTGGTTTTGTGTTTAAGGTTTTGAGAAAGTGAGTTATGGTTTCTAGAAATGTGTTTTAGCAATTCAGAAAAAAACTCTAATGCAAAGCTTTAGCGTATTTATCGGGAGAAAGCAACGTGCATGGAGCGGAAAGGGATTAAATGAAGCGCGTTTGTCTCTGGATCAAAATAATAGAGGACGTTGCGGCGAAAGATCATTACCGTAAAAGACCCTGAGCGCTAGTAATGTGTACCGCTCCGTTGTTTTGGGCCTGTTTACACCTGGTCACTTCATGCGTTTTCTCTGATCGGATAGCTGAAGACCAGGTGTAAATGCCCTCCGATACGCATTCGCGATGGATTTAAATCCGATCGATCAAACCACATCAGGAGGAGGTCTGGGCCGCATTCCAGACAAAACTAGACAATTCTAAATGCATGTGGTTGTTGAAACTACTAATGTAAATGTTACTCCTCCCAACAATGCTAAAAAAATAAACATGTGCGAGCGTGTTATAGGCTATATGACATGTTATAGCCCAGCCTGATCTCATGAAATGTGTCTCTATAACACGCATTGTATTTATCGTGCAATTTATACACAAAAATTAGTTTTCACGTGCAAACTACTGCAAATAAAACTGAAAGTAAGGCCCAAAACTGGCAGAATTGAGTCATAAAAAACTGAATTTACTGTATAACACGGAATTTAACGGATTGATTGATTCATGTGCTTGGAACACGTAATTACAATGTCTTCGACTCCACTTGAAGAGCACATAAACACAGCAGTAAAGTGACTCTCCTTCACCAGGAATGAGGAAGCTGCTTTACGGACACTCCTGTTTTACACACGTCACTCAAACACAGAAGCAGGAAACTATTTCAACTCCTCAGTTCAGGGAAACTGAAACTGAATTATTGTTGAGCCGTTGTGTGTTTGTGTCTCTCTGTATTCATGCAGTAAAATGGCAGAAGCCAGAATTTCTCAGGATGAGTTCATGTGTCCAGTGTGTCTGGATCTCCTGAAGGATCCAGTGACCGTCCACTGTGGACACAGTTACTGTAAGGTCTGTATTACAGGCTGCTGGGATCAGGAGGATGAGAAAAGAGTCTACAGCTGCCCTCAGTGCAGACAGACCTTCAGTCCAAGACCTGCTTTAGCTAAAAACACCATTCTGGCTGAAATGGTGGAGAAACTGAAGAAGACTAAACTTCCTGCTGACTGTTACGCTGGAGCTGGAGACGTGGAGTGTGACGTCTGTACTGGAAGAAAATGCAAAGCCGTCAAGTCCTGCCTGGTGTGTCAGGAATCTTACTGTCAAACTCATTTTGACCGTCATGAGGAATTTCACTTTCGTAAGCCACACAAAGTGATTGATGCCACTGGACGACTGCAGGACATGATCTGTCGTGACCATGATAAAGAGCTAGAAATGTATTGTATTACTGATCAACAATGCATTTGTGTGTGGTGTAAGGAGTGTGAACATAAAAACCACAACACTGTATCAACTGTGGCACAGAGGATAGTGAAACAGGTATGAAGTGAGAGGGATTGATCACGCAGAAATTAAAGTGCTGTCTTCATTTACTCACTCATTTACTCATGTTGTTCCAAATCGGTTTTGATTACTTTCTGTTGTGGACTGTAAAAGAGGGTATTTTGAAGAATGTCTCCTATTGTAGTCTATACATAGAAAGTCAATGAGGTACAAAAGTTTCAAGCTCCAAACAGAAGAAAAATGCATAAGTAATCTAAACAACTAGTGGTTAAAAAAAGAAGTACGTTTAAGTGTATTGGCATGCACTTTTAGTGTACTTCAAATTAAAAGTATATTTGAAAAACTTACTTGTGGATAATATAATATTAAGTGCATTTAAATATATAAGTGCATTTAAAGAGAGTAAACTTTCATAACTGTTTCATAAGTACACTTTATAAAGTAAACTTTTTTATAATGTAAAGTTTTACTTTTTTTTTAAAAAAAAACAAGGAACTCCCGCACACTATCAATACTTGCAAATGAGTATCAACGTTTTGGTCTCACAACCTTCATCAGGCATATTCATTTAACATAATTAATATTTCAATTTAACTCGATAGAATTATGAAATTGCATTATATTCATAAATCCTACTTCAAAAAGTCACTCTTAAGTTCAGCTAATTTAAGTATGCTACTTTTAAAATAGCCACATTTTGATCCACCAATCAAATAAAATCATTGATCAACTCATGTATGTGGAGCAAATCAAATATGATGACATTAAAAACATCAAACTTCTCTGGTGTTTGTGTCATGACATCATGATGTTTAGTTATGTGACTGTGACGTGCAAGAACCAATGAGGTTTGATGTTATTGACGTGTCACCATCTATTATTTGTCCTCTGTAAACAGCTGAGACATTCTTCAAAATATCTTCTGTTCTGTCTCACAATAGACAGAAAGTCATACAGGTTTGAAGTGACATGAGGGCGAGTAAATTATGATACTAATGAAATAAAGCTGATGAAATACTACAGACATTCATTTCAGGAAACCATGAATCAGTGGTTTGAACCACACAGTAAAAACGTACCATGCAAGTCCTTTACCCACTTTACCAATTCTGGATTCATGTAGCTTTAATGTTTGTGTGCTAGTAGTTTTATGTGTCATTTCCTGTAATTGGTTCGTCCTCCAGAAACAGCTGAAGGAGACGCAGATGAAGATCCGTCAGAGAATCCAGCAGAGACAGAAAGATATTCAGCAGCTGAGAGAGGCTGTGGAGTCTCATAAGGTGAGTCTGGAGAAGAAGAGAAGTTTGAGACGTCTCAGTTTGGACTCGTCTCGTCTCAGTTCTGCTGAAGCCACTTTGTGATTGTGATGTGTGTCCTAACAGTGTTCTGCACAGACAGCAGTGGAGGATAGTGAGATGATCTTTACTGAGCTCATCCACTCCATTGAGAGAAGCCGCTCTGAGGTCACACAGCGGATCAGAGATCAGGAAAAGACTGCAGTGAGTCGAGCTGAAGAACGACTGGAGCGACTGGAGCAGGAGATCAATGATCTGAAGAAGAGAGATGCTGAGCTGGAGCAGCTTTCACACACACACAATCACGTCCATTTCCTGCAGGTAACAGAGATGCAGAAGAACAGGATCATAGTGGACTTGAGCAAGATCCTGCTATGGCAGAGATACATTTCATGAGAGCAGGATGAGCCGTTGACTAAGATGTTGTCAGGAATTCAGTCAGATTCAGTCAAGTGTTGTGTTATCATATAATCATCCGTCAGACTCTCAGCTGATCATCTTCTGTTTAAAGAAATGACACATACAAAGCCCTGGGAAATTTACAATTAAATATTAAAGGGATAGTTCACCAAAAAATTAAAATTTGCCCATGATTTACTCACCCCTTACACAAACGTATCGCTTCACTTCAGAGGGCCTTTATTAACCCCCCAGAGCCGTATGGAACACTTTTATGATGGATAGATGCACTTTTATGGCCATTCACTGCCATTGGAAGAGCCAGGACATTTTTTAATATAACTCCGATTGTATTCGTCTGAAAGAAGATTGTCATATATGACTTGAGGGTGAGTAAATCATGGGCTAATTTTTATTTTTGGGTAAATTATCTCATTTTAACTTCTGGTTTCTTCTGTCCTTATGAGATCAGTGAACTTGATGGTATCAATATCCACCCAACTAGATTTTTCATCATCTTTTTAATGGAATCTTTTATTTCTACTATAATATTTTCAGCAATTGTCTCCAAATTGGGTCAGATGATCTTCAAAGCTGATAAGATTGATTTTTATTTCCATAACTGTTTACCTCTAACACATTGATGAATTTGTCCATGAAGACTCCAAACAGAAAGTGAGGCTGTATATTAACAATGCTTATAAAAAACAAACACTTGAGATCCTTAAGAGTCCTTGTGAAGTTTCAGTGCCACTAACCAGTCAAAAGTGACACATGATGGTCAATCTACTCGTAGCCTTTGAACTGCTTTTCCTCAAATCTTCTCAACATGCAAATGTTTTAACATCCAAACCACCTGGAAAGTTCACACATAGTCCCTTGTGAAAAAGAAGTGTGCTTTATTGAATGTGCAATTTTAGTTAATTATTTCAAAACTTACAAATATATTTAAAAAAAAAAAAAAAACTGGACTTGCAGATAGTTAAATATTATTGAAATAAAAGTACACTTTAAAAGAGACACTTTCATGACTATTCTCACGGTTTAGCAGAGGTAGACAGCAAGACGAAGAAGATAAATGCAAAAGACATTACTAACAAAGGATTAACCATAACCAAGCACAAAACATTAACAAGTTCCAAAGTAAATTAAAGCTGCAAGCAGCGATGAAAGGGCCCTCGCACCCGTGCCATCAACACTCGGTGGCTTTAGGAAGACAGAGCATGGTTGGGAAATGTACATTTAAGGAGGTATATATAGTAAGAGTATGTCAAAGTCAGTTACAAAATGTTTTGTATAATGGTGATAATAGCATGCTTCATGACTCAGCTAAGTGTTGCTAGCATGTTTAGTCTGTTTCTAGCATGCTTAGTACACAATAATTATGTGGTTAGTACTGCATTACGGTGTTAACCATGTCAGTTTCTGTTGCCAGTAGGTGGCGTTATGGCTATAACTGAATATGAGCATGGATGTGTGTTCAGGACAGAACTCTTATCAAACGTGTGAAGTTTGGTGCAAATTGGACATTGCCTTCTTGAGTAACAACAAAGTCATGTTTCATTGAATTAACATTCTTTAGCACTTAGCTAAGCATTGTTAGCATGTTTTAACATGTTTCTAGCATGTTTAGAACTCAATGGCATTTTTAACATGTTGCTAGAACGGCATAAAAGTGTTAAACATGTCACTTCCTGTTGCCAGTAGGTGGCGCTATTACTATAACTGAATTTGAGCATAGACATGTGTTCAGGCCATGATTCTTATCAAATGTGTGAAGTTTGGGGCAGATTGGACATTCCATGCCTGAATTACAGCAAATTCCTATTTAATTGCAATAATAGCATGCTTTAGCACTTAGCTAAGAGTTTGCTAGCATGTTTTAGCATGTTTCTAGTATGTTGTTAGCATGTTTAGCACTTGCTGGCACTTTTTTATATGTTATTAGGAGTCCATAACAGTGTTAAACATGTCACTTCCTGCTGCCAGCAGGTGGCGCTATGACTGTAAGCATGATCATGTGTTCAGGACAGAACGCTTATCAAAAGTGTGAAGTTTGGGGCAGATTGGACATTCCTTGCCTGAGTTACAGCAAATTCATATTTAATTGCAGTAATATCATTCTTTAGCACTTAGCTAAGTGTTTGCTAGTATGTTTTAGCAAGTCTCTAGTATGTTGGTAGGATGTTTAGCACCTACTTGCATTTTTTTATATGTTATTAGGAGTCAAGAACAGTGTTAAACGTCACTTCCTGTTGCCAGCAGGTGGCGCTATGACTATAACTAAATATGAGCATGGACATGTGTTCAAGAGATAACTCTTATCAAACGTGTGAAGTTTGGGGTAGATTGTACATTGCCTTCTTGAGTAACAACAAAGTCCTGTTTCATTGAATTAGCATGGTTTAGCACTTAGCTAAGTACTGCTAGCATGTTTTAACATGTTTCTAGCATGTATAGAACTCAATGGCATTTTTAACATGTTGCTAGAACGGCATCAAAGTGTTAAACATGTCACTTCCTGTTGCCAGTAGGTGGTGCTATTACTATAACTGAATTTGAGCATAGACATGTGTTCAGGCCATGATTCTTATCAAATGTGTGAAGTTTGGGGCAGATTGGACATTACATGCCTGAGTTACAGCAAATTCCTATTTAATTGCAGTAATAGCATGCTTTAGCACTTAGCTAAGTGTTTGCTAGCATGTTTCTAGTATGTTGCTAACCTGTTTAGCACTTGTTGGCTCTTTTTTATATGTTATTAGGAGACCACAAGAGTGTTAAACATGTCACTTCCTGTTACCAGTAGGTGGCGCTATTACTATAACTGAATTTTCTCATGTAGATGTGTTCAGGACAGAACGCTTATCAAAAGTGTGAAGTTTGGGGCAGATTGGACATTCCATGCCTGAGTTACAGCAAATTCCTATTTAATTGCAATAATAGCATGCTTTAGCACTTAGCTAAGAGTTTGCTAGCATGTTTTAGCATGCTTCTATTATGTTGTTAGCATGTTTAGCACTTGCTGGCACTTTTTTATATGTTATTAGGAGTCCATATCAGTGTTAAACATGTCACTTCCTGTTGCCAGCAGGTGGCGCTATGACTGTAACTGAATATGAGCATGGTCATGTGTTCAGGACAGAACGCTTATCAAAAGTGTGAAGTTTGGGGCAGATTGGACATTCCATGCCTGAGTTACAGCAACTTCCTGTTTCATGGCGAAACATCGAAATTTGTCAGGCCGCCGAGGACCCGCCCTTTGACGAAAACTCAAGATCTTCGCAATTTAACGTCGCAAAGGCCTTAAGATTACACTCACCAAATTTGAAGATGATCAGATTAAAACTGTAGGAGGAGTTCGTTAAAGTACGAGGCCTGAAAATGGCAAAAACTGCACAAAAATCTGAGAGGAAGTTCAAAATGGCTGACTTCCTGTTGTGTTTAGGGCTATGCTCCAAGAGACTTTTTTGTAGGTATTAGGTCATTACATGTATGTACCGAATTTCGTGCACGTACGTGGAACGTTGCGGGAGGCGCACTCCGTTGAACTTTTATAGGTGGCGCTATCGAGCCATTTTGCCCCGTCCAATTCTGAAACCTATATCAGATGTAAATTTTCGCCAGTTCTGACGCGTGTGCAAAGTTTCGTGAGTTTTCGAGCATGTTTAGGCCCTCAAAAATGCAATTAAATGCGGAGAAGAAGAAGAAGAAGAATAATAATAATAATTAAAGCTGCAAGCAGCGATGAAAGGGCCCTCGCACCCGTGCCATCAACACTCGGTGGCTTTAGGAAGGCAGAGCATGGTTGGGAAATGTACATTTAAGGAGGTATATATAGTAAGAGTATGTCAAAGTCAGTTACAAAATGTTTTGTATAATGGTGATAATAGCATGCTTCATGACTCAGCTAAGTGTTGCTAGCATGTTCAGTCTGTTTCTAGCATGCTTAGTACACAATAATTATGTGGTTAGTACTGCATTACTGTGTTAACCATGTCAGTTTCTGTTGCCAGTAGGTGGCGTTATGACTATAACTGAATATGAGCATGGATGTGTGTTCAGGACAGAACTCTTATCAAACATGTGAAGTTTGGTGCAAATTGGACATTGCCTTCTTGAGTAACAACAAAGTCATGTTTCATTGAATTAGCATTCTTTAGAACTTAGCTAAGCATTGTTAGCATGTTTTAACATGTTGCTAGAACGGCATCAACGTGTTAAACATGTCACTTCCTGTTGCCAGTTGGTGGCGCTATTACTATAACTGAACATTCTCATGTAGATGTGTTCAGGCCATGACTCTTATCAAAAGTGTGAAGTTTGGGGCAGATTGGACATTCCATGCCTGAGTTACAGCAAATTCCTATTTAATTGCAATAATAGCATGCTTTAGCACTTGGCTAAGAGTTTGCTAGCATGTTTTAGCATGTTTCTAGTATGTTGTTAGCATGTTTAACACTTGCTGGCACTTTTTTATATGTTATTAGGAGTCCACAACAGTGTTAAACATGTCACTTCCTGTTGCCAGCAGGTGGCGCTATGACTGTAACTGAATATAAGCATGGTCATGTGTTCAGGACAGAACGCTTATCAAAAGTGTGAAGTTTGGGGCAGATTGGACATTCCATGCCTGAGTTACAGCAAATTCATATTTAATTGCAGTAATATCATTCTTTAGCACTTAGCTAAGTGTTTGCTATTATGTTTTAGCATGTCTCTAGTATGTTGGTAGGATGTTTAGCACCTACTGGCATTTTTTTATATGTTATTAGGAGTCAAGAACAGTGTTAAACGTCACTTCCTGTTGCCAGCAGGTGGCGCTATGACTATAACTAAATATGAGCATGGACATGTGTTCAAGAGATAACTCTTATCAAACGTGTGACGTTTGGGGTAGATTGTACATTGCCTTCTTGAGTAACAACAAAGTCCTGTTTCATTGAATTAGCATGCTTTAGCACTTAGCTAAGTATTGCTAGCATGTTTTAATATGTTTCTAGCATGTTTAGAACTCAATGGCATTTTTAACATGTTGCTAGAACGGCATCAACGTGTTAAACATGTCACTTCCTGTTGCCAGTAGGTGGCGCTATTACTATAACTGAATTTGAGCATAGGCATGCGTTCAGGCCATGATTCTTATCAAACATGTGAAGTTTGGGGCAGATTGGACGTTCCATGCCTGAGTTACAGCAAATTCCTATTTAATTGCAGTAATAGCATGCTTTATCACTTAGCTAAGTGTTTGCTAGCATGTTTCTAGTATGTTGCTAACCTGTTTAGCACTTGCTGGCTCTTTTATATATGTTATTAGGAGACCACAACAGTGTTAAACATGTCACTTCCTGTTGACAGCAGGTGGCGCTATTACTATAACTGAATATTCTCATGTAGATGTGTTCAGGCCATGACTCTTATCAAACGTGTGAAGTTTGGGGCAGATTGGACATTCCATGCCTGTGTTACAGCAAATTCCTATTTAATTGCAGCAATAGCATGCTTTAGCACTTAGCTAAGTGTTTGCTAGCATGTTTTAGCATGTTTCTAGTATGTTGTTAGCATGTTTAGCACTTGCTGGCACTTTTTTTATATGTTTTTATATGTCCACAACAGTGTTTAACATGTCACTTCCTGTTGCCAGCAGGTGGCACTATGACTGTAACTGAATATGAGCATGGTCATGTGTTCAGGACAGAACGTTTATTAAAAGTGTGAAGTTTGGCGCATATTGGACATTGCCTTCTTGAGTAACAACAACATCCTGTTTCATTGAATTAGCATGCTTTAGCACTTAGCTAAGTATTGCTAGCATGTTTTAACATGTTTCTAGCATGTTTAGACCTCAATGGCATTTTTAACATGTTGCTAGAATGGCATCAACGTGTTAAACATGACACTTCCTGTTGCCAGTAGGTGGCGCTATTACTATAACTGAATATTATCATGTAGATGTGTTCAGGACAGAACGCTTATCAAAAGTGTGAAGTTTGGGGCAGATTGGACATTCCATGCCTGAGTTACAGCAAATTCCTATTTAATTGCAATAATAGCATGCTTTAGCACTTAGCTAAGAGTTTGCTAGCATGTTTTAGCATGCTTCTAGTATGTTGTTAGCATGTTTCGCACTTGCTGGCACTTTTTTATATGTTATTAGGAGTCCATAACAGTGTTAAACATGTCACTTCCTGTTGCCAGCAGGTGGCGCTATGACTATAACTGAATATGAGCATGGCCATGTGTTCAGGACAGAACTCTTATCAAACGTGTGAAGTTTGGGGGAGATTGGACATTCCATGCCTGAGTTACAGCAACTTCCTGTTTCATGGCGAAACATCGAAATTTGTAAGGCCGCCGAGGACCCGCCCTTCGACGAAAACTCAAGATCTTCGCAATTTAACGTCGCAAAGGCCTTAAGATTACACTCACCAAATTTGAAGATGATCAGATTAAAACTGTAGGAGGAGTTCGTTAAAGTACGAGGCCTGAAAATGGCAAAAACTGCACAAAAATCTGAGAGGAAGTTCAAAATGGCTGACTTCCTGTTGTGTTTAGGGCTATGCTCCAAGAGACTTTTTTGTAGGTATTAGGTCATTACACGTATGTACCGAATTTCGTGCACGTACGTGGAACGTTGCAGGAGGCGCACTCCGTTGAACTTTTATAGGTGGCGCTATCGAGCCATTTTGCCCCGTCCAATTCTGAAACCTATATCAGATGTAAATTTTCGCCAGTTCTGACGCGTGTGCAAAGTTTCGTGAGTTTTCGCGCATGTTTAGGCCCTCAAAAATGCAATTCAATGCGGAGAAGAATAATAATAATTAAAGCTGCAAGCAGCGATGAAAGGGCCCTCGCACCCGTGCCATCAACACTCGGTGGCTTTAGGAAGACAGAGCATGGTTGGGCAATGTACATTTAAGGAGGTATATATAGTAAGAGTATGTCAAAGTCAGTTACAAAATGTTTTGTATAATGGTGATAATAGCATGCTTCATGACTCAGCTAAGTGTTGCTAGCATGTTTAGTATGTTTCTAGCATGCTTAGTACACAATAATTATGTTGTTAGTACTGCATAACTGTGTTAACCATGTCAGTTTCTGTTGCCAGTAGTTGGGGCTATGTCTATATCTGAATATTGCTATGTAGATGTGTTCAGTGCAGGACTTTTATCAAACATGTGAAGTTTGGGGCAGATTGGACATTGTATGCTTGAGTTACAACAACTTCCTTTAGCATTTCTAGCATGTTTTATGATGTTTCTAGCATTTTACATATTAATTTTGGGGTAGATTGGACATTGCATTCCTGAGTTACAGCAAATTCATATTTAATTGCAGTAATATCATGCTTTAGCACTTAGCTAAGTGTTTGCTAGTATGTTTTAGCATGTCTCTAGTATGTTGGTAGGATATTTAGCACCTACTGGCATTTTTTTATATGTTATTAGGAGTCCAGAACAGTGTTAAACGTCACTTCCTTTTGCCAGCAGGCGGCGCTATGACTATAACTGAATATGAGCATGGACATGTGTTCAAAAGATAACTCTTATCAAATGTGTGAAGTTTGGGGTAGATTGGACATTTTATGCTTAAGTTACAACAACTTCCTTGAGCTTTTATAGCATGCTTTAGAACTTAGCTAAGTGTTGCTAGCATGTTTCTTGCATGTTACATATTAAGTTTGGGGTAGATTGAACATCCCATGCCTGTGTTACAACAAATTCCCATTTAATTGCAGTAATATCATGATTTAGCACTTATCTAAGTGATTGATAGCATGTTTTAGCATGTTTCTAGTATGTTGTTAGCATGTTTAGCACATGCTGGCACTTTTTTATATGTTATTAGGAGTCCACAACAGTGTTTAACATGTCACTTCCTGTTGCCAGCAGGTGGCGCTATGACTGTAACTGAATATGAGCATGGTCATGTGTTCAGGACAGAACGCTTATCAAAAGTGTGAAGTTTGGGGCAGATTGGACATTGCCTTCTTGAGTAACAACAACATCCTGTTTCATTGAATTAGCATGCTTTAGCACTCAGCTAAGTTTTGCTAGCATGTTTTAACATGTTTCTAGCATGTTTAGAAGTCAATGGCATTTTTAACATCTTGCTAGAACGGCATCAACGTGTTAAACATGACACTTCCTGTTACCAGTAGGTGGCGCTATTACTATAACTGAATATTCTCATGTAGATGTGTTCAGGCCATGACTCTTATTAAACGTGTGACGTTTGGGGCAGATTGGACATTCCATGCCTGTGTTACAGCAAATTCCTATTTAATTGCAGCAATAGCATGCTTTAGCACTTAGCTAAGTGTTTGCTAGCATGTTTTAGCATGTTTCTAGTATGTTGTTAGCATGTTTAGCACTTGATGGCACTTTTTTTATATGTTTTTATATGTCCACAACAGTGTTTAACATGTCACTTCCTGTTGCCAGCAGGTGGCACTATGACTGTAACTGAATATGAGCATGGTCATGTGTTCAGGACAGAACGTTTATTAAAAGTGTGAAGTTTGGTGCAGAATGGACATTGCCTTCTTGCGTAACAACAACATCCTGTTTCATTGAATTAGCATGCTTTAGCACTTAGCTAAGTATTGCTAGCATGTTTTAACATGTTTCTAGCATGTTTAGAAGTCAATGGCATTTTTAACATGTTGCTAGAATGGCATCAACGTGTTAAACATGACACTTCCTGTTACCAGTAGGTGGCGCTATTACTATAACTGAATATTCTCATGTAGATGTGTTCAGGACAGAACGCTTATCAAAAGTGTGAAGTTTGGGGCAGATTGGACATTCCATGCCTGAGTTACAGCAAATTCCTATTTAATTGCAATAATAGCATGCTTTAGCACTTAGCTAAGAGTTTGCTAGCATGTTTTAGCATGCTTCTAGTATGTTGTTAGCATGTTTATCACTTGCTGGCACTTTTTTATATGTTATTAGGAGTCCATAACAGTGTTAAACATGTCACTTCCTGTTGCCAGCAGGTGGCGCTATGACTGTAACTGAATATGAGCATGGTCATGTGTTCAGGACAGAACGCTTATCAAAAGTGTGAAGTTTGGGGCAGATTGGACATTCCATGCCTGAGTTACAGCAACTTCCTGTTTCATGGCGAAACATCGAAATTTGTCAGGCCGCCGAGGACCCGCCCTTCGACGAAAACTCAAGATCTTCGCAATTTAACGTCGCAAAGGCCTTAAGATTACACTCACCAAATTTGAAGATGATCAGATTAAAACTGTAGGAGGAGTTCGTTAAAGTACGAGGCCTGAAAATGGCAAAAACTGCACAAAAATCTGAGAGGAAGTTCAAAATGGCTGACTTCCTGTTGTGTTTAGGGCTATGCTCCAAGAGACTTTTTTGTAGGTATTAGGTCATTACATGTATGTTCCGAATTTCGTGCACGTACGTGGAACGTTGCGGGAGGCGCACTCCGTTGAACTTTTATAGGTGGCGCTATCGAGCCATTTTGCCCCGTCCAATTCTGAAACCTATATCAGATGTAAATTTTCGCCAGTTCTGACGCGTGTGCAAAGTTTTGTGAGTTTTCGAGCATGTTTAGGCCCTCAAAAATGCAATTAAATGCGGAGAAGAATAATAATAATAATAATAAACAGAGCAATTCCAAGAGGGTCCTCACACCATCGGTGCTCGGGCCCTAATAATAATAAACAGAGCAATTCCAAGAGGGTCCTCACACCATCGGTGCTCGGGCCCTAATAATAATAAACAGAGCAATTCCAAGAGGGTCCTCACACCATCGGTGCTCGGGCCCTAATAAACAGAGCAATTCCAAGAGGGTCCTCACACCATCGGTGCTCGGGCCCTAATTAAACAGTGTCTATGTGAGAACTGTTTTTTTTAACACACTTTAAGTAGACTTTTAAAAAGCGCACTTTGTAATAATGTCAAACTAATGTCTATTTTAAATCATTATGTTAAATAACCTTTTGTCATGTTTTAAAGAAGTGCACTTATTTTGATGTTGACTAACATACTAAAGCTCAAAGCACTTGATTCTAATTAAAACTGTAGTGTATTCAATACTATATTTGAAATTAAGCAAATAAGTTTCAATAGAAATTACATTAAAGTATATTTTAGTTTATCATAAATGCTGGTCATATATATTACTAAGTGTCGATACTAGAGATTGTAGCATTAAATAATGAATATGAGAAGAATGTGGCTGATTGTGTGAAAGTGCTGGATTGTGGCGAGTTAAAGAGAAGTAAGTAAACAAGAACTGCACAGATCTGATAGTTGTGCAGGTTATTAGCTGAAGTGTGGAGCTGATGAGTTTTAATTTCTGTTTTCTATAGAGTTTCCAGCCTCTCTCAGCACCTCCTGAATCTACAAACGAACCCGATGTTCCCTTCAGTTCTCTCTCCTCTTTTGATGGCATGAGAGAGTCTGTCCGTCACCTGATAGACAAACTGGAGGATTTCTGCAAAGAAGAGATCAAGAAGATCTCAGACGGAGGTAAAGTCCTGCACCTAGTTTATACAGATGTGGGTAGAAAGATCCTAAATCTGAACGTACAACAGTTTCCGAAATATTCCTACGATTTATAAAACGTCCATTTGCACAAAAATGACCTTAAATGCATCTCAGTTTATAAATCACAGTTCATCTTAAATTCAAGTGCAATGTGAACAATGTGCAGTGCATCAAATCCACCTACAGAACGGCCACAAATATCCCTTGATGATTCAGAAATACAGAACTTGTCATCATGGAACAATTGTTTATACACATGACGAAGGATAAAATCCATGGATTTTAAGATTAATCCGATATCTGTGTTTTATAATTCAGGGCCCTGGAGATTCATCTGC
This sequence comes from Squalius cephalus, assembly GCF_949319135.1. Classification (NCBI taxonomy): domain Eukaryota; kingdom Metazoa; phylum Chordata; class Actinopteri; order Cypriniformes; family Leuciscidae; genus Squalius; species Squalius cephalus. The sequence goes on from NC_137126.1 coordinate 10,750,841, forward strand.
TCTCAGAATCATCCAACATCATATTAGAAATGTCTCAGAAATGAATTTATTTCTTCACGCTGTTCATGTCTGTTTATTTCCTCAGTCACTTTCACCAACATGAATCCCAAGACCAGGAACGACTTCCTACAACGTGAGTCTCTAAGACAACAAGCAGAAAAAACTCACTGAATGTGTTCATGATTTTCATGTAGAAGGAGAAATAAATCATGATATAAGAGTTTTATAACTGATCATTTAAATAATGATTTACACAGGATATTTGGTCAGCTGCACTCTGCTAATACGTTGAACATTGATTCAGATACATTAAAAGATCTGATAGATTCATAATTCCTGTTTCTGATGTGTTTTCTCTCCATCAGATTCCCATCAGCTCACTTTGGATCTGAACACAGTGAATAAACTCATCCATCTGTCTGAGAGGAACAGAGTGATTTCTGACACTGGCACAGAGCAGCCGTATCCTGATCATCCAGACAGATTTGATTGTTATTCTCAGGTGTTGTGTGGAGAGAGTGTGTGTGGACGCTGTTACTGGGAGATTGAGTGGACTGGGAGTCGTGTGTATATATCATTGTCATATAAGAGCATCAGCAGGAAGGGACTGGGAAATGAGCGTTGGTTTGGAGGTAATGATCAGTCCTGGTGTTTGGACTGCTCTTCCTCCAGCTACTCATTCAGACACAATAACATACGCACTGATATCCCTGCATTGTCCTTCAGCAGAAGAATAGGAGTGTATGTGGATCACAGTGCAGGAACTCTGTCCTTCTACAGCGTCTCTGACACAATGAGCCTCGTCCACACAGTCCGGACCACATTCACTCAGCCGCTCTATCCTGGGTTTGCTGTTGGTTCTCGATCATCAGTGAAACTGTGTTGATGTTTCAGAATAGATTGTAGAGATTTTACCCATATTTTTTTGAGCTGCACGATAAATCAGTAACAGTGAGATACAGAGACTTTTATTTTAATTCAGTTCAGAGTGCCAAACTGACTCAAAATGTTGCACTGAATGTTGATACCAACATTGGATGGAAACAATATAAGAGGGAGAGAAGGAAGAGTACGTGTATAAAAGGTGGTACAATGAGGAAGAGGATGGGGACGAGAAAGGGCAAGGTGTGGAGAGTGTTGTCAAGGCTGGATCTGGCTTTAGGGTTTTTCCTTTTGCCGGACCAACATGAAGACATGATGCTGAAGCAGAATCTATCTGTCACTGACCTTGATTTTGTGTACTGTAACATGCTTTTCATTTAGAGTTTTTTACTGTAACCTTTTTGACTTTTGCAGTTGGGTTACTGTATTTTCACAGCAAGTGCTGAATAAACAGACATTCAATATATTCAATATTCAGTACAATACTATACTTGCAGTGCATACCGTATACACTTTATTCACCTTACTACTGTAAGTTGTCATTACTATACTTTTTTACGTAATTGCAAAATGAGTTTACTTTTTTTTTTTTTCTCTCTAACTGCATGCTTTGGATTCTGTGTTCTCCATTTTTTGATGTAGTGTCTAATGAATGATCTATAGTGTTTATAATTTTGACTTGCTGTGCGTATGATCTGAAAGCATTGTTTGATTATGAGCACAGATAATGGTTTTGAGGCAATTGTTTGATTTTGCCAGAAGAGTCAGAGGTACCCTGAATGTGGCTGGAAAATTTGGTTTTGAGTTTAAGGTTTTGAGAAAGTGAGTGATGGTTTCTAGAAATGTGTTTTAGCAATTCAGAAAAAAACTGTAATTATTTCTTACAGTTTTTTACAATCGCTATGACAGTTTTTTCAATACATTTAACAAGTTTCCTAAACTCTTAACGCACCAACACACCTAAAACACACAATTGGCAAAACGGTTAATTTCATGCTCAAAATCACACATTGTAAACTAAACTCCAAAACTAATTTTCAAAATACAATAATACACTAATACAATACACTATGTCTACCAAAACACTGCAAACATGTTTCAAAATCAAATAATTATTCAAAACACTAACACATGTTCTCTTCCACCAGGAACATTTAGTCAATCATAACACAATGACAAAACAACACTATCATCAGCTGAAATTACAGAAACTGCATTATTTTATATGTGTCAGGTCTGCCCTTATACAACAGACAGTATATTGTATTGATCATAGATTGTGTTTTGCACTGCAGTTTTTTTTTTTAAAAGTCTCTCTACATTTTTGTTTTGTTTGTAATGTAAATGCATGCATTTTGTTGTTGTTTTTTAGCGCAATTTTCCACCGGACAAATTGCGATTGTTACAGTAACTCATGATTTCTGTTCTGTGCGTCTGTGCGCACCAATCTTGCACTTCTATCTACTCCTCAACCAGACCACCTAGAGACTTCGGGTTTTCAGCATTATGTCAAGGAAGGTCTAATCTCGGGAACGCACAAAAAAAAATCCAGGAAAAGATTTACTATCTCTTAGTGTTGTGATCCCATGAGGTGAGAAAATTGCGCTAAAACACTCACTGAGTTTTTATTACTTGTTTTTTTTTTTGCAGCAGAAATTCAATACAACAAAATAAATGACCCTTCTTAGAGTAGCTTTATAGAATGTATGGTTTATGAAAAAAGAAGACAGAGACAGAATTGCTGCAGTAACGTCTTTATTTGCAACAGGACATTTCTGCAAGATAACAAAAATATGCAATATAGCTGCCATTTACAGTATTACTGTATGTGAAAATACAAAATATACAAACAGAAAAGGCCATCTTCTAATCTGCCCGGTCTTCTGCATTTGCCCACATGTTCTCATCCACATCACACATGATATCTTCCCTGGCAAGGCATCTTGGGAAGAATCTTTTACAGTAACATGCCTTATCCACCCCTGGCAGTGTTCAGCTGTGATGTTTGGTATGCAGCATCTTTTGCATACAGGAGGGACATTTGGTCCTGTGGACTATGGTCAAAAACCTTTCATCTCCAGGCTGAGAAAACTCCTCAATGGGGTTGAGGAAAGGGAAGTAAGGGGCAAGGAAAATGGACATCATCCTGGGCGTCAAACCAGGCTGTGACTAGACGGGAATGGTGGAATGTCACATTGTCCCATATTTGCATAACTTCAATCAGCTGTTTCTCACTAGCAATGGAATAATGTGAAAATACAAAATATACGAACAGAAAAAGCACCAGAAGAATAAAAAAAAAAAAAAAAAGAGTCATCTTCTAATTATTTGCATAATTCAATCAGCTGTTTCTCAGTAAGAATAGAATAAAATACAGGGGATATATTTGTGTTTCAGTTCACAATATAAGCAGCTGTTTACCTTGACTTTATCCTGTAAGGTTAGGTTTAGAACAGGGTGTTATCTGTTCTGACATACAGTGTTAAAGCATTGGTAAATTTGGCAGTAAAAATCCATTGTTTTGGTCTTGTTTGAGCTTGTGTGTAAAAGAAGTTCAAGCATTTTAAATTTGTGTTAACTGTATGCATTTTGTGTTAAAGCAACAAGAAATGTGTTAATAGTATAGCTTACACAGACGGATGTAGTGCTAACTGTGTTAAGAGTTTTGGAAAATTGTTAAATGTATTGAAAAATCTGTCATAGCAATCGTAAAAAACTGTAATACAATAAGTAAATTAGTTTGTGGACATTGTGTTATCTTGACTTTGGAGTAAACTGGGTTGTATTTGCATGTATGTATGTGTGTGTGTGTGTGTGTGTGTGTGTGTGTGTGTGTGGCATACTGTAAAATGGTTTGTGTGTCACTAATTTGTGCTCATCAGCCTGATGATGATTGTAACTGCTCTCATATCCTCCATGTGCTGTGGAATTATGAAATGCAATTGGCTGTTGATGGTTAGTGCAAGGTCTGTGATGATAGGCCTAATCAGAGGCATGTGCCTCTAGAAATCGTAACTTCATTCACACTGACCTCTGCATTTCAAATGTGCTTGTGTTTATTGTCAAGGATATTTTTGTGCACATATGTTGATCATTTTTAAATTCCCAAATGGATCCCGCTAAACTTTGCCTTGCATTGTTATAAAATGGAAAAGCCCCAATACCCTTCAGCCTTTCACATTGTTTCTCACACTCTGCTTTAAAACAATTGCTTGCAAAACCATTTCTAACTGTTGTGAAACAAGAAACAAAGCGAGCATTTTGACACAATTCTACTTGCACAAGTCAATGAAACCCTCTCACATGCTTTCTAAACTTGCGCTATTACTTGCTGTATGGTGTCACATCACAAAAGTCCCATGCATGACTCTTAGTGTAATTTTAAATGTTGCCTACTAGTTCTATGAATCTGCAATTTCTGCTGAATTAATTAAAAATTTGACACATAAATTGCACATTAAGTGGAATCTATGGAATCTACAAATCCTGCCCTGAATGTAATGCCCAATCCATGTCCTGATCCATAATGTTCTATATGGATGCATATTTTCTGATAAAATAACAGCCTTCATATACATTAGTTTGTCCTTTTAGAACATTGCATACCATAATGCAATTAGCTTGACCTTCATCTTTCTTTGGCAAATGAACCGTAAGCAATGTCATCCATGTTTTTCAACTAAGATTCTGATTCTATAAGCATTAATATGATCTTATTACCAACAGTTAAGACATGAATGCCACTCACTTAATGCAATGATCAAAATAATGACAACTATGTAGACTGATGTTGGTTGAAAACTTTTATTTTCATTTACATTTTGATACACATGCTATTTTTATGAATATTATGCACACTATTCTGTAAGCAGTGTCTTAGTATTGCATTTCAGCAGTAATGTCAGTATTACTGTAAATAGATTCATTTGACTTAAAAGAAATATCCAAGGCACATTTCAAAATTAAAAAGCCTTCATTCAGCTACCTATTTTTTAACAGAAAACGTGAAAAAGTACAAATAATCGGCTAAAAAGCATTTGTGACCGAAACGCTTGAATTTTCTCTCTCTCTCTCTCTCTCTCTCTCTCTCTCTCTCTCTCTCTCTCTCTCTCTCTCTCTCTCTCTCTCTCTCTCTCTCTCTCTCTCTCTCTCTCTCTCGCTCTCTCTCTCTCTCTAAAATGTTTCATGTTATGAAATAGCTAGTTGAATATTTTTTCAATTTTAAGGTGTGCCTTGAATTACTGCTTTTTGGATTGATTTTTTTCTCAACCCAACACTGTAAAAACAAACCAATATAATCTACTCAATAAAACTGAGGTACAATTTGCACTGAATTTATTTGGGTAGATTTAATCACATCTGTTGAATAAAGTCTACCTAAATTTAACAGCTATGATACATAACATTTGTCAATAGTACATTATACAACTAATAAACTCTTGATTTTTATTGAATGTCTGAAGTAGATATAACTCACAGAATTTCTGAACACACCAGATTCTTTTTCGTACGAAGACTGGTTTTCTGGTTTCAATGAAATTAATGTGATGCTTTTATAAACAGAAACATTAGGTTTTATTATTTTTCATCTAGCTTGTCTGATTCTTGTCTACCTGATATCTCTCTTTCTGTCTGTCTCACCCCCATATGTTTAACTCACAGACACCCCAACCCAAGCTTACCAGACACTCAAATGCCTTGACCCTCTGACCTTTGAACTCCACTTGAACTGCCCATTTCAAAAGAAAGCAACACAGAGAAGTTCAGAATAATCATATGTTTACTTGAGCAAGTGTCTGTGGTTGCAATAAATTGGACTAATATGCCTGTATGACATGCTCACAGAGTGAAAAGTGTCTTTCCTGCTCCAGGCTTAATGTACTTCAACAATGGCATCTTATACCAATCCCTGACTGGAATGTTCTCCCTGGAGCAGCAACACATGGTGCATTAAGACAGAAGAATGACTCATTTAACTATACTCCTACTGTGTGAATTAAATTTGACCAAGAACAACCCCACTCATTGCTGCAAGTGATAGGAGAAGTGCGTGGGAATCATGGACCAAGGGTTTCTCATAGACTTTTTAAAAGCAGGGTCCTAAATCCTGCATCACAAGCCAGTAAAATTTAATAGCCAGAGTGTTGTGCCAATACAATATCTGATTCATGCTAAGTGAGAACAACTATTCAGTTTAGGCATTTTTGAAACCCATTTACATTTATGAGTATATCCTAACTCTTATGTCCCAGGAGTTGATTCTTATTAAGACCTTTTGAATTTTAGACAGAAAAAAGACCAAACAGTCTTGGTCACAAATAAAACTTGTGTATGCACAGATTTAAACTCAAAGTGTACGTAAGCTAAAATCCACGGCAATGTTTAGATTGATGGTGATCAGATTAATGTGAACTTCCTTGTGGCAGAGAGTGCGAGTACTGACGGTATTTGGAAATCTAAGCAATTTATGCCGCTCAACATTCTCAAGTAAAGGATTTGGACGTTGACTGATGCTAGTATACAGTGCTGGTCAGACTTATTTGCCACCTTGGTAATTATGATCAAAGATGACTGTAAAAAATAAATCTGCATTGTTTATCCATTTGATATTTTATTTTAAAAAAATTGCAAAAATCTAACCTTTTATTGAAGTAAAAGAATTGAAAGTGTGGGGAAAATCACATTATGAAATAAATGTTTTTCTCCAAAACACATTGGGAACAATTATTTGCCCCCTTTTGTTAAATACCTTTTGCAACCTCCTTTTGCCCCCTTTTGTTAAATACTTTTTGCAACCTAACAGCTCTGAGTCTTCTCCTATAATGCCTGATGAGTTTGGAGAACACCTGACAAGAGATCAGAGACCATTCCTCCATACAGAATCTCTCCAGATCCTTCAGATTCCCAGATCCATGTTGGTGCTTCTTCTCTTCAGTTCAGCTCACACATTTTCTATAGGGTTCAGGTCTGGGGACTGGGATGGCCATTGCAGATGCTTGGTTTTGTGCTCAGTGACCCATTTTTGTAGCCTGGCAAGCCAGACCTGCATCACGATGTTAGGTCTGGCAACCATAGACACGGCTCAATCCGAGGGGCGGGATAAACGGCTGTCTTTCAAATTCATTCTGCACGCAATAGGACAGCGCTTCAACCAACCACAGCGTTTTCCCAACAGCGGAGCGATTCAACTTTTGAATCTAGCCGGCAAAACTACGAACACATCTTCCTTTTTTAAGAATGACTTAAGTGCCGTTCTTTGCTCTTTTCTCAAAGAAGAACTTAACTCCAAGTCCTCCAGAGTTGTGGCCAAAGCTGATTCGAAAGACTGTTCTCCAGCAGCAGCCGCCATTCTTTGTTTTCAAGCAGGGAACCGTCGCAACTCTGTCGTCATTATGTTAAGCCCGCCCCGCCTACTCTATACACGATGTGATTGGCCTGACCCAATTTAGGTTTTTACAGCTCCGAAAGTCAACGGAGAGTTGTTAGACTACCCTGGCTGCAAAATAAATTTTGCTGCCGCTAGGGTGCGTCTAGATTTCTAGATTACCATTTTTGTTTTGATTTTGATGTTTGTTTTTGGATCACTGTCCTGTTGAAAGATCCAAACATGGCCCGTTATAAGATTTCTAGCAGAGGTTGTCAGGTTTTGATTTTTTATCTGTTAGTATTTGATCGAATCCATGATGCCATGTATCTGAACAAGATGTCCAGGACCTCTGGCAAAAAAATTAGGCCCACATTATTAAATATGCAGCAGAGTGTTTCATTTTACACATGGGGTAGTTTTGTATCCCTGTATGAACCAAAGCCATATTAAGTGTTTGCTGCCTTTATACGATTTTTTATTTTATTTTGTTTTTTTACTTCTAGGTCACCGTCATTTTGCCAAGTATGGATCCTGGAACTGGATATTTTGTTGATCCTGGAACAACATTCCTGTCCAAAAATGTTGTCCTAACCCTACTTATCCCTAAAATCAGAGGGAAATGATAGGTAAATAACAGTGATGTAGAAGCACCTAACCCTGGTTGTAAGCCTAAACTTGACAGAAACTGTAAACTTGTCCCTCAAATCTGATTGGTTGATTGGAATGTTGTACTTGGTCATGCATTCATGAAGGTGCTAAAAATAAAAGTGAATTTGACAATGTTTTATATTAAGGAGAATCCATCCACCATACAGTTTGAATCAACGATATATCCCTTAAGCTTGTTGTTAATGGGGTACAGATATCCTTGTGTCACAGATTGTGACCTATAGTTAATGTGTTAAGCTGGGAATGTTTGGCACGTTGTAGCTCTTACATAAACAGACATTCATTTCCAGGTCATTGTGAGGTCAGAGTGCAGTCATAAGTTCCCAATGGAGGAAACCTGATCAGTGATGTTGGATATTTCAGCACTGAACAACTGGAGAGACGCACGTCTGTCAGTGTCGGTGTTTGTTTATATATATACTGTATATATATATATATGTGTGTGTGTGTGTGTTGTGACAATCACATGTACTGTGCTCAGTGTTTCCCTTGGTACAGATGGCAGGCCTCACAACACCATGTCATGATAAATCTTTTGTTTCCTGGTCACAAATATGGGCTGTTGCTTGTGTCAGTGACCCATCTGTAGACTCCCACTGGGCCATTTGATTGGATGAGTTCTTGCATACCCCACATTTGCTATTGTTAAAAAGTGCATCCGACCCCCCTCAAAATTTTGCAGCATGTCTAGCCGCCTTAGTGAGCTTGACAGCATGTGGAAGGACACAGTTCCTGGAGCCAAATCTCATGTCTGTCTGAAGCATTACAGGTAGAAAGAATCGAGCGGAAAGGCCAAGGGAGCAGTTAAACACATCTTCTCCTCTGCATTTCTCCACTCCTCACTCTTTCCTGTCTCTCCAAGCTGATCTGTGAAAACAGGAATTATCTAAACTCTACCAGATGAATAAAGAGAGGCTTTTCAGAAGGTTTCAGAAGGTATAAAGCTTAGTTATCAAACCTACTGATTTTATCTTGGTTTGAATATTACAAGTACTTTTGGCTCTTCAGTTTAATAGGTCTCAATTTATCAAATTAAAAGGAAACAGTTAATATAGGATGCAGAAACTATCATTTCAGGCCAATATTTTCTGGATAGTGGACATTTCTAAAAATCTGAAAGATGGCTGTATTTAACTAATAGTTGCGGCTTTAAAATACAACTGAATGAATCCTGTTAACTTTTTATTTTAATAGTCCACTTTAGACATTCTTCTAACAGCATGTCAGTAACTTTGCAACTAGATGTCATCTACAAGTCATTAGAGTATTCGCAGACTGTCTGCCTAATATCTGCTAACACTTTTTCATTCTACTGAAACTGTTCAAGAATGTCAACTTATTCTATCCCTAACCTTATAACCTAATGGTCTACTAATACTTTAATGAGAGTTATTTGACATGCCATTGCAAAGTTACTTATAGTTAGTAGGGTGTCTAAAGTGGAATATCGAAAAATAATGAAACGGTTAAAATAATACAAAAATATCACATTTTGTATACATTCATCTTCCAAATTTCTTGCCCTTGTAGGGTTCTAGGGATCCCAGCATTTTGGGCTTGAGGGAAACATCTCGGATGGATTTATTGCAATAGACTGTGATCATTTATTGAATATTGATATCTTTTCTCATCCATTACAGTTAATGTCATGTTAAACAATAAGGTATGATAAGCCACTTTGTGTTATAGCTAACAACCAGTTGTAGTAAAATCAACTAACTGCATGTTTGTTTAGGTTTACGGAGGACTGAGCGCTGAATCTGCAACAAGTTTAAACTTTAAAAAGTGAGCATTGTTTGTGCTTCCAGACATCCGTTTCACCTTGTTTGCCCGAATCCATCAACCCATCAGGCAGTGAATCAGCTCTCTCAAACGAATGGTCCACTCATCTGTTCTTGTGAGTGCTGGAGATAGATATGTTTGCATTCAGACATCGCTTGTATTATTCGGTCTTTTGGAGAGGACAATTAATTCCAGTTCCAATACAGACTCTGTCTAATACTGTTTCCTGTACTCCTGGCTTGACCATGAGTGGCTCTCCCAAAATGCACACACACATTAGATTCGGCCGAGGTCAGCTTTATTATGGAAGTATTCGATGGGCTAAAGTGGGTACATTCCGGAACCCAAGGCCAGCTGTTTTGGTGCCCTGCTCGGCCTCCTAATTGGGCCTTATGTTTGAGTGTCCCTTGGTTGAGTGAATTAGAGGTCCTTGTGTTGTTGTACAGGAGCCAAAGGCCTGTGCGGGTGTGTATGTGTGTGTGTCTGTGTGTGTAACTGGCTCTGTTTTGGGCTTGTGATCTAATTACCGGAGATAATTGCTTGGACCTGGCTCCGGTTACAGACAGGCACTTATGCTAGCTCTCTCTCTCCATCTCTTTCTGCATCTCCCAGTCTCTATCTTCCCATATTGCTGTGAAAGGAACTATTTGTCTGATCTCCTATAAGCATAGTCATAAAGTTGTGGAAAGGTCTCTGTCTGAACTGCTCATGACCTTGGTCACCTAACAGGCCAGTCTCAGATCAGGACACCGGAGTGTCTGCCCTTCCCCCTCCATGGAACATGTGAGATGAACCATCTTTAATCAGTATTTTTGTGCTTAAAAAAAAACACTGGATAAATATGCAATTCCTGGGAAACTGACCTTTGCTTGTTGTGTCAGGTACAAAGAAAGAGGAAAGATGGGGTAAGATGACCTTACCTTATTTCTTTTTTTCTATTGACCATAGATGGCACAAAATCTCACCTCAACACATCTGATAAATGGCTACGCTCTTGATTTTTTCATAACATCTGAATATAAACATTTGTATATTTAGTCTGTTAAAATACTTTTGAGAATAATTGGTCCAATGTTGCATCTCCTTATATAGTGATAAGTGACATTGTATTACGTTGAACGACAATTTTTGTATGTATTTGTTAATGAGAGATTTGTGGACACACAATTTTTTTTTTATATTTGTAACATATATATATATATATATATATATATATATATATATATATATATATATATTGTGTGTGTAGTAATTTACATTAATGACACTTTACAGTGTATATAAATAACAATAAGCCTAATTTAAAAGACTTTCTTGAATTTACCTAGACTGACTTAAAAATTACACATTATGTTTAACTTCAGGGACCTGTTTATCTTTGAATGATTTTACATTTTGTGCTATAACAACTAAATTAGAAAACACTTTATTTTACAATGTCCTTGTTACATTTATTGCATGTATTTACTTTAGTAATAACTATAAATTATGAATTATTACATGCAACAAACCCTAAACCAAACCCTAATAATAACACTGACCCCAGTAAGAACATGTAGTTAATATTACTCAGTATTTAAATGTATAATTACACAGTAACAAGCACACCTTAAAATAAAGTGTAACCCTAAATTAGCAAATGTTTCTATTTATTTCCCATAGCAAACTGGATTATGCATCATCATCCTGCACATTATTAAAATAAATTTATAAATGTAAAAATAAAACTGCTAAATTTATATCTAAATATGTTACAATTGTTCTCACGGGGAGCATCTTTCCCCATCTTTCAATTCTTTGTTTCGTCTGTTTGAATTCTTTATGTTCACTAAATGTAAAATGCCTCATTCATTCAATTAATTCTTCAAGGCAACTACAGATTTCTTTTTCAGAAAATTTCAATTAGTATGATTTTTTTTAGCTTTTATATAGGCTAGTTTTAAAAGACACTTCATTTGTGACATGAACTACTATGCTATCTTTTTTTATATGCTAACTTTGTTTTTGAGGCAGAGACCTAACAAAGCAAAAATATCTAGAATAATGGTTGTACGCAGACCTCAACACTTAACACACAAACCTCAAGAACAGTGAAAGTCAAATGTAATAAATGTAAAAAGATGAGCTGTAAACATCACCACACTAATATTTACATATAAATTGCTTAAATTGTTTAGTTATATCCCACCTAAAGAATTTTGGAAAATAATCCAAGACAAAGTTGAGAAATAAAAATAAAACATTAATAGGAGTTTTGAGCAATTAAAAACCAACCAAACAAGTTTCTCTGGGTTTAATTGACAGATTGTATAAATCATATATATATATATATTTCATTTAAATTCATAACTCTTTCGTGACTCATATTTTAGGATTTAAAGGTACACTGTGTAGTTTTTTAAATATTTTACTTTATTCATAAATATGTCCTCATTGGTGTAAAATTACTTCTGCCAGTGATCTGACTTATCCACGTAAGCAAAGAATTTCTTATCTTTATTTACATTGGATGGGTAAGTCTTCCATGTCGTTCTGCCATTTTGAAAAACTATAATAACAGAGAGGGACAAAAAGCACTAGCCTACCTCAACGCGTTTCCACAACGCGTTCTCGTTCAGAGCCAGCGTCACGTGACTGAAACCAGCTGAAACGGACAAGGAGATCAGTGAGAAGTGCTTGTCACTGCCCCGGCAAATTTGAAAGGCTGAACTGCACAATACTTCATAATGCAGGATCATACTTATGCCGAGCCACAGGAGAAGGAATCCTCGTCGCCAAAAAAGCGAAATAACGAACCTCATCACCCGAAAGAAAACTTGAAGTGCTATTGGAAGACCTGTTGTCATAGCTTCTTGGCACATAACGGCTACCGTAGTTGCAACACGCATTTGAAAAAGCGAGGCGCTAGAGAGCACTATTCGTTTGAATGCAAAATACAATTTCACCGCTAGATGGGAGAAATTCCTACACAGTGTACCTTTAATGCCTCATGTGTCTTTGGGAGACTGTATATGAATGAATATTGTGTGTTCCTCAAATGGACCATGATTTTTTACAAGGGCAACAGTTTTATGAGCATGCTAGTGTAAGACACAAAGATTTGAAGACACAAACGTCTCTCTGAGTCTAATTCTCTGGTGGGCAAAACATCAGTCACACTCCAGACCAGCAGAATGAATTCTTGTTGTCTGTACTGTGTGTCCCACTGGGGACATGTACTAAAGTGAATGAAAAAAAAGAAACAAATACTTTATTGTCTTCAGCTACCCGGTTTCTTGCTTTCTGTGCTTGACAAACCACACTGCCCCAATTTTGGGATACTTATAGATGCTTACAGTCGTGGGGTAGTCGTCAGGCAGTCGTGGGGAAGTCGTGACCTAATGGTTAGAGAGTCAGACAAGTAACCCGAAGATTGCGGGTTCGATTCTCGACATCGGCAGAAAATTACTGAGGTGTCCCACCAAAACCCCAATCGCTCCTGGGCACCACAGCAAATGGCTACCCTCTACTATCTGTGTGAGAGAGACACAAGTTGTGTTTGCTAGACATTAATGAATCATGTTCATAGTTTCATGATAAACTACACCTGTGGTTACTCTGGATTCATACGTTTTAAATGTGAATTAAAAGGATAGTCCATACCAACATTAGAAAAACATATGGTTTACTATCTGGAAATTGTAGTGTGACATGAGGCTTATTCTTTGTAGCACTACTGAGTCATGACAGTACACTTCCTCTGAGTGTTGTGGCTTCTCATTTTGACCTCACTCTGTGACAACACAAAAGCCTTTTCTGTTTCAACATACTGCTGTGCTCTCACTGTATAAGTGCACTGACATTTACTGTTTAAACACGCTGACAGACTCAGAGTTAAAATGTCGTGACTCCCCATAGCACAGAAAAAATAACAAATTATATCTCTTTTATATCTCAATTATATCTCCAGAAACAGACCTGCTTCTCTGATATTTTTCCTGAAAAAAAGCCTCATCTAACTTGTGACTCAGAAAAGATCTCGATAATCTGTCATGCTCAGATTTCCCAAGATACCAAATTACAATCCAAATTGAGAGATTTCAGTATGAACGTAAACATTTCTCATGAGATTCTTATAATGCCCACATTGTTTGAGCTATCTACATTAATTTTATAGTATTTCAGACCTTGCAATAGCAACAGCAAGTGTGACTGGTTCTACGCACACAGCTCTCAGAGTGGGATTCGAACCAGTGTCACCGACAATCGAGGTGGGCATGCTAACAAGGACTCTACAAACCATAGCATCTAACCTCAGTCGCTAATATGCCTCTTGAGGCCAGGGGGGTGAGGTTTACCTCCACAACTCTTTACTAGCTGGTCTCTGTTACTCTCACCCCCCTAAAACTCACTCCCGTCCGGGTCACGGCACCAATGAGAATGGTCTTACTTACCCGCTCTGAGTGGGATTCAAACCAACTTCACTGGCATGGGAGGCAGGCACGCTAACAAGCACGCTAAAGACCACAGCCTCTAGTGTCAGTTGCTAGTGCGTCTCTTGAGATCAGGGGAGTGAGGTTTACCTGCACAGATCTTTTCTAGCTGGCCTCTGTTACACAAGCAACCATCCAGGCGCTTTGCAACGGGTCTCATTTGTTTCTATTTCTCCTAAATAATTGTAAGCAAACAGATTCTGTCGTTGTTTACATTGTGCTGTCTCTCGCTGCTCACATGCAATGATTCACTTTCTCACTGTATTGACAGTGCTCAAGCTTGTCCACAGAGACTGTGGCTGTAGTCGCTCTCTTTTTCTGACACCTTCAGGTTGTAGGTAGCTTGTGTGGTGTCACCTCCAGTCTTTACACTTGAACACCCTTTGGCTTGGCCTTACTCTGAGCCAGAAATGGCCGGGCCCCTATAGGCAATAGGTGATTGCTTCAGGCCCAGACATGCTGGAAGGCCTGCGCAAGGGAGTCCATAATAAATAAGATCTATACTTGTTAATTTTCTTTTATTGATGTTTTATTATACACTTTACAATAAGGATCCAGTTGTTGACATTAGTTAACTACAGTAGTTAACATGAACTATCGATGAAAAATACTTCTAAAGCATTTATTAATCTTAGTTCATATTTATTTTGACATTTACTGTTAAAATCAAAAGTCGTATCTGTTGTAATCAGTGCAACTGAGCTGACTTGAACTGAACAGTTCGACTACACTGAACAGTTGTATTTTTATTAAACAAAATTAACAAAGAATAAAAAATACTGTAACAAACGTATTGCTCATTGTTAGTTAATGCAGTAGCATTAACTAATGGGATCTTAATGTAAAGTGTTACCACTTTTGCACATTGTTCTACCCCTTTGCATAGTTCTTTACAATGATTTCACCGCGCTATAAGCTTAATTTTTGTCGCACTATTGAGCTCAATTGAACTGCAAAAAGTGCAAAAAATATGATTTTCCAAGTGCCAGGGGTCGACGCTGAATCCCATAGGCTGTGCTCATATGGGACAGAGTGGTCCTGAGAACAGAAAACAGATTACTGAGGACAGACACAGAGGGGCTGTACCAGGTCAAACCCCATCAGTTATTCCCATCACTCCCATGCAGAATATTTTATGTTTAACAAGGACGTCAATCGATTTTTACTGACTAATTGACATGTAAATGCAAAATTTACACAAATGCCACATATATATGGCATGTGACCAATTATTCTGAATGGGCATGAGCTTCTTATGTGAAGGCACGTGAACTTACTCTAGAGAAAGAATATGCAAATAAACTGGATTAATTTTGGATGTATGATGCATGTGGCAGATGTAATGTGAGTCATGAGAGTGTGTGTGTTATATCTGAGGTGTGTTTATAAAAGGATGAGTCTGGGGCACTGTGGTATCTCGAGTTTACACAAAGTTGAGGAGATAATGGTCCCTGGGTTTGACACTGAGCTCTACAGGAGACGAATGATCTTGCTGGGCCATTTTGAGCATACACACACACATGCTTACACATAGACAGGAACACACGTTCACAGACATATAAACACACTTAAGTACAGTGTGTTTATGTGGTTGTGGTTGTTTTTAAGCTGCTATGATATACATTAAAGCAAGTGAAGACTTCCTAGATCCCATAATTCTTTGCACAAATAAGTACCACAGTGTTTTTTTGACTGACTAAACGTAAGCATGTAAGTGCATAATTTATACAAATGCCATATATGTGTGTGTGTGTGTGTGTGTGTGCGTGCGTGTGTGTTTTGGACATGGACTTAATCTAGATTTAGAATCTCTGAAAAAAACAAATGTAGCAGTATCGTTAAATGGATATTTTTTTCATGGTTATCATGGTTTGACAAACATTCTCATGAAAATGTCATTCATACTTGGTGAAAGATTCTTTAAATTGGCAGTTTGACCATTTTTGTTTATTTAAATAACTTTGATATCCATGAGCACATTACTCAGTATTTACAAAATGTTTAAACATCAAGATTAGAGTCAGGGATTAAGACATTTTATAAAAAAAAAAAAAAAAAAAAAAAAAACTTTTGGTCATACCATGTTTTATGCGTGCCCTCTAAATACAATGGTCATGGAATATACAAAAGTACCATGATATTATAATCCTCATTATCACTGTAGGTTAAAATCAGGTAATTTAGGTCATTTTCACTTTTTTTTTTTACCATTTTATCATGAAAATACTGTAACTGTCAAAATGTCACCTGATTTGCCTGAATTTACATTGTACAACCACTGTACTTTTTGAAAGGGTACAGGCACAACTGTTTTTGTTTATCTAAATAGATAGTGCATGATTCAATTTACATAGAGAGGAAAGAGTCAAAGCTGGTAACAGATTCTAGAGATTGTTTGTGTATTAGGAGGCGTGGAGCCACACACACACACACACACACACACACACACACACACACACACACACACTGTCACAGAATAAATGGCATGCTGTTATCAATATGTCTGTGATGAGTCTGGATACACTGTCATTCCCACAGATAACATGTACACATGCACACAAGATGAATGTTTGCTGATTATCCTTGCTGTGAGGTTCACCATAATAGATGGTGGGGCAAGTCTCTGTTTTATTGTGTGCGAATCCATGTGTCTGTAGGCTATGTGAGCGAGTTCATTTATGACTGTAAGTTTGCGTGGCCTTGTTTGTGAGTGTGTATGTGTTTGTGCGTCTGTGTTTATGCGTGTGTGCGTGTGGACGGGCTGTAAGCGGAGAGGACGCCAGACTGTCTCCAGACATGCTGTAGAGGAACAGATCATAAATCAGCTCAGATTAAAGAGAAAGCGCCAACCTGCCTCTGTGCTCAGAGCGACTTCACTAAACCCACTATAACCCAGTCCAGAACCAGCCTAGCTTGGAATTTTTAAAGGCCAACATCCTACTTTTTACACATTTTCACTCATAACCTTAACCGAAATTTGAACTTGCATGTAATACTCAACATCCATATTCAGATGAGACAGAGGTGTTTGTTTTGAAGAATTTGAGAGACAGATTTTTTAGTGGAGCTATGACCAATCTTTATATATGACAATCATCTGCCCTCTTACATCCACAACTAATGACATCATAAGGGTTCAACCAACCAAAACAGAGCAAATTTAAATGGTCACATGCTGCATATTAAAACCACTGACTTACCGACCAAATCAGTGTAATTATTTCCATACAAATCAATAATTTACAAAACGTTTCCCATTCGTCATCAATCATTTCATGTACATTTTGAGGGATGAAAGTAGTTTCCAAGATCAGTCAAGTGTCACATTACTAGCGCCATGCAAGCTCATTATTTTTTAAAATAATGCTCCATATTTAAAAAATGGAAAAACTGCTTTCCATGTTTACTCTTATATTGTTTTATGCGATTTTGCATGTAATCATGTACACAATCAGATGCCAAGGTCATGTATTATATAGGGGACAATCCACTGATGAAGATTTATGGTTTGAATGCACTGTAAGTAACTTTGGTTAATGTGTAAATGTAAATGTATTTTAAGTTTTCAGTAATGGCACAGTAATGGTATTAAATGGTTATTTTGGTTACCAAATTCATATACCATGAAAAAAAAAAAAATCTTTTACCAAATTCATATACCACGATATCCATGTGGTACTCTAAGAATGCCATGGTATTATCATGTTGCATGTCAACGAAAGCCTGGTACAATTATATATTTGTGTGATGATCTGGGAAGTTTGCTATGAGATCTTTAGTTAGTTATTTAATCCATCAAGCTTTACTATTAATATTGCAGAAAAACCATGGTTCTCCATTAACTAGATATGTTGCGTTATTGGATTTAGACTGTTTATATGCACAAAGCAAAGATATCAAAAATTTTCATTTTTTACTCACCATAATGTCCTTCCAAGTCCATATTACTATCAAGTTAGGGAGTGAAGCCTCATTCGCTTTTATTTCCTCTTTTTTTCCTAATGCAGTGAATGGTGACTGAGGTTGTCAGTCTCTAACATTCTGTTTATTACCTAAATCACCTTATAATAGCAGAAAACAAAAACAAAATGCAACACAAGGACATTTCACATTGGCAAAGCCTTCAAGCTTATCTCAGATCAGACTTGCTGTTGCTCTTAGTAGATGAGGTTTAGATACAGATCAGAAGAACTGACCCGAGACCCACATGAAAGGCCAATAAACACTGTCTGAGCCAGTCAGAGGTGAAATGGCACTTCCTCTTCATCAGTTTGCTTCAAGGGCAGGCAATTCCCAAATTCATTTCGGGGCCGTTCTTTATGGGAACAGTTAAATATAGTTTTGGGAAGGAGCGGAGGCAGGACAGTCAAACAGTTTACTGCACTTTTCCCTGGTTTCTAGGTGGTCTGGCTAATGTTTCATGGTCATGTCTGACTAAAGAAAATGCCCCGGCTCCCACTCACACCCAGATCTCTCAGTCTGCAGGCACGCAGGCCCACAAGTTCAGCTCCATGCTTGGGAAAATACAGCCATCCATCCTACTATAATAGATGGTACAGCATATTATAGTTTGTGTACGGGTACAGTTTGCTGTAACACAAATGCTGCACAGTTCAAAGTTCCCATCAGTTTCTCAGATGAACAAAAACTACTCAGGTACAAACACACAAATTAAATGTACATTAAAGATCAAAAGTTAGGGATAATAATATATACAGTTTTTCTAGAAATCATGATGTAAAGATGTAAAAAAAAAAAAAAAAACAGCATTTATTTGAAATCTGAAATTAGATTTTTCTGTAATATTATACATGTCCTTACAGTCACTCTTTATCAGTTTAATGCATCCTTGCCAAATAAAGTTTAAAATAAATAAATCTTTATATATAGGGAAGGAGCAAGAGAGAGCGGAAACAAACAGGGAAAGAGATCCTAGCAGTCAATCAAAAGATTCATGAGCTTCCTCAATACACACACACACACACACACACATATATATATATATATATTGATTGGCTGCTGTAGGATCTCTTTCCCTGTTTGTTTCCGCTCTCTCTGTGTTGCTTCTTTCCTCCTTAAACAAAGAAAACAATAGTATATCTGATGACTCTTCAGCTCCATACGTTTGCTTATACGCCTGCAGCTCTTGTCAGTGTAAAGACTTACAGCTACAGGAGTTTGTTTTTCCTAAGGGTTTGTCCTGCCTCCCATCTTATCTAGAATGAGAGAGCTGTCCTTCACAAATTATATTGTTTTATCCTTTTCCTCTTTTTTTAGTATTGGTCATTTTGGCCACATTGGTCACATCTCAACAGTCCTTATTCAGACAAATTCACGGTAATGTCATTAAATGTAGATTTCTGATCACTCATAGCAAATTCAAAACTCAACATACTAATGTTGAGTAATAATTTTAGAATCTGTCTCATGGAATCAAAGTGATCACATATTCAGCAGAATTTTAACTGTGTCTCAGGACTTCCCTGCTAAAAAAATAAAAAAAAAAGAAAGAAAAAGACTTGAATTGTGGATCACCAGCACCTTTTTAATGCTGGAGACTTCCAACTTCTTAACTAGCTTAAAGGATAATTCCGGTATTTAGCACTTTGAGTCTCTTTTCTGGTTTGTTTTGGATGAACTAGAGTGGTGGACACAGAAATTTTGACGATGGGTCCTGTCTCGACTTTTTGACTCGTTTAGAATCGCCTTTGCTTCAGAGTGGCTGGCTACGGGCATGCACGAACATGTCCTTAAAACAACCCTTAACGTTCGTTTTCAAAACTGCGCAACTCATCGAGTGTTAGTGATGTTCGTTGATGTTCCAAAACAAGTAGCGTAGCGAAATACAGTTTCTGTCGTGTTTTATGTGGCATTTTGTAAAATCCCATTGATTTCTGTTGGAGGACTCATTGCTCGTTGATATTACAGCGCTTCAGACTCAAATATCGAGCGGAAGTTTATACGCGGTTGTGAGATATCTGAAAAAATAGTTCCACTACAGCAAATAACATGGATTGAAATCATACATTGCGCCGATATATTTGTTTTTAATCATCAACGAACACCACTAACCACTCGGTGAGTTGCACAGTTTTGAAAACGAACGTTAAGGGTTGTTTGAAGGACATGTTCGTGCATGCTCGTAGCCAGCCACTCTGAAGCAGTCAAAGGTCAAAGAAGTCAAACTTCTAAACGAGTCAAAAAGTCGAGACAGGACCCATCGTCAAAATGTCTGTGTCCACCACTCTAGTTCATCCAAAACAAACCAGAAAAGAGACTCAAAGTGCTAAATACCGGAATTATCCTTTAACCCTCTGGTGCTCTTCGGTCCTTTTTGACCGACATTTTTTAATATGAAACTTAGTAAAGGTTTTGGCACTTGCTATGTGAACACACACACACACACAAAATCATGGACATGATTCAAAGAGGTTAAATGGTCCTAAAAAAAATAGTCACACTTGTGGTCCTCGTGGTCAAAAATGACCGTAATGGAAATGAATGGGAGACAAATTTCATCTAGTGAAAACTTTTGGTCCTGCGGCCAAACAAAATCTTACAGAAAGCACATTTTTGGAGATATCAAGCTCAAATTTGGAACACAACTTGTTTAGATTTATGGCTTTGATTTTCTTGCAGTTTTAGTGTAAAACTTGTTTTTGAAAATATATATTTCATATAAAAAAAATGAAAATTGTATTTATGTGCATTTTTCATAACAATAAATGTTAATTTCTGTAACTTTTTTTCAACTGTAACAAGTGTTGTCTTTGCAAAGAAATCCAACTTAAAGGGGCATTTCACCCATTTGAACATTGTTTTTTATTGAAAGTGGGTCATATATGTAGTCGAAATGTAAAATAAATTTTGAATTTGGTGCCTTTGTGACCGAGAAAAGACAAAAAATAACTTCAGGACGCATTTGTATGAAAGACAACAACTCCCACAATGCACCACATTGCACAGCTCCGCAAGCCACTCCCACTAATCCAGAAAGCGCATATCTGCCTATAAGAGAAATCACTCTTCGTCTACAAGGCTAGCTACCACCAGAGCTTGAAATTCATTTCACATTCACACAAAATGTCTAGTTAGTTGGCGAACTCATTAGTGCATTACTCCTCGTTTGTATTTCTTTCGAAAAGGTGAATTATTGCATGGTACCTGGATGTTCAGTCAGAACATATGCGGTGCGAAACTAGGATAGTTCTCAACACAAACGTCCGTGTCCTCGTCTGATTCAGAGATTTCGTCCAGGAGAAATTGTCATCGTTGAAATTCTTTGCCGCAGACGGACTCTATCTCTGTGTTCGCAGCGGTTCGAAGTTGCATAGTGAGATCACCGGCGCCACCGGTCCGCCCTAACTCGAGCCAGTCCGGGCTCCTCGTCCGCGGCAGGCAGGTCTTCTGCCTCGGCTGCTCTTCGCTATAATGCGGCTTGTAAAGGTAGCCACAAACACCTGATTCAAGCATCAGACTTCTGAAATCCTCTTCTTCTATATCATATTGAGCACTCTCCTCCGCTATTGTCATAACTTTACATCTGTCTCCACAGCGCCTGTTAGCTTAGCTTCAAACAAGATGGAGGATATTGCTTTCAGTTTCAGAGAGTAAAGTCCCACCCACTGATCTGTAATAGGTCTGTAGCGTAAGCGGGTCCCGCCCCCTGGGAAAGATGAGGAACGAGTGCTTGTAGTCTCAACAGAAATCCCCCCCTCTTACACTTCCTCCTACAATGACGCAAAATGACAATTTTTGCGTCATTGTAGGAGGAAGTGTAAGAGGTAAATAACAGATTTCTCCCGTCTCAGGGGAAAATGAGAGAGTGTTGCACGACCATTCAATAGTATGACTGGGTTTCTAACAATGCAAAGCTTAATGCAAATGGGTGAAGTGTCCCATTAAGTCTGTGCTCTAAAGCATTCAAGATTTACAGCAGTTTAAGTTGGAAATTAAATGTTCAGGTCTATGCTCAAAAAGTGAATAAATGGATTATAAATACAGCATAAATATAATTTAGTACCATAAAATCCCCTAAAAATACAAAATATTCAATAAAAAACATTATCGGACTAAAATATAGTACATTCAGTGCTTGAGTTTATCATTGTTTTCTCTTCGCTTTTGCTTTGTTTTCTCAACGCTTATGTTTGTAAATGAACAAATAGTTTCAAAATAAAACCCACACAAGTCAGATCGAATGAAATGATTGAACGAACATTTTATGGTCCAATGCTTTCCACAGATGATATATTTTATAAAAATACATTTAGACCGCTTAACAGTGATTGCTATCAGGATATGAGGAGACTTTCAACCAGCATAACAAAATAATAATAATAATCTGTATAGAATAACCTATTGCACCTTTAACTTTATAAAAATCAGATTTCACAGCAAAAACACATGTGCACCATGACCTGAAGGGGAATGTTTTTAAAACCGTACTAAAAGGCCTTTTACTGGCTAAATAAGTAAAAGCCAGATGACATATGACAAAAGGCATGTTGTACAGGATTGTGTACAACAGTTTTTTTTTTTTTTTTTTTTTTTTTTTTTACAAAGTTTTGATCATGTTGATAATCTAGCCTCATATATTTGGTTAAAATGTGTGAAGAATGCAGGAGAGGGCGCTGAGAGGCAGGCCAGGGGTGTTGGCGACAACATTACGGAGAGTTCAGGATGGATTTGTTCCTTCTCTCCGCAGATTAGCCCGCAAAATGGCCATGCTGTTTGCACTCACATGCACTGATAAGCACCATTAACAGGGTGCTAATCCTGTCGCGCTCAGCATTCAGACTCACACAGACAGGAGGGGAGGGACCGGCAGAGAGAACTCAATGTGGGATAGAAGCGAGGACATTGTGTCATTTGTAGACTCTGTCATTCGTAGACTGTGTCAAGAGACTTTAAGAGAGGAAGTGTCTCTGTTGCATGTTTGTGATGGAAAGATGTGTCGGCAGTGGCACTTGGGACAGTGACAGTTTTTTGCTTTGCTGGATATTTATTTAGGGACCAAATCCCTCCATCCAGCTGTTTGCCCCAGTGAGTTTAAAAGGACAGCTCAGTTGGCATGGAGGTTTTGATGGCCATGACGCATTACGACAGGCAGGTTGAGTTACAAAACACTCGTAGTCCAGGATCACAGTGAATTGAATGCTTATCTGCTTGCCACTGGGTAGACTCCCCACAATACCGTCATCAACAAGTACACTGTTGAGAACAAGATTTCTAGCTCAAGGTTTCCGCAATGAAAGTATGAGTACTTTTAAGCTCAATCTGATTTACGCAAGTACAGTCTGTTCCTGGATCCTTATCCTTTGCTGTTTATATCAGTTGTTAAGTAAGTAATACTTTGTCTTTTATTGCTTTTATTCAATTTAATTTCCTGTACACTTATTCCTGGTACACTCCCCTACAGCTGAGGTTAAGTGCATTGCCACTAATCACGATCATACTGAACATTTTTGGATTTGTTCATTGGATTCTGCAATCCAGGCAATGGTAGTTCTTGCATTGCTCTTTATGAGACTCAAACAATCACCCTTCGAAATAGCAGCCCAACCTAAATCTAAATTATGAGGGTAGAGATTGAACGAACAAATGATTTATTATATTATATTATATTATATTATATTATATTATATTATATTATATTATATTATATTATTACTCTTTCTTTGTTTCTTTTATTTAATTATCTTACTCCATTTACAATTTACTGATTTTAGATGTATTTTTAAAGCAACATATATTCTCTGAAATCAATTCTTAATATTGTGTACTTCTCAAATAAAATCTTGTTATAAGGATGTTTACATATTTTCCTGGAAAACAAGACAAAAAATTTATTAAAAAAGAGATTGTTGCCATGTAAAATCTGGTTGATTTAAATGTTGTGGCAGGAACAATGAAGGATGTTTCTCCAAGAAAAATGTCCTATTTGTGTAAATCATGTTAAGCGTATTGCATCCCAGCTTTCAGGACTCGAACATGAAGATTTGACCATGCAGGCCTAATATTAAGATTTGTTTACATACACAGAATCATACTGAACATTTTTGGATTTGTTCATTGGATTCTGCAATCCAGACAGTTTCTTTTTGTCCCATGCGCCCTCAAAACTAGAGAATCATCCTCAGACCCTGTCTAACTTTCTCCATTAGCTTTAAAGCTGGTATTTGGTCTGGCCAGTTGAGTAAAAAAGCCATTGGTCATAAGTTCATTAGGTGTCCTGAGGCACATGTCAACCCATTGCAATTTACTTTATTTATGCCTGTCGCCTTGAGTCATTAGTCTCTATGACTATAATGAAATTTTGCAATGCTGTTAGAGTCACTTAACAAATGAAGACTAAGACGACTCTAGATGCCTCATTGATTTAGATGTCTGAGGTCGGTTGTCATGGTATAAGGGGCCGACAGGACAATGTGTGTGTGTAGATGTGTGCTATGCCAGATATGCCGTCAAATCCATCACGTACAGCAGTGTATCAGTTTTCTACATGAACTCTGATCATCTATAGATCTGTAGTTTTAGACAACCTCAAACTGAGTTCCCTGTGTCTGTGTGTGCATGAACCCAATAGGCCCCAGAGACCTCTTCAGTCCGACGTTACAGAAAAATATTGGACATAGGACACCTAAGATCAAACTCCATTACATTAAAGAAACATTAGACGCAGTAGTTAAGGAGGGAACGGCTCGATCCATTTACATGTCAAAGATGGGGGAGTGCAGTCACAACCAATTACGTTGGCGGAGTAGTCTGACTGTCTGGGGCTTTCTCTCCTGTCCTCTACTCTTCATCTCTCTAATATTCATTTCCTTTGTTTTATGGGTGAATATTGCATGTGGCGTTTCCTTTCTTAAGCTACACTGTTGAGTGCTAAAGGCTAGTCTAAGCTGTTTTTCACAACCACATGTGAGGCTCCACTTTACTTGGTTTTTATCTGAGGATGAAACAAGCTGCCTGATGTCAAGGTCTCTGTGTGATTTTACACAGCTGCATTTGCAAAATAACACAACAGCAGGCTGAAAATATAAAAAATATGACGGTTTGAAACCGTCAAACTCTAAAATCTATCCCTAAAACTAAAACTAAAATCTATCCCTAGACCTACCAAAGGATTTTCCATCGGGTTTCAAATCACACTGTCAACCAGTGTGGCATAAGCCAGATGCAGGTGGGAGGGTTTCGGGATCGGGATTGTCAGGATTTTCTTCTTGGGGTGTTGCATTTTCCAAAATCTTGTATGAAAACCAGTGAAAATAGGGCAGAATCACAAGCATAGCGAGTAAGAAAGTAAGTAAACATTTATTTATATAGCACATTGTCTAACACAGTGGTCACTAAAAGAGCCTCATGTAGACAGACAAAAAAAATATATAACATAGCCTTATCACTACTCCTAACTTTCAGCACCAGTGATGGCTAGCTAACTTACCGTAGCCAGCTCAGCCAGCTCTCGCTTTCGGCGAGCACCCCCAAACTTAATTGGCTTCTTCGTCCGGACAGGACAGGCATAGGAGCAGGAATGGGAATGACGTGAAGGAATTGCATCGGAAATAAGTCGTACCCGGCGTTTAAAACCCATACTGAACCGACGCATGTCTCCAGGGTCATAGTCTAAAGCAGTGAAGTGTTCGCCGAAGTTGTCACAGAGGCAGCAAAATCTGCCCGCTTCGTAGCCACAAACCTCACCCAGGCACGAATCAGCCGTTTTTTCTTGGGGAACTTGTGGAGCCTCTGCCCTGTTTTTGATGTATTCATACATCCCGCACAAACACAATAGTTAACCATTTTTGCTAGCTAGGTCTCCAATATAACTGCTAGCCTACTTGCCGTTAGACTAACTGTAACTCTAGGCTTGGAGTCCCTCTTATGACGTCACACCCAGCCTAGTGGAAGGGAGGAGGAGTGCTTAAAACCACTGTAAAAAGTACCAACTTTTCATATTATATTCAGGATTTTGGTATAAAAAACATACAAAACAATGGTGGGCAGTTCTTATCTTTATGTTTAATAAGCACATTGCATTATCTTCGTGAAAAATGTAACCTGCAATTTACACTTTAAGGGACAATGACGTGACTCTCTCTTTTGTGTCATACATTGTCCTAATTTATTAACAAATGTATTAAAATGTAATGAATATGCGAGCTTTTTTTTATTTTTTATTTACAATTCATTTATATGAGGGGGGTTATAAAGTAAAAAATTGTCAGGTTAATACTGCTGTCGTAATTTCATCATGCGGTGCGGCTCCCCAAAAAACGTAATGATGTTTAGTGGCACCACATGAGTCCTTCCATGTAAATGGTTCTTGAAAATGGTATAAAAGTTTTTCAAAATAATATGAAACCAATATGAATACAGAGAGAAATCGGCACACGTGTTTAAAGAATTTTTTTTTTAAATTATTATTCTTTATCATGAGCACTCTTACACACTCCGTAAATAATGTAAATATTGTACAGCACTGCAAACAAAAAAAATCAATTTTACAAATTGAGAGAAGAGTTTAAAAATGTTTGTGGTAAATCAACACCATGCCACAAACAAATTTCAGTTTAAGATGCATTTGACCTGAAATATACCTCATACTTGACACATGTACCTAACCCATACAAAACCATGATTCAGTGAACAGTATTTAATTTTGGCCCTTTTGTGCCCTGATTTGGTGATGGTGTAAAGCAGGTTAACTGGGTTAAGATTCTTATCCATCCCAAAGCCTTTGGAGCCATTCCTTAATAATCCTTTTCACCCCCTGAGACATTATTGCCAGGTTTAGCCGGATTTACCTCACCCGATAGCAGAGCCGACAGTGTCAAAATAGTCGCCATTTCAGAGAAAAACTCACAGCAAAGGGAACAGTGACACAGACTTAGACAGAGATTAAAAGACACAGATGCTGATAGATGGTGTAAGTAGGCAAAATGTTAGATAAAGCCTCGCATCCCGAAATTAAAAGCTTGTTTCTTGTCTGTGGGCCCTCAGTGGAATAACAGCAAGCATGATGAGGACTCCTGTGCTGTGTGTGTAATCCTGACAGATCAATTTATGTCCCTGCCACCAAATGGCCTATATTTCACTGGACTGCTGTAAGAAACAGCAGCATGGAGCAGTGCGGCCATTAACACAGAACTGTCCAGTGGGATAGAGCTACGTGCTTTGGATGGAGGATCTATTCTTGCTTGTGTGTGTGCGTGGAAAATGTTTGTTTTATCTGAAGAGCTGATTAAAACTGTCACTACCACATTGTCCTTTCCGTAAACCACACTAACCTCATGCAAATTTTCCATCATCTTAAGGTCAGTGACAGTGACAGACATGAGATTAATTATTTGGGGCATCTCTCATACTATGAGCAGCTTCTATTTTCACTTGTCAAACAACAGGTCAAACATGTTAGAGTGTATACCGTAATATTTCAGTAATTCAATTTAAACTAAACAAAAATGAGAAATGTTGCTTTGGCAACTACCAAGTGTATGCTATGTTTTGATTTAATTCTAGTTCCTTTGTTTTAATTTTCACGCCACTAATTTGTTTCTGTGGTTACTGATTTGAATTACACAACTGTTTCAGTTTCTGTTAACTTTTTTCTCGCCAAACGTTTCCCGCCAAACACAGAATTTTCTGGGTTTCCATGTTCTCACTGTTATTCGATAGGGGGCGCTATGACACATCTTCTGAAAGAGTACTGAAGAAGAAGATGCAGAAACAAGCAATCTCGTGTAGTCATGTAAAATAACGTGATCATCAACATTAAACAGCATATAAATCAAAACTACCTAATGTTACTGGATGAAATGTCGACTCAGGATGAGCTACAGGACTGTTCAAGCATTGGGGGTGTTGATGGACTAGATTTACTCCATCTATGTTTTGTTCATTGTTCTGAACCTGATCCAGATGTAGTATTTGACAAAAACGTGATTTTCTCAGCTTTTTGCTCAAAATGTGTTTTTCATTAAACTTACCCATATTCAGGTGTTGATAAAATAATGCATGAAGCCAGAATAAAACAGTTTTATGGAATGGAATTTTTGTGACAATTATCAAAAACTGTGGCTGGCAACTTTTTTTTTTTTTTAAACACTAGCTGGGAAAAAGTTAATTAGCTTCCAATGTGTATTTGAGCCCTCAGTTCATTCAGTTCTTTGTTCAGTGTCGTCAAAGTTAAATGGTTATTTTGCTGAGGTTTCACCTGTGATCTGCATGTTCTTTTTTTTTTCTTTTTTTCTTTTTCTTTTTATTAAAGACGTTTTTTGTTAAATATTTTCCATCGTCATGCACTTTAATACAGCCACAACCTGACAGAACATCAAACCTAAAGAAAAGTAAGAATGGACATTCCTGCAGTTCGCCTTCTCCTCCTGGAACAGGAGGTGCATTCCCTCGAGGACCACACGAGAGATTTCATAGATCTGACGTGCCTCCCTCACTGCCCTGACAGCTCGCTCTGCGTCTTCTATAACACCAGCCTCAACTAGAGGTCCTTGGCACGCCTGCCCATGGAAGGTCCTCGAGGGAGCTTTGCAGAATACCTTGAGTTGGTGCTGGTGAGATGTGGATCCCCCTACACTGTCTGTGCTGCAAGGTTTGTGAGCCGGCAACATCTTCCGTTCCTGTTCTGTCCGGTGTTCCACAGACCTCTGAGCCCTCTCCAGCCGTTTGGCTCAGTCCCACCGGCTCCAACTCAGTCCTCAGGCACCCTGGCTCCACCTCGGATACTCATTGCTGCGGCTCCGGCTCGGCCTCTAGGACCATTGGATTCGTCCGTTTTCACTGTCTCTATGTCTGTGCTTAAGATTCCATTTCTACTGGCCTCGTCTCTGTCAGTCATCCCCCTGGTGTCATCAGCCAAATCTCTACCATGACTCCTCCCTCCCTCGACCTCGGGCCATCATCCTGGCTGTTGTTTGGGTCCCTGCCTGGCTCCTCCAGCTCCTGGCTCCGCACTCCAACCATCATCGCCGCCCTGGTGTCTCTCGCCATCCCCCTGCCCTGTTTCCTGCCATGCACCTGCTCCACGTCCTCCTTCAGAGCCCCCACCCTCACTCAAAAAAAACTTTTTTTAAAGATTTACGCAATTTAATTAATAGCAAAATTCCATAAAATTGAATAAAATAATCCTTAAATGAATAATCGAATAAGAATTGTTCAGTTACTCAATTAAAATACGTAAGGATTGTTTAATTCAATATTTTTGCCTTTTTGCAATACGACAAGGGAAGGTTAGTTCAGGTTGTCATTTGGCGTGACTTATAATTTCATTGAAAAAATATATTTAAAAATGTGGTAACACTTCATTTTGATGGTCCCTTTTGAACATTCTGTTGACTATAAGAAAATAATGACTACGATGTCTATGCTCAAATGTATTCAAGGTAAAGGGAACACTTAAAGTACTTCCAGAGAATGTGCTTTTTGAGTCTTTTAAAGTTAGTTTATCAATTGCAACATTGATAAGACAATAGTTCTGTAAACTGGTCCATAACTGAGCCAGGTGGTTTTCACACTAAAGGTGTTCTGATCGGACAGCTTTGCTAAATATAGTTCCTTTATACTCATGTTCTCTTTTGTTCTCTGCTTTTGTTCTATGCCTGGTGCCTCTAAAACTCTCAGAGCCCCTAATTGTCGTTGAAACCCACCAATGACTGTTGGATCATGTAATAAGCAAGGTAACAGTATATATTTTGAGAGGCCTTAAAGCATTACTCTACGTTTCATTGAACCTGGCACCTGGCCTTCGATGACACTGCTAAAGCGCTTAAGACAGATAGAAACTGTGATTATGTCGCCAGAGAGGGTCATCGCTGTTCAGATCAGAGCAAGGTGACAAAACCAAAGTGTTCCAGTCACCTGCTCTTGATAAGAAGCTCAGGTGGTGTGAAGGTGGAGGCTAGTTGTGTGTGTGTGTGTGTGTGTGTGTGTGTGTGTGTGTGTGTGTGTGTGTGTGTGTGTGTGTGTGTGTGTGTGTGTGTGTGTGTGTGTGTGTGTGTGTGTAGACCTGGTACACCCTACATTATGGGGACAAATTGTCCCCTCAAATCCTTGACCTTGTGGGGATATTTTTTGTCCCCATCAGGAAAACAGCTTATGAATAATACTAAGTGAAGTTTTTTGAAAATATAAAAATGCAGAAAGTTTTCTATGATTGGTAGATTTAGGGGTAGGGCTAGGGCTACCAAACAGTTAGTACATTATAAAAATCTTTATGTCTATGGAAAGTCACTATAAAATATGAAAATCCAGTGTGTGTGTGTGTGTGTGTGTGTGCGTGTGTGTGTGTGTGTGTGTGTGTGTGTGTGTGTGTGTGTGTGTGTGTGTGTGTGAGAGAGTTCATTAGGCTAGAGTTGAGGGAATCCTATGAGGTTGCAAACAGGGAAAGGGTTCCTGTGATTACTGTTAATTACCCGCAGGGCCTTATAATACACACACTGAGTATGCAGCAAGTCTGAGCACATTGCCAGGCCACCCCTGAACTTCCTTTGGGTCCACCCTCATTTCCTCTTCCCGGCCATGAGTGATGAGAGTTGTAATGAGATCATGCTAAGTGTGTGTGTGTGTTGGGGGGGGGACAATGCTTTCCTCTGGTAATCAAGAATATGCCTCGCTCAGAAGATTTGTTCCTAATTCTGTTGATTTTCCGAGTAAAACGTTTGGGAATGATCAAAAAGGCTTTTTTTTAAAATAAATTTCTTACAACTTTGTTTTGCCACTTTTATTTATAGCTATAGTGGGGAGAGAGGACTGAATGGGAAGAGGAGCCTTAATGAAATGATGCAAGCCAGATTCAAATTCGTATTATATCATTTGTAGTATAGACACTTCAGAAAAACAGAGTACAGAATAAAAAAAACAATAAAAAAAAATTGTAAATAAAGGAAGAGTTGACTGAATGGCAAGAGCCATCACAAACATGGCAAGAACTTGTTTCAATTTGATTGGCTGGCTTTTCTCAGTTTTAGGGAGTTGCAATGCTTTTTTTAATCAGTTTTATCTACTGGGAAAGAAAGCCATCACAGTTCCCAGAACATGCATTGTACAGTGCATCTTCTTTTAAGACAGAACAATTTGCTGATTTTGCCAAAGTTTGTGAGGTTAATGACATCAACTCATTCATAATCAACATAATTCAAGAGTTTTTTTGGGGGGAATTAAGTGAGAAATCCTTAATCACTTTACCCCCTGGGATATATCTAAATTAAGATTTGCCCATCCCTATGTACTAAGTGAACTGTGACTTCACAAAGTCAAACTGGCACTTTCAGTTTAAGTGGCTCGTTCTTGGTCAGAATAAGGTGCGAAGTGGACACGATTTAATGCTGATTGTCCGGCAAGGGGTTTGGCTGTTAACTGACCTTGTTAACAGGTGTGATCGACTTGAAGCGCAGCACAGACCGATCAGTGTATGATCTCTCTAATCGCTCTCGCAGTACAATGATGTCATACACCAATCGGTCTGCTCAGTGCTTCAAGTCGAACACGTCTCTTCCAGTTGAGAAATACACACTTGTTCTAAATTTTAAACCATTCTAAACCAATATCTAAACAAATATTTAATTTTACTAGATGTTTCAGCAATGACCATGACAACTGTAATCTGACAGTCATGACAACATTTTCCTGTGACTCCATAGTGATCAATCACATGGCATTGGCTGTTTAGCTATAAAATTTATTTTGCCCCATTAAGAAAAATAGCAGATTTCAAATTGTGCACTTCTGGCAGGTCAAACATCAGACAAGCATCTTTCAATCTCCAGGTATTATAGACCTCCTTGGGCTACAGTAACGAAGACGTCAGCAAAGGCACCAACAGTACCTTCTCGTTCCTCTTTTTCTTCTAGGCTGCTTTTCTAATTATCAGAAAAAAAGAGCCAGGAAGGAAATTACATCTCCAGCCTCCCTTGAACCAGTCTCTTGAAGGTCAACACCAGGGTGTCTTATCCTCAAAGTGGAGTGCTGAAACGCAGACACTAAAAATATCTAGAAAGGTGTGTCCTATGACATCAACAGGTTACAGGGTCATCAAATTGGCAGCGCAGGAGAGTTGTGATACGAAGATTCTTCGTGTCTTCACTCATCTGTAATACACTGACAATTCTGGAAGTTATTCAGCAGCAAATTTCACAAATGATAATTCTGCAAGCTTTGAAAGAGTTTCATCCTTCTGTCTAATCTTCACTTTGTCATCAGTTTAAATTCAGCTAAAACAAAGACACCAGACATCCGGCCGTGGCACGCAAACAGGCGCACAAGATCCCACATCATACAATTCTCAATCCCGTCTCTGATGACAGGAATGTCTTGGATCTTAAGCAGTGACCCAGACATTTGCAGGCCTTTCATTTAGGTCTCACCCCAAACCAAGCAGCTGGGCTATCAGGCCTCATTTCCCTCGAACCCTGGTTCTGCAGGCTGGCCAGAGCACTGGGGCTTGTGGCAAGAGAACTGGCCAGTGTTTCCGTACTGTAAGCTGTGGTCTCTAGGGTAGCAAGGCTCATTTGCTAGCTCAATGGAGGCTGTCTCCTGCCCTGCGCCTCACCGCACTCTCTTTGGACTGCAACGCATTTCTTTTCTTTGCTTATGAGGAACAGAGAAGGAGAAAGAAAGAGAAACCGAGATGGAAGGAGCGTGATCGATGGAGGGGCAAAGTCTTGGAGACACAAAGACTGACTAAAAAGAAGGGTGCAGAAAGGAGAACACTGTAAGCTATACATCATCATCATCATCTAACTTTTATTATAACAAAAAAGTGGTACTGTTATGATTTTAGCATAATATTATTATTATTATTTTAAATACTATGGAGTACAATGCAGATGTAATGTTGGAAGAACAATATGGTTAGCATTCACTGGTTTATTTCAAAGTAA